>NC_091060.1:50623742-50937803 GCF_000393655.2 Nicotiana sylvestris | reverse complement strand
CGAAAACATGTATACTTGTACCAAGTAATCAAAGGAGTATCTTTTACCGTCAAAATTCTTCGCACTTCAAATAAGTTTGCTATTTTTACAAGAAACGGCCCCAGGGCCAGAAATTTCATGAACACTTGAGAACTCACATCAAAAACTCGAAGCTGTCAGACCTCCGGGCGGAAAACTTCGAGCTCATAAGCCCGTAATGAGGCAACATCAAGTTTATAAAGAACGGCTCCAAAGCCAAAAACTTTTGATATCTCAGGGACTGTCACCTACTGTCACCCCATCGAGCTATCAAAAACTCGAGGCCATACGACTACAAGCGAGAAACCTCGAGCTCGAAAACCTTCCATGTGGCAATGCTAGAAAATGTAATACCTCCATGAGGCAACCTCGAGCTCAAAAGACTTCCATAAAGAAATACCAAATCCGTAAGACCTCCATAAGACAACCTCAAGCTTGTAAGACCTCAAGCAAGGCATGAATTATACTTGTGATAAATAACAAAAGAATATGTAAGACCTTAAGTAAGGCATGTTCAAATATATAAGACCTTACAAAGGGCATAATCCTGATCTTAAAGTCAAGGCTATATATTTGAACTTGTAAGATCCCTAAAAAGGCATACCCTTGATATGAACGCCGAGGCTACCTCACTCTAGGACTAAAAAGCTATGGCTAAACATAATGACTATGGTCATAAGGCTCCGGCCAAACTAACGCGACTCGAGGACACCCGACTGTCGCCATGAAATCACAGGCTTTCAATTACTTTGAAAATACTTTGAAAAGAACCGGTTAATCAGGCTACCCTTGGCATAAGCAAAAGTGCTTCAATCATGTCAGCTCCAAATAATGAAAAGGCTTCGAAATGATTCAACCATCGAACAAAACCTCTCGAAGTGCTTATTTATCGTCACATAACAGTTCACAATCGGGGTTCTTATCGAACCATCGAAGAGTCAGACGAACACAAAAGCTTCAAAAAGTCTTTGACGACAGAAAAATAAAGCATATATTAGATGTCGTACTGACCCAACGCGTAATAGCCAGCCTATATTAGAGGTCATACCGACCCAATGCGTAAGAGCCCAAGCGCCAGCATATATTAGAGGTCGTACCGACTCAACGCGTAAGAGCCCAAGCACCAACCCATAATAGAGGTCATGTCGACCCAACACGTAAGAGCCTAAGAGCCAGCTTAAAATTCAAAAACTTAAGGCACAATTGCAACAAATTCAAAATCCTCGCCAAGTGAATGCCTTGGAAGGTGTCAATATGCTTGTCAATAAAAGAAGGCAACAAACCCAAGGAAATTCTGAGCAATATGATGATGACTGTTGTGAGCACGTGATTTTTGCCTCATACGAATTACTCCAAAATAATTCCCAAAATTAGGTTTTGGCCTTGATTATTTGTTATTTTTAGGAATTATTGCGTGATTTTTCTGATTGTTTGCATATATTTGTGGGCATGTTTAATTTTATTAATGCATTAAAAATACAAAAATATAGCATTGGCATTTAAGATTTGATTTTACATTTTTTGGAATTAATTAATAATTAGGATATCAGAAAACTTTGAAATGGTATCTCGTTTAATCACTTAGGCAGAATAACTGGGATTAGTTCAATAATTTGGTTGAATGTGTATAATAATCCACTGATTAGTATAATTTTATGCAAGTGGTTACTAATTGAGAAGCTCCTAATAGTGGTAGGGTAGTATTTGCATTATCAAATTAACTAAAAGCACTAATTGAGTGGACAATTAAGTGAATGATTAAAGAAATGAAAAGTTGAATTGGTAGTGAAAAATGAACTAATTGAATGCCCATTTAAGGGAGCTGAAAATCAGATTCAAGGGGGCGGAGAGAGCGGTATACACTCGATATACACTCTGGATACACTGGATATACGGGGGTAAAATTCATTTTGGAGAGTGTAAAAAAGATAGAACCAAATTTTCTGAAATATTGAGAGCGGAAGAACACCAGAGAGAGTTCAAAGCTAGAAAGAGAAAATAAAGAGAGATTTCCGGACTATTTTTCTTCTCCATTTTTACTGGTTTTCTCCGTGTTGCTGGGATTTCTGGATTGAGGTGTTGAAGCTACTGTGTTGAGCTTTATGCTGCTGTATTTTGCTATTTGCTGTTTCTGATTGCATACCCCATTTTTCTGTTCTACATACCAGGTATTCTCTTGAAATTATGTTGGAAATGAAGCCTGATTAAGTTTGTGTAAAGATCTGTGAACCGAGCTGAAGTTTAAAGGAAAAACATTAAGTTCTTGTTGTAATTTCTGCTCGATGCTGTCATTTTATTGTTCATGCTTTCAGACTAGTTTATTTTGGATATTTCATTCCTAGATGTATATTTGATTTAAATGTTGGGTGAACTTTGTTTGAATATAGGTGATTCAGGAATACTGTAAACCTCGTATAATCATGTGTTAATTGAAGATTATGATCTTTAATTAATTAGTTAAGATTGGATGATTTGGATGTACGTTTCATGGTTGTGGTTCAAATTACAAGTTTAGACCCTTCATGTGGTTGGTCTAGTAAGCTTGGTTTGGATTTATTTCCTACTGTCCATTTTAGATCTGTTCCTATATAACTTGAAATACAACACAATGGTTTTAGAGTTGTCCTTCAGTTTTGTTGTTGCTCATGTATGAGCACTTTTTTTATCTTAAAATGGTCTTTGAATGGGGTTTGAGCTTGGTTTTTGACTTGAAATTTTCAGATTCAGATTAACCTTTCATTTTTTGTTTTTCTTTGGCAAGTTTCCATGACATGTGGTATATTTTAAATATGTTATGATTGAATCAGAATTTAATATAAACTAGGGGGAAGGGACCTTTGAGTTTTGTTAATTGGTGAATAATTTGTGTAAAAGTGTGTTGTTGCAACTAGGATTGTATCTGCATTTTGGAACCTATGTTAGCATAAATATGTGCTTTGCATTTGATTCAAAGATTATCAGTATTTGTTCAATCCCAGAATTTCTTGAATGATGCAATTTGCTTCAAACATATTTGTTGGGTCGTGTATTGGGCTGCCATCATTGGCCTAATTTCTATGGTCTTCCCCTTCCATAATCAGGCTGCCAAACTAGGCTTCAAGTTGAGCCCAGTTATTTCATACGCTGAGCCTGCAGTAATGGACAACCAGGCGTGCGTTTTTGACTAACTCGGTCTTTCCACAATCAAATGTGGGTGGTCTGCTACCAGTTCATTTTTTTATTAAATTATTAGTTTAAGCTTTGCACATAAGTAGGAATTCCCTTAAGTTCTTTGATGAACTAGTCACGTCCTTTTAATTAAATTGGGATGCGCCGTGCCAAATAAAAATGACAAATGCGTGGCCCTCATATAATTATTTCTTTTAAAAAATACTTAAAATTTGAGGCGTGCCATTTAGCTAATTTTCAGGGCCCTCGCAAAGTTGATAACACGTTAGTTGCTTTAGGCACGTTTAATATACTGTCGTGGTTGTGGACGCATTCGCGTGACATGATTACAATTTTAAAGACAATTTGGAGTATGCGTTCGCGCAACTTCGAACAAATCTTCTCAATAAAAATGGGTTTTCGGAGGTTATTAAATTAAATTAGCTCATATAGTCCGAGGCGCGCCGCCTACCATTTAATCATACAAAAATGAAAAATGTTCGTAGTTTGTTTTAAGCACGCGCAACTTTGGCCAAATTCATTTTTATAGTAAAAATGTTATTAATTCAATTGTGTACACGTTCGCGTGACACGATTACAATTTCTAAAAAATGAACACTCGTAGTTTGCTTTAGGCTCGATTTAGACTAGTGTTGTAATTACGTATACGTTTCGCGTAACATGATGGCAAAATTTGATTCTAAAAAGTGACTTGACGGATGCGTTTGCGCAACTTCAACCAAATACTTCTTAATAAATCGACAAAAGCATTATTAATCGAGGACACGTTCGCATGACATGATTTTGACGCGCCAAAAGTGTTATTAATTATGTACAATGCAAAACTAAAATGAATATACGTACGCGTGATTCGTTTCAAGACAATTCTATAATTACAAATAATCAAGCTAAAAGCGGTGATAAAAGCTAAAAATACACAACAAGGTTAAGACGTGTAATAAGTCAGATAATTAGGCCAAGTATAAATTGTTAAGCGACCGCGCTAGAACCACGGAATTCGGGAGTGCCTAACTCCTTCTCCCAGGTTAACAAAATTCCTTACCCGGATTTCCGGTTCGCAGGCTACAATACAGAGTCAATCTTTTCCTCTATTTGGGATTCGAACTGGTGACTTGGGACATCATAAATTATCCCAAGTGAAGACTCTGAATCTTTAAATAAACGAATCCCGTTTCGATTGTCCTTTAATTGGAAAAACTCCCTTATGCCCTTTCCGGGTGTAGGAAAAAAGGAGGTATGACAGCTCTGGCGACTCTGCTGGGGAACGAACCCAGAATCCCTGGTTCAGGGTTCAAGAATTTGAGCTTAGAATAATTGTTATATTTGGCTTTATTTTTTTATCTAGTTTTGTTCACATGTTTGTGCTTAATGTGCGAAATTTTACTTTTTACCGCTTTGATATTATCTGAACTGTATATATAAACTGTTACAAAACCCCTCTTCTTTCTGAGTCTTCTGAATTTATGGTGCACACGTGCGCGTAGCCCACCTTTTTGTTAGAAGTCATATCAAATAGAACGAAGTTGGGTCAAGTAACTAAGCCGGGTAGACTTTTGTGCTCCTGGTACGTTGCCCCCACTTCAGCTCGAGCTGTCTGCTTGGGTAAGCTAAGTCTAGAACAATAAACACAGGTTTTAAACCTAGTATAACAAAGCCTCATGCCGGATCCCTAGTAGGAATGCTTGTTTGCATCACGTGCATTTGACTTTGGGGACTCAACGCATGGGTTGGGTCCTTCTAGGACAGGTGAACCCAAAATAACAGACCATCTTGATGCATCCTATGTGCTACATGTTGCATTTATTCAAGGGTAAAAGGGTCATTTGGCGGACCAATGATAGTTGAGGGCAAATGAAAAATGAAAAAAAAGAAATAAAAGAGAGATTGAAGTGTGGGGATAAAGCGAGTTGGGCCCAATTATGTTGTTAAAAAAAAGAACTTGAAATTTCAGGAAAAAAAAAGGATTTTGCACTTTTTCATCATTTTCCGAAAATCAGAAAATCAAAAAAAAGAGAAAAAGAAAATCCAAAAAGATTTTGCATGTTTCATCATTTTTCAAGAAAAAGCAAAAAATAAATATGTTATCTCTAAATTAGTTGTTTTTTTAATTATCGCCCGTATCCAATCTGCCTGAACTACGCAAACTGATTCTCGTCTCTCGGGGCGGGTTACGTAGGCAACCCACATAGGGTCCTGTCTTCCTAGTAAATCTTAGGTTCTTGGCTTTGTGGGGTCTTAGCCAAATTTTGCACTTCTAGCCACCTTTTGGCTAAATAAGTCATTTTGCAAAAATAGCCTCAATCATGTCTTGCAAGTGTCCAGTAGGGAGTGTTATTGTCTCACATAGTGTTAGTTTAAAGTTTTCTCATGCAGGTGTGGCTTTACTTACCGCAGTTTGAGTAGGACAGAGCCCAAGACATCTAGTCAGGATCTCTTATTCAGGAGTAGATTAATAGAAGATTTTCTTTTCTTCTTATGTTTTGAGTCCCTTTTTCTTTTTATGTCATTTTTTACCTTTTAGTTTTGTATAGTAATGTCGACTTTTATTATTATTATTGTACTTTTTATTTTGCATTTGAAAAGGTGTGTAATAAATCAAAATCCAAAAAAAAAAGATTTTGCGTTTCATATTTCCGTTATTCCTTTAGGCAATTAATATCTAGGACTTAAAATAAAAATTATTTTTATATTTCCTTTAGTATATTAGGACTAAAAATTCAAAAAAAAGAGAATTTTCTTTTAGTACCTCTTTAAAAAATTTTCTTTAAGATATTAATTTCAAAAATCCAAAAAGATTTTCTTTTGATGTTGGTCTTTGGGAAATTAACAAAAAATGAAAAAAATTCTTTTTATTTCTACTAGAATGTTAGGATATTGTACATAGAAGAAAGAAAAAATAACGTATTTTATCTTTGGTTTATTTTAAAATTTCTCCCTTAGGTAATCAAGTTAAAATTCAAAAATATTTTGTTTTATCTTTCTCATTGCGTGTTTCGAAATCTTGCGTCAGGTTATCAAATGAAAATTTGAAATATTATTCTTTGGTTTATTGTTTGGACTTCATTACAGAAAAAGAAAATAATCAAAAAATATTTTTCTCTTGTAAAATTTTTCCTTAATAATTTCTCATAGAGTGTTTGTTTCAAAAAAAAAAAAAAAAGAGAAAAAAATATATGCTCGTTAAGCTTGAGTTTAAGATAGGTTATAGAACATTGAGTCTAGAAAATTCAAAAAAACAAAAAAAAATTGCTTCTTTTATTTCTCTTTTTTCACCAGAGTAGTCATTAAGATAAAAAAGAAAAAAAGGGAGAATATCAGTTTGTTTACTTTATTCCCGTTTTTCCAGAACTACGTAAAGATCTGATACATGCGGCGTCATGATACGTAGGCAACCTACATAGGGTTCGATCGAATCATTTTATTTTTTTAAAAGAAAAAAAAAGAAGGAAAAAAAGGGGAAAAAAAAGGGTGAAATTATGGGACGTGAGAAATGAGAGGAAAGAAAAGAGTGATAATTAGAAGAAAAAAAAGGAAGGAAAATGATCAAGCAAGTGCTAGAAAAGCAAAGAAAAGGGAGGTTGAAATGGACAAATTGGGATGATGCCAAGTGACTTTATGACCCTCGAAGTCATTCTAGAATCATTAATTGTTGCTAGGTGCATTGCACGCAATGTGATATTTTGCTATTAAATGCCCTAATGATAACGTGATAGCTTCATTTTGTTATATTCACAAAAGAAGGGTGGTTGGTTTGTGGTTCTTAAGGTAACTCATCCATTCAACACAAGGCCAAAGGGCAAGGTATCCATGACTAGCAAAAACTTGGACACAAGAGTTGTTGACCCGTCAAGGGAGTTTGTGGAGTCGGAGTCTGAATTGAAAGAGGAGTTCCAAAGGGTGAAACAGCAGATGGCAGAAATGTATCAGTCTTGGATCAGGGGGCATCCTCCACCTTCATTCCCCACTAACTACACTAAAAACCCTGCAACTATCCCATCATTATCACAAGTCCAGGTTCTCACTGCTGTTGATATCTCCCCACAACCTTTTCACACTCCACCCCTCAAAAGTACATCATATCCCGCCCATTTGACCACTCATGCTCTTGTAGTTCCTCCCCAGCTACTTTTCCTCGATCCTCTAACGAGGTTGTGTTCAAAGTCCCTAATGCCCAACACTATGCACCAGAACCAACTTTCAAAGTCTCAGATTCATACTCTCTCGCTCCTCATTTTGAGCCTCCCAGTGAAACTGAAAAGCTTGCTAAGACAGTGGAGCAAGATGAGATATCCAGGAAGGTGAAAATCTTAGAGCAGTCTTTAAGAAACATGCAAGGGATAGGGAGCCAGATGAGCATGGCTTACAATGACTTGTGTTTGTTTCCTGACGTCCAACTGCCTGATGGGTTTAAGATGCCAAAGTTCGATTTATATGACGGGTATGGAGATACCATGGCCGTTTGAGAGGCTACTGTAGTAAGATGAGAGGTGTCGGTGGGAAAGACAAATTATTGATGGCGTACTTCAGTCAAAGTCTGGGTGGGGCAGCTCTGGGTGGTACACCAGCAAAGATGCTAGCAGGTGGTACACGTGGGATGATATGGCTCAGGCCTTTGCCAGGCACTTTCAGTACAATATAGAAATTGTCTCAGATCGCATGTCCATCGCCAAGATACAAAAGAAGCCTAATGAAAGCTTTAGGGAATACGAGCTCAAATGGAGAGAGCAAGCTGCCAGAGTCCATCCTCCCATGGAAGAAAAAGAGATGGTCTAGTACTTTTTTCAAGTTCAAGAACCAACTTACTTTGGGCATTTGATCACGGCTGTGGGTAGGTCTTTTAATGATGTGGTAAAGATGGGAGAAATGGTAGAAGATGGGCTGAAGTCTAGCAAGATCATGAGTTATTCTGCTTTAAAAGCCACAACACAAGCAATTTAGAATGATACAGGAAGCTCGTTGGGTCAGAAGGAACACGATGATGTTGCCATGGTCGTTTCAGAGTCACGACATGGACCAAAGGGTATGCCTCACCAATATACCCAGCCTCAACTCCAACCCCAAACCTATCCCCGAGATCCACATAATCCACCTCAGTATTATCCTCCGAACAATGTTTGGTCATCTGCCCAACCACCAGGTCACTCCCTATGGAGAGCGCCAGCACCGTATAATGCATTCTTGCCTTCACAACATTTTCGAGCACCTAACTACCCAAGAAAACAGGGGCAGGGAAGGGAACAAAGGCAAAGAAATAGTTTCACGCCAATTGGGGAGTCCTACACAAGCTTATTTAAAAAGTTAAAGCATTCTGGCCTGATTGAGCCGCTCCTCGGCTATACTCCAGACCCATATGCAAAAGGCTTTGATCCTACTGTATGATGCATGTACAACTCTAATGTCCAAGGGCATAACATTGAAGATTGTCGCTCCTTGAAAAGGGAAATAGAAAGAATGATTCAAGAAGGGGTAATTGTGATCAATGACAGTGACAGGGAGCACGCGAACCCTTTTGTTGTCATTTCTGTTGTCCGGGTTATTTTCAGGGTTCTAATCCGGATATTATCTTGTGACTCAAACCCTTCTATCCTTTTATTTTGCCTAGTTTGTTTAGTTGTAGTAGCTCGTTTAGTGCTGTCTAGGTTTGTTCCAAGGTTGTAACCCTAGTTTAGTCTGTTTGTTCTGTTGTTCAAACCCTTTCACCATCTGTCTAATGCAATTTTTTGTTTTCTGTTATTTCTAGTCATTTTTGTTTAGTTCTCTTTTCCTTTTATAGTTCTTTTCCTGTTAACTCTAGTGACATGACATGCACACGTAATTCTCAGCCTGGTCTTAAAAAGTTAATTTAGTCATGAAGAAATAAAACAATTTTGAAGATGATAGGGACATTTGAGGGAAATAAGTAAAGGCATTTTGAGATCATTTCAAGCCCGAATTGCGATACTGGGGCAGATAGAACATAAAGAAATACTGTTGAAACGTATCCTGCCGCATCAGGTTGAAGCCAACGGCAAGTTTGCCCCAAATTGACAGGGGTCGTTCATGGTAATGAGAGTGAGGGTGTTGTCCAATGGTGCTTTGTAGTTAACAGATGTAGAAGGCGAATGTGTGGATATGATTATCAAGTCTAGTACGATCTAAAGATGTTAGAACTATTTCCTTGTTTTGTTTAATTATGTAGTTTGCACTTGGCATGTTTTGGAGATTGGAATGATGAAGGCATTTTGTTCTGCTATCTAAACACTTTATCCTTCGTTACCCCTTTGAGCCTTATTTATTTTTCTTTCATACCCCTCTTTCGGAATCAGTAGCAAAGATCAGAAACGTAAGCGTGAAAGATAAGTAAAGGAAAAAGAGAAAAGAAAAGAGAGAAAATAAAATAAAAAAGACAACAACACAACAAAAAGTGAAAAAAAGAAAAAAAAGAGAAAGAGGAAGAAAAAGGAAAGAAAAAAAATACAATAACAAGGAATTTCTATGTCATGAACTACGTTAGACCTGATTCCTTTTAAGAATACGTAGGCAGCCTCACGGTTCGGTCTCATCAAAAGAAAATTCAAAAGTCTCCAAGCAAGAAACTGGGGCAGAAGTTGTGGTAGTTGTAAGAAATCTGATTCTGAAAGTTGTAATTTTGAACCCAATTGAGTTGTTTTGAGCCTTTTGATACCCTTTCTTCCTAACTCTATCCAAAAGCCCACATTACGGTCCAAAGAAAGACCTTCCCACCAGTCTTCGAGACATGCCAAGTCGAGCAAGCAGAGGTGATTCATATGAAGGGTAACACTCTGGTTCAAGCAAAAAAAAGGAGAGAATCTTATTGATGAAAACCCCCACGGGTACCGCAAGGCAATGAAAGCTGAGAGAAATAAAAAGTGAGAGAGTCTTATTGGTGAAAACCTTCACGGTCACCTTGAGGAAACTGTAAGATGAGAGAAAAGAACAAAACGAGAGAGACTTGATGGTGAAAACCCTCCGGGTACTACAAGCCGAATAAGGATTGTGAATTAGATTGGATAATCGGAGCATTGAAGCCCAGTTTCATGGTTTAAGGGTACAACAAGAGTTGAACATCATATTTTCTTCACAGAATAGGCCACAAGTGCATGTCATGGCCATTAGAGTTGGTATCCACGTCTGATAGGTTTCTACTTTGTAGTTTTCTTGTTAGGAATAATCTATTCCCTTTGTCCTATACTCTATGCCTTTTGTCTAGGTTACTCCCTCTCTTTGAGTTTGTTTGGTCAAAACAAGTGAGAAATGACTTCAAAATTTGCCACCAGCTTTCCAATTGCACAAAATGGGGTCTGGATAACACATCAATGTGTCACAAGTCAGGAAAAATAACAAGAGCACTGAGCTGGTAACAATCAACATACTTTGGGATCCTTGTGAAACACAAAGGTTTGGTACATATCAAGTCATGGACAATGCAACGGGTGGATGGTATTAGGTGAAAAGATCAAAGGTATCTTCTGTGGTAAGATTGACAAAAATGGTTAACCAGTGACAAACGAGGTTTTCCAAGTAGAAATCAAAATTAGCATGGCAAGTGAAGGAGCAATAGACCTCAAGGCCAAGGCCAGTGGTTTAATTCAAGAAAGAACAGCATACGCACTAAGTGAGTGGCAATTGTCGTACTTTGAGATTCATGTGAAAACACAAGGGTTTGGTAAATGTCGGTTTATGAGCAATGCAACAGATAGAGGGTATTGGGTCTGAACGGAGAAGAGGTATTTTTTGTGATATGGGTGACAGAGAAATTGGTTAGTAAATAAGCAAGCAACATCTTTCAAGGTGAAATCAAAGTTATAATGGCAAGTGAAGGAGCAATCGTCGCAAAGTCAAGGCCACAGACCAACCACCATATTTAAACTCACAAGTTTTTTTTGTTTGAAACAGGGACAGAAGCTGTGTTCATATCAAAGCTGGGAAGCTTGAAATTTTTAGGTGTAACGCCCCAATTCTTCTTACGCAAAGGCTATTGAGAAGATCACACATAACCCGTAGGAGATGCACTTCCTAGTCTGGGTTTTCAAGTTATATTTTGTTGTAGGAGACGCACTTCCTAAACTGAGATTTTACCCTTTAGAAGATGCACTTCCTAGTTTGGATCATATGAGTTTGAGTCACTGATGGTTTTACCCCTAGGAGACGCACTTCCTAGTCTAAGTCTTCCAAATTACATTTTGTTTTAGAAGACGCACTTCCTAAATTGATAGTTCATCCGTAAGAGACACACTTTCTAGTTTGAGTCATTGATGTTTCACCCATAGGAGATGCACTTCCTAGTCTGGGTAGTTCAGGTTATATTTTTGTTTTAGGAGACGTACTTCTTAATTTGAGATTTCACCCCTAGGAGACGCACTTCTTAGTCTGGGTAGTTCAGGTTATATTTTTGTTTTAGGAGACGCACTTCCTAAATTGAGATTTCACCCTTAGGAGACGCACTTCCTAAATTGAGATTTCACCCCTATGAGACGCACTTCCTAGTCTGGGTAGTTCAGGTTATATTTTTGTTTTAGGAGATGCACTTCCTAAATTGAGATTTCACCCTTAGGAGACGCACTTCCTAGTCTGGGTAGTTCAAGTTATATTTTTATTGTAGGAGACGCACTTCCTAAATTGAGATTTCACCCCCTAGGAAACGCACTTCCTAGTCTGGGTAGTTCAGGTTGTATTGTTGTTTTAGGAGACACACTTTCTAAATTGAGATTTTCTCCTAGGAGACGCACTTCCTAGTCTGGTTCATTTAAGTTCATTCGTGGGAGACACACTTCCTAGTTTGAGTCATTGAAGTTTCACCCCTATGAGACGCACTTCCTAGTCTGGGTTTTTCAGGTTATATTTTTGTTTTAGGAGACGCACTTCCTACATTGAGCTTTCCCCTAGGAGACGCAATTCCTGGTTCCACGCACTAAAGTTATACCCTTAGGAGACGCACTTCCTAGTCTGGGTTTTTTTAGGATACACTTTTAGGAGGCGCACTTCATAGTTTGGATCGTATGAGTTTTAGTCACTGAATTTCTCACCCCTAGGAGACGCACTTCCTAGTCTCGGTCATTTAAATTTATTCCTAGGAGACACACTTCCTAGTTTAAGTCATTAATGTTCCACCCCTAGGAGACGCACTTCCTAGTCTTGGTATTTCAAGTTATATTTTGATTTACAATATTGCTAACAACTCACAAATCTTCCTAGTGCAAACTGGGGGAAGAAAATTTTCTTTGTTTTGTCTATTTTGTTGTAATCAGGCACCCACCTGGAGAACAAGGGGAGACAACTCAAGTTTCTAGGGAAAGCAGTTTCGAAGGAAGGCAGTTCAAGTTTCAGGGGAAATGGTTCAAGGTGCAAGGGAAAATACTGTCAAGTAACAAGAGAAGACAGTTCGAGTTCAACAGTTAGGCGTCCACCTGAAGAAAAGGAAAAGCATCTTAAGAATACCATTCAAGTCAGCCACAAAGGAACTTATGAGGAAGATACAAGTCAACAAGGCAACATCAGTCACAAGATCAAGTTTGGAAATAAACCTTTGTAAAGCATAGATTATAGCTTATTCTAGCTTCTTCATTTTTGTCATGGTGTGACAAGGAGGTCAGTAGGCAGTATCAACAGCAGCAACAGGAGTAATAGTAAAACCGCAGCTTCATGGTAGTCCCAGCTATCAAACGTCCCGAACTACATTGACATGATTCCTTTATATCCAAGGATATGTAGGAAACCTTTGAAGCAGAGGTTCGGTCAAATCTTTCAAAAAATGCTTCCCACGGAGTGTTCAAACAGGAAAAAATCGTTCGTATCCGCTCACTTTATCTTTGCACGAAAACTCTTCATGTTTCGGACAAAGAGGGGCAGCTGTGAGCACGTGATTTTTACCTCATACGAATTACTCCAAAATAATTCCCAAAATTAGGTTTTGGCCTTGATTATTTGTTATTTTTAGGAATTATTGCGTGATTTTTCTGATTGTTTGCATATATTTGTGGGCATGTTTAATTTTATTAATGCATTAAAAATACAAAAATATAGCATTGGCATTTAAGATTTGATTTTACATTTTTTGGAATTAATTAATAATTAGGATATCAGAAAACTTTGAAATGGTATCTCGTTTAATCACTTAGGCAGAATAACTGGGATTAGTTCAATAATTTGGTTGAATGTGTATAATAATCCACTGATTAGTATAATTTTATGCAAGTGGTTACTAATTGAGAAGCTCCTAATAGTGGTAGGGTAGTATTTGCATTATCAAATTAACTAAAAGCACTAATTGAGTGGACAATTAAGTGGATGAATAAAGAAATAAAAGTTGAATTGGTAGGGGAAAATGCACTAATTGAATGCCCATTTAAGGGAGCTGAAAATTAGATTCAAGGGGGCGGAGAGAGCGGTATAAACTCGATATACACTCTGGATATACTGGATATATGGGGGTAGAATTCATTTTGGAGAGAGTAAAAAAGATAGAACCAAATTTTCTGAAATATTGAGAGCGGAAGAACACCAGAGAGAGTTCAAAGCTAGAAAGAGAAAACAAAGAGAGATTTCCAGACTATTTTTCTTCTCCATTTTTACTGGTTTTCTCCGTGTTGCTGGGATTTCTAGATTGAGGTGTTGAAGCTACTGTGTTGAGCTTTATGCTGCTGTATTTTGCTGTTTGCTGTTGCTGATTGCTTACCCCATTTTTCTGTTTACATACTAGGTATTCTCTTGAAACTATGTTGGAAATGAAGCTTGATTAAGTTTGTGTAAAGATCTGTGAACCGAGCTGGAGCTTAAAAGAAAAACATTAAGTTGTTGTAATTTCTGCTCGATGATGTCATTTTATTGTTCATGCTTTCAGTCTAGTTTATTTTGGATATTTCATTCCTAGATGTATATTTGATTTAAATGTTGGGTGAACTTTGTTTGAATATAGGTGATTCAGGAATGCTGTAAACCTCGTATAATCATGTGTTAATTGAAGATTATGATCCTTAATTAATTAGTTAAGATTGGATGATTTGGATGTACGTTTCATGGTTGTGGTTCAAATTACAAGTTTAGACCCTTCATGTAGTTGGCCTAGTAAGCTTGGTTTGGATTTATTTCCTACTGTCCATTTTAGATCTGTTCCTATATAGCTTGAAATACAACACAATGGTTTTAGAGTTGTCCTTCAGTTCTGTTGTTGCTCATGTATGAGCACTTTTTTTATCTTAAAATGGTTTTTGAATGGGGTTTAAGCTTGGTTTTTGACTTGAAATTTTCAGATTCAGATTAACCTTTCATATTTAGTTTTTCTTTGGCAAGTTTCCATGACATGTGGTATGTTTTAAATATGTTATGCTTGAATCAAAATTTAATATAAACTAAGGGGAAGAGACATTTGAGTTTTGTTAATTGGTGAATAATTTGTGTAAAGGTGTGTTGTTGCAACTAGGATTGTATCTGCATTTTGGAACCTATGTTAGCATAAAAATGTGCTTTGCATTTGATTCAAAGATTATCAGTATTTGTTCAATCCCTGAATTTCTTGAATGATGCAATTTGCTTCAAACATATTTGTTGGGTCGTGTATTGGGCTGCCATCATTGGCCTAATTTTGATGGTCTTCCCCTTCCATAATCAGGCTGCCAAACTGGGCTTCAAGTTGAGCCCAGTTATTTCACACGTTGAGCCTGCAGTAATGGGCAACCAGACGTGGTTTTTTAACTAACTCAGCCTTTCCACAATCAAATGTGGGTGGTCTACTACCAGTTCATTTTTTTATTAAATTATTAGTTTAAGCTTTGGCATAATATAAGTAGGAATCCCCTTACGTTCTTTGATGAACTAGTCACGTCCTTTTAATTAAAGTCGGGATGCGCCGTGCCAAATAAAAATGACAAATGCGTGGCCCTCATATTATTATTTCTTTTAAAAAATACTTACAATGTGAGGCGTGCCACTTAGCTAATTTTCAGGTCCCTCGCAAAGTTGATAACGCGTTAGTTGCTTTAGGCACGTTTAATATACTATAGTGGTTGTGGACACGTTCCCGTGACATGATTACAATTCTAAAGACAATTCGGAGTATGGGTTCACGCAACTTCGAACAAATCTTCTCAATAAAAATGGGTTTTCGGAGGTTATTAAATTAAATTAGCTCATATAGTCTAAGGCGTACCATTTAATCATACAAAAATGACAAATGTTCGTAGTTTGTTTTAAGCACGCGCAACTTTGGCCAAATTCATTTTTATAATAAAAATGTTATTAATTCAATTGTGTACATGTTCGCGCGACACGATTACAATTTCTAAAATATGAACACTTGTAGTTTGCTTTAGGCTCGATTTAGACTAGTGTTGTCATTACGTATACGTTTCGCGTAACATGATGGCAAAATTTGATTCTAAAAAGTGACTTGAGGGATGCGTTCGCGCAACTTCAACCAAATACTTCATAATAAATTGACAAAAAGCGTTATTAATCGAGGACACATTCGCATGACATGATTTTGATGCGCCAAAAGTGTTATTAATTATGTACAATGCAAAACTAAAATGAATATACGTACGCGTAATTCGTTTCAAGACAATTCTATAATTACAAATAATCAAGCTAAAAGCGGTGATAAAAACTAAAAATACACAACAAGTTTAAGACGTGTAATAAGTCAGATAATTAGGCCAAGTATAAATTTTTAAGCGACCGTGCTAGAACGACGGAATTCGGGAGTGCCTAACACCTTCTCCCGGGTTAACAAAATTCCTTACCTGGATTTCCAGTTCGCAGGCTACAATACAGATTTAATCTTTTCCTCGATTTGGGATTCGAACCGGTGACTTGGGACACCATAAATTATACCAAGTGGCGACTCTGAATCTTTAAATAAACGAATCCCAATTCGATTGTCCTTTAATTGGAAAAACTCCCTTATGCCCTTGCGGGTGTAGGAAAAAAGGAGGTGTGACAACTGTGATGGATTTAAAAATGATGGTTATGATGAACAAAGTGAAGAGGTTCAATACATGAATAATTATCAAGACCAACGGGGCGACTCTTCAAACCAACAACAATGGAGATCTCAAGGCAATTGGGGAAATCAACAACAAGGCAATGGTAATTGGGGGAACAACAACCAAAAAACAACTGGGGAAATCAAAACAACAACCAAAACAACAACTGGGGTAATCAGAATAACAATCAAAACAACCAAGGAAATTGGAATGGTAATAACAACAATTGGGGTGGTAATAACAATCAAGGTGTATGGAACAATGGAAACCAAGAAAACCGGGGGAAAGGCTTTCAAAAGACCCTAATGTACCAACAACCAAACAATTCGCCTCTTTTCCTCTCAAGGTCCTAGTTCTTCTAGCAATGATATGGGTAGAATTGAAATGATGTTCGAACAGATGATGAAGAAGAATTCAGATTCTGATGCGCAGTTGGCTTCCCACAATACCTCAATCAAAAATTGGAGGTGCAATTAGGCCAAATCTCACAGTCTTTAAATACTCTCCCTAAGGGTGCTCTACCAAGTGATACGGTAGTGAACTCGAAGGGTGGGAACAATCATGTTATGGCGGTAACAACAAGAAGTGGGAGAGGCGGTAATGTGCATGCCTCCAAGCAAAAGAAAATTATGGATGATGATATTGAGTTGCAATAAGATGAAGTTCCTCTAGTGGTTGAAAATGTGATTGATAAAAATGTGAATGAAGAAGTGAGGATTGATATTCAAGATATCGAGGAGGAAACTCAAAATGATGTGAACCCGTCTAGGGATCACATAATAGACATGCCGGAGCCGGTTGTGCCTAAATCCAAGGCTCTTTTGCCAAGTCCACCTCCGCTTTATCCTTAAAGGCTCGCGAAGCAGAAAAATGAAAATCAGCTTAAAAAGTTAATTGACATGATAAAGAGCTTATCCATCAATGTGCCTTTGGTGGACTCTCGAACAAATGTCGGGCTATGATAAATTCATGAAGGACTTGGTAACAAAGAAGCGGTCTATGGATTGTGAAACTATAAAGATGACAAACCAAGTTAGTGCAATGGTGCATTCAATGGCCTCGAAGCTTGAAGATCCCAGTGCTTTCACCATTCCTTGCACCATTAGGAGTGCGGATTTTTCTAAAGCTCTATGTGATTTGGGGGCTAGTATCAATTTGATGCCTTATTCAATTTTCAAGACTTTGGGTATTGGGCAGCCGAGGCCGACTTCCATGAGATTACAAATAGCAGATAGAACGATGAAGAGACCATTGGGTATATTGATGATGTGCTTGTCCGGGTGGAAAAATTTATCTTGCCAGCTGACTTAGTGATCTTGGATTGTGAGGTAGATTATGAAGTTCCTATAATTTTGGGGAGACCTTTCCTTGCTACGGGGAAGGCCTTAGTTGATGTGGAAGTAGGGGAACTCACCTTCCGGGTGGGTGACGAGAAAGTGGTCTTTCATGTATGCAAATCAATGAAGCAGCCCAACACTACCGAGGTGTGATATTTTGTGGACCTCGTTACAGCAGTGATAATTGATGACGCTAGTGCAATGATCAATGTGGAGGACCCATTGGAGGCCGTATTATTAATCTTGATGTCAATGAGGATACAAGACGAGCGTAGTGCGTGAATGCTTTACATGGAATGGGCTCTTACTCTTATGAGCCTAGGAAATTATCTTTGGACCTCAAGAATAAAAAGACTCCACCAACAAAACCTTCAATTGAGGAGCCTCCGGTGTTGGAGTTTAAACCGCTGCCTCCACACCTCAAGTATGAGTTCTTAGGCTCAAATTCTACTTTACCAGTTATTATTTCTTCTTGCCTTACTAACATGAAGGTTGATGCCACATTGGCGGTGCTTTAAAAGCGAAAAAAGGCAATCGGATGGACTTTAGCTGATATTCGGGGAATAAGCCTCGCATTCTGTATGCAGAAGATTATTCTGGAAGATGATGCAAAGCCCTTCTTGGAGCATCAAAGGAGTTGAACAAGGCAATGCAAGAAGTTGTGAAAAAGGAGGTGATCAAGTGGTTGGATGTCAGGGTTGTGTACCCCATCTCTGATAGCTCTTGGACTTCACCGGTGCAATGTGTACCGAAGAAGGGTGGCATGTCCATGGTTACAAATTCACAAAATGAGTTGATTCCTACAAGAACTGTCATCGGTTGGAGGGTATGCATAGACTACCGCAAGTTGAATAAGGTGACCCGCATGGATCACTTTCCTTTGCCTTTCCTTGACCAAATGTTAGACTGACTTGTTGGGCATGACTTCTATTGCTTCTTGGATGGGTATTCTGGGTACAACCAAATCTTGATTGCTCCGGAAGATTAGGAGAAGACCATATTCACTTGTCTGTATGACACTTTTGCCTTTTCTAGAATGCCTTTGGGGTTGTGTAATGCACCGGCTACATTTTAGCGGTGTATGATGGCCATTTTCACTGATATGGTGGAAGACATTTTTGAGGTGTTCATGGATGACTTTAGTGTTATGGGGGACTAATAGAGTTTTGGCCCGTTGTGAAGAAACCAATATTGTCCTTAATTGGGAAAATGCCACTTTGTGGTGGAAGAAGGAATAGTTCTTGGGCATAAAATTTCAAAGAATGGCATTGAGGTGGGTAAAGCAAAGATCGATGTGATTTCAAGTCTCCCTCCCCTACATCCATCAAGGGAATTCAAAGTTTTCTTGGGCATGCGGGATTCTACCGGAGATTTATCAAAGACTTTCGAAGGTAGTGAATCCCATGTGCAAGTTTTTGGAAAAAGATGCTAAGTTTGTGTTTGATGAAAATTGTATGCAACCCTTTGAACTTCTCAAGCATAAGTTGACCACCACTCCTATCATTACCGCGCTTAATTGGAGCTTACCCTTTGAGCTCATGTGTGATGCGAGCGATGTTGCAGTTGGGGAGATTTTGGGTCAAAGAGTGAACAAAATATTTTGTCCGGTGTACTATGCGAGCATGACAATGAATGATGCTCAAATGAACTACACGGTGACCGAGAAAGAACTTTTGGCTATTATGTTTGCAATGGAAAAATTTTGTCTGTATCTTATGGGTGCTAAGGTTATTATTAATACCGACCATGCTGCACTCTGTACTTACTGTCGAAGAAGGATTCCAAAGCTAGACTGATGCGATGGGTCTTGTTACTTCAAGAGTTTGATTTGGAGATTGTGGACCGAAAGGGTAGTAAGAACCAAGTGGCGGACAACTTGTGTCGCTTGGAGGAGGAGGAGAGGCCTCGTGACAGCCTAGAGATCAATGATTCATTTCCTAATGAACAACACCTTTCGGTGTCGATGAACGATATGCCATGGTTTGCCGATGTTGCTAATTTCCTTGTGACTAGTATCATCCCTTGTGAGCTCTCTTCTAACCAAAGGAAGAAGCTCAAGTGGGATAGTTTGGACTTCTATTGGGATGAGCCATACTTGTTCAATATTTTCACGGATGGTGTGATTCGAAGGTGTGTCTCGGAGGAAGAGCAATTGAGTATCTTGGAGGCTTATCATTCCTCTCCCTATGGTGGCTATCATGGCGGGGCAAGGACGACTTCTAAAGTTCTTAGTTGTGGGTTTTATTGGCCAACTTTGTTCAAAGATGCGGGTGATTTTGTGAAGAGATGTGACGAATGCCAAAGAGCGGGTGGAATTTTGAAGAAAGATGAGATACCTCTTAATACAATTCTTGAAGTAGATATCTTTGATGTATGGGTTATTGATTTCATGGGACCATTTGTTAGCTCTTGTGGGAACACTTACATTCTTGTGGCGGTTGACTATATTTCAAAGTGGGTTAAAGCTGTGGATTTTCCCAACAATGAGGCCCAGAGTATTGTTGCATTTCTCAAGAAAAGCATTTTTACAAGGTTTGGTAATCCGCGTGCAATCATAAGTGATGAGGGGTCTCATTTTTGCAATAGAGCTCTTGACACTTTGCTTTCAAAGTATGGTGTCAATCACAAAGTTTCTACTCCCTATCATCCTCAAGCAAGTGGTCAAGTTGAAGTCTCCAACAGGAAAATCAAAAGCATATTGTCAAAGACGGTAAATGCAAATAGGACCTATTGGTCAAAGAAGTTGGATGACGCTCTATGGGCTTATAGGACTACTTAGAAGACTCTGATTGGTATGTTTCTGTATCGGTTGGTGTTGGGAAAGCTTGTCATCTACCGGTTGAGTTAGAGCACTTGGCCATGTGGGCTTTGAGGAAGCTAAATCTTGAGTGGGATATTGCAGCCAATCTTCGTGTGGAGCAGCTTAATGAACTTAATGAATTCTGATTCCATGCCTACTCCAGTTTGTCCTTGTACAAGGACAAGATGAAGTACCTTCATGATAAATATGCTCGTAGAAAGGAGTTTAAAGTAGGTGATTTGGTTCTCTTGTTCAATTCTAGGTTACGTCTGTTTCCGGGAAAGCTTAAATCAAAATGGAGTGGTCCTTTTGAAGTGGTGTGTGTGACCCCTTTTGGTGCTCTTGATTTCAAAAACAAAAATGGAGAGATATTTGGAGTTAATGTGCACCAGTTCAAGCATTATCTTGGAAAAATTGATGACAGCCACGTGGTGGAACTTCTTCATCTCAAATGATGTGATGATAACCTGCGTTGTGCCAAGAAGTTAAATCAGGCGCTTCTTGGGAGCCAACCCATGTGTTTTTCTTCTTGTTTTATTTGATTTTCATTGTAGTGTAGGATTGATATTTAGGCTAACTGGTTGTGATAGGTTACAGGATTGTGTTGGTGCAGTGAAGGACAAAGTGGAAAAAGTGTTCAGGCCTCTAAACTTTGCAATTCGGCCGCACTACATTTAGTGCGGACCGCACTGGTGAAGGAGGAAATGTCCAATCTCTGAAGTTTGCCACCGCGGCCGCAGTACATTTTGTGCAGTTCGCAGTGGACCACTACGGCCGCATGGCATTTTGTGCAGACCGCAGTGGATTACCTGTGTAAACTTGAAAAAGGCTATGTAGTGCGGACCGCAGTCCATTTTGTGCGGTCCGCACTGGGGTAGTTAAGCTGTGCCCCAGGACTTTTTCTATAAATAGTATCTGAGGCCCAACGGTTACCCTTTTAGATCCTTTACTCTCAGAAATATTAAAAGCACTGTTAATCTTGCTCGTTACTCGTAATTGATAGCTTGGACTTGTTAATATTCATCTCATCTCACATATGGTAACTTAAGGCCAATTTAATTGCTTTAAATTTGGTTATTTTCTTTTTCTTTTTGTTTTACATGGCTATTATTCTTTTATTGCTTTATTTTCTTTCATAGATTAAGTTAGGGTAGTTAATCTTTTGATTAAAATAGACATAGGTAGTTAAAATCAATGGGTAATCACTTAGGGACATTACTTAGGTGCAAATTTGGGCTGTAAATCAAAAATACCTTGAACCCTAACTTAGTGCCACAGCTGGCCACTCAGTGCGGGCCGCTGTCGTTTCTGTGCGGCCCGCGGTGCCCTTGTGAGGTCCGCAGTAACATTTTGTGCGGACCGCATTGATGAAAGTCCCGAAAGCTGAACCTTGGGGACTGCGGCCGCACTACATTTTGTGCAGTCCGCATTGGTCTTTGTGCGGCCGCACTATATTTTGTGTGGTCCGCACTACCTAGATACAGAGAGTGTTTATTCTGAACCCCACCTATGTGCGGACCGCATGACTTTTTTGTGCGGTCTGCATTGACCCTTGTGCGGCCGCACACCATTTTTTGTGGTCCGTACTGTGTGACTTTTGAAAACTGTCTGCAATTTTTCTTTTTTGTTCTGCAATACTACTTTTAACTGCTTCTATTGATACTAACAAGCGTATTGAATTGTGTTTACAGACAATGGTAAAACAATGAGGTAAAGGCTCTAAACAATTAGTCATAAGAGAATCTTCATGGGGAGGGAAACAAAAGATGATTAGACTGACTTCTCAAGTCTGTAAAAATATTAAAAATACAAGGAAATTGATAAGAGCAGAAGTAAGAGCCATTTTCATGTCGGGGAGTGAGTATGAGCCCTCCTGGGAAATCTCTTTAGACTCCGTGCCAGAGTACATCCCTGACTGGCCGGAGAGTAACAGGCTAAGAGACACACCTCCAGCATCCCCCACTGCACAAGCGTTAGTGAATGTTTCTTCTAGGTCGTCTGAGGGCTCAGGTGCAGGTAGTGGGGAATAGTCCACCTCTCCCACAGCGTCATTATCCGGAGAGAGTGCAGTAGGTGATGAGGAGGAAGTAGGAGGAGAAGAAGTAGTTGGAGAAGGGGGTGAACCTCAAGTGGGGGGTGTTTCTAGAACTATGATTTATAGCTTCTTGCTTTGAAAGTTTGCAATAAACCTTTGGTTTTCTTAATGTCACGGTTCTTTCCAAAGGTGGAGTTTTGTGTGAACCGGGTAGCTCTTCCTAATGATGGATGGCGTGAAAACCTTCTTAAGGATTTGAGTCCGTTTTTATTTTTTGTTTTTAGTAGTTAGTAGTTAAGGGCGCCTCAAGAAAAGCTTCACTTGCGCCTAGCACATTTTCCTTTGATCTTATGGTCAAAAACAAATTGTTGTGTTTAGGATGGTAAAAGTCGTGACCTTTAGACTCTTGTGTTAACCGATAATCATCAAGTGGTTTTTCGGGACCAGCGTGTGCTCAAATCTTATCTAAGGTTGTTGTGGGCCCCCGACTCTATGTCTTTAGCAATCACATAGCTTGTGTGGTGAGTAATTGCATTGCGAGTCCAAGTCCCGAGCCATTGGTCTAGAACTTGCCCTGAATGTTTGTTGAGGCAAAATCCTATGTGAATTTTGACTTGAGACATGATTATAGGCTCTCCTTGGTCCAAATGATAGCTTGAACACTTCCATAACCTACCAATGATCAGATCCCTAGTTAACCCTTTTGAGCCTTAGACCTTTTCCCTACAAGACCCATAGTACAAGCCGATGCACGTTCTAAAAGATACCCTCTCTTGGCACCCGATCTTTCCTTTAGCACATACAAAAGCATAAGTTTGGGGGAGAGACGAGGATGGAAACAAAGTGGTAAAAAGGCACAAAAATGAAGAAAAGGAAAGGCAATAAAAAAGAAAGAAAAACAAAAAAAGGCAAAAAGAATGTTCTATGTGAAAAAGAATAAAAAGGGATTCAAGAAATAGTGAATGAAAGGTGTGGAAAGTTGAAAAAAGGAGAAAAGGTTTGAAATGTATAAGAAAGAGTGACAGTGTGTGTCTCTAACCCTTAGAAAGAAGTGAAATGACTCAAAGAGTCACGTGAATGTGTGCTAAATGAAACAAAAGAAGTGCTTAAGGGAAGATGGAACCTACTTAGACCAAACATCTCTTACCCTGAACCAAAAGCCTTCTCAATGTCTCCACAAAAGCCCTATATAATCTTGAGTTGAATGAAGCTTACATTAGTGGTGACTCACATAAGGGGAAAGCATATGGTACTTAGAGCCGGACTTATGACTTTTTATTGAGAGAGATGAGTGGATTCCCAATAACCTCGTTCTGAGTGCCACTATTCTAAAGGTGAGGTTTGCTGAGGGAGAGTTGAGGATGTGTGAGTTTGGGTTCCACAATGACCAAAGTAATAGAAAGAGTTCTTTGATGTGTTGAGTCAACTCTTGATGCTCTTGTGTCGAACTTAATCCATGGTATTTCAAAGATTAAATGTTTTTAATGATTCATTTGTATTGAGGGTAATGGTTAGTCCCAATTGATGCTAGATAAAGTCACTTTAGGACAACTGAAATTTTCTTGGACGTTCTCTTAAGGGGTTGGTCTTATTTTGTTTGCTTGAGGAAAAGCAAAAGCTTAAGTTTGGGGAAGTTGATAACTAGGGAGTTTGATACCTTTTATACTCCTTCTTGCTTATGTTTTGATTAAGTATTTGTACAAAATAGTCCCAAAAGTCTCACAAGTTGTACTTGAATGCAGGTTTGATCAACAAAGTGACAAGATGTCAAAGATCAGCTCAAAAAGGAGTGAAACTTGTACAAGTACCAAGACAAGACAAAGCTCAGGCAAAAGAAGACCAATACAGCCGCATACCATTCTGTATGGCCCGCACAAGGAGGTTCAGATAGGTTGATTTCTAGGTCAACAAGCAATGCAGACGCACTAGGTTTTGTGCGGTCCGCGATGGGATCAATGCGGCCGCACTCGATTTAGTGTGGTCCGCAGTAAGAAGAATTAGAGAGTTTCCAGATTCCGAGTTTCAAGCCAATGCGGTTCGCGCTCCATTTTATGTAGACCACACTAGAAGCCTCCACGGCAGCAGTCCACTCTGTGCGGTTTGCATTGCCAGAGTTCAGAGACATGGATTTTCAAGTTCAGAGCCATAGTGCAACCACACATCATTTTGTGCGGTCCGCATTAGCCCCGCATGGGTATTTTTGTCCATATTTTTCAGCTTAAGAGAAATAGCTTCTTTTCCCATTTTTAGGGTATCAGGTAGTTTTAACTGAGAGCTGCACTCGTGGGGTCGAATATTTTAGCTATTTTGGGAAATTTTATCTACATTTCAACATTGAAACTTCTTGTTCATCTTAGTAATTAATTAATATGAGTTTTTCTTCATCTATTTTTTGCTTTTATTCTTTAATTATGAGTAGCTAAACCCATAAGCTAGGGTTGTGTCTCAACCCTAGTATGGGTAACTGATGGGTCTTGTATTTTAGTGTTAGATTGACTATGGGTGTTTTATATTTGGGCTAATTTCATGTTTAATTGCTGAATTAGTGGTTGCAGATACTAGTTTGTGTTTAGTTGACTTAATCTCTTCTTGAGAAAGAGAGCTTGAGTCTCTAAAATTGGTCCAATAAGGAATTGAGGTGTATTCAAGAGATTATAGCCCCAATTAAAGGGTTAAACCTCGAGAGAGTAATACCCGACTTGAACCTTGATTGCTTGTGCAAACTTGAATACCCAATTAGTCTTGAGAAAGTTAATTCGGGCAAAATCACTTGAACCACCGAGAGGTGTAAAGTAGGTAAAATCGTGCAACGGTTATATCATACTCCCCAAACATGTCAATCATGCCTTAGACTCAAGTATTCGTCAATTGATCACCTAGGCAAAAGTCACTACCCTAGTGCCTTTTAAACCATTTGAACAATCCGCAACATTTTACTCTTAGCTTATTCTAGTTTCATTTACCATTGCAGTTTGATAACAATAGAAGTAAATAAAAAAACTCAAAAATGTTTAGAAGTGTAATTTGGAACACATGCCCAACTCTACACTAGATTGATACCCGACTCCAACATCTAGCTCTTTGTGAAAATTGATCCCGACTCTAAATCGGGTAAAAGCTGCTTCGACCCTCTCTTGCCACTTAATAGTAGTGCAGTGTAGGCCTAGATCAGAGATCACCATCCCAGTTAACGTGGCCGGCACAACCCAAAATGTCAAGTTTCATGTCATCGAAGGAGACATGAGGTACAATGCCTTGCTTGGAATGAGAGCAGCACCATAAACCCTTCATCAAATGATGAAGTTTCCAACAAATGACGTAATAAAAAGGGTATACCGGGAGAAGCATGCAGCAAGAGAGATGTTCGCGGTGCACAATGTGACACCGGCATCAACACCTTCAACATCGAAGGAGCCAAAGGATAAACAAACAACGAAGTAGCAATCACAAGCTACATTGTTGGATGCACCCGGCTGAATGAGTAAAGGACCGTACCATGTCCCCGGAGCGAGCAGTTGAAGCATATCGAGGTTCGAAGCGCCATCACTACTAAGGTATAACCGCCTCCCTTTTAATTTACGTCTTACATTAACCTGTGTGCAGGTGTCCAGTCAGAAAAATCGTAGCACCTTCCAGCTTGAAGACCTTAGGTTTTAAAGCATGCGTTGCACTCTTTTCTTTCAATTGGATTTTATCCCAAGAAGTTTTTGACCGACAAGGTTTTTAACAAGCAACATCTATATGCTACCTAAGAAGAACTTAACAACTATTAAAGGCTTCTCTTCAATCAACCTCAAATACTGGGGGCATCCCCCCGGAAGATCACCTCCCCGGAGAAGTCAAGATGAGCCAAAGAGTCTCGATAGAAAATTGATGTATCGAGCCAAACGGTCAAATGAACAGTGTACGCATAGAAAAATCCAACCTTAGACGACGAAAACATGTATACTTGTACCAAGTAATCAAAGGAGTATCTTTTACCGTGAAAACTCTTCGCACTTCAAATAAGTGTTCTATTTTTACAAGAAATGGCCCCAAGGCCAGAAATTTCCCGAACACTCGGGAACTGACATCAAAAACTCGAAGCTATAAGACCCCCGGGCCGGAAACTTCGAGCTCATAAGCCCTCAATGCGGTAATATCAGGTTTATAAAGAACGGCTCCCGACCCAATAACTTTCGATGTCTCGGGGACTGTCACCTACTGTCACTCCATCGAGCTATCAAAAATTTGAGGCCATACAAACCCAAGCGAGAAACCTCGCGAACATGGCCAACGTGTTACGAACGTGAAGACATGACCTTGAGCTCCCAGCCCCACAACGCGAGCGCGACACTGTATTGCGAACGCAGAACACAATCAACTTACGTTTCGCGAACGCGTTACATATATCGCGTCCACAAAGAGCAAATCATAGTCGACCAAAATACACCTTGATCGCGGCTGGACCTTCGGGATTGCAAAGAACAACAGAAGCAACAAGTAACAATAGAAACCAACAATAACAACATGGCCAAAAATGGTCTGAAACCCATCCGAAACTCACTTGAGCCCCTCGGAACACCGTCTGAAAATACCATCAAGTCAAAAACCACGGACTTACTCGAGGCTTTAAATTACACATAACAACATCAAAACCATGAATCACATCTCAAATCAAACTTAATGAACTTTTAACTTCAAAGCCTCATACCAAACTGTATCAATCAATTATTCCTATTTGCTTCAAAAAAGTCGGAATGACCTCAAATTTTTGCACACAAGTTCAAAATGACAAAATGAACCCTCCCGAAACAACAATTCGAACCCGACATCATCAAAATCAACTCTCGGTCAAACTTAACATTCCAAACCTTCAAATTTCCAACTTTCGCTAAATAGTGCCGAAACCTTCTAGAAATATCCAAATGCAAATCTGAGCATATGCTCATGTCCAAAATCACCATACGAACCTAATCGAACCATCCAAACTCCGATCCAGGGTCAAGTACACAGAAGTCAAAATTGGTCAACTTTTCCAACTTAAGGCTTCTAAAATGAGATTCATTCTTCTAAATCAATTTTGAATCACTTGGAAACCCAAACCGACGATTCACACAAGTCATAATACATATTATGAATCTACTCAAGACTTCAAACAGCTGAACGGAGTGCAATTGCTCAAAACGACCGGTTTGGTCGTTACATTCTCCCCTACTTAACATACATTCATCCTCGAACGTGCCAACAGTTTTTCAAAGCCATTAAATCACTGTATAACCTTACCATGCACATACTTAGGGATGATCCCACATCATGCCAATCCATATAATTCTATTGACTCAACATAATCAAAAATTCTTCTTTCAACCTTAGTCCATAAAACCTTGGAACCCCATCTCCAACATCCCGAATTCATTATAAGACCAAATTCTCACATCCATACACTACATAAGTCTGAACAAGCTGCACCAAGCCATAACCATAACCGAAGATGTAATTACATGATATACCACATAACTCAGATACTCATAGCAATAACTTCTAACCACAATAACTTCCCAAAAAAACTTGGTACGGATAACAAACCACATATCAACCAAAACTTTGTCCCAAACCTTCGTACACTACAAAATGGTGAATGAAACACACAGAAACTCATAACCACTCATCAAGTCAAGCAGTCATGGAGCTCTCTCGTTCAACAAGAACCATATCCAATATTAAGAGGACCAGTGACATTATCCTTCCAAATATACTGCAATCAAATTTGATAGTACTCATTCTAGGTCCATTGACCTCATCTCATCAAATATAGTTACTCTATTGACACGCCACACCAATATAAACTCAAGCCACATACCATGCAATCTATGTACTAAACAAGCAACAACTTAAAGGCTCCCAGTAAAGGAAAGAGAATGAAATGAGAGAATCGCCCCGCAAGTTCAATATATACCACCACAAGCACAATGCTACGAACCCATCACACATAGTAGAACTAAAACACACAAACCTCACTCAAAGCATATAAAATAACTCTGTCGTAGTTCATGACTCAATCCAAACACCAGTCCCATGAACTACCTTGAGCCATAATGCTCTAAATCCACAACCCTAAACAAATCAACAACAAACATACAAAGGGCATGACCTTAACCACGACTAAATGGTTAGCACAATATACCACCAATAGGAAAGACAAGAACCAAGGTGCAATCAACCATTCGACATCCTAAATAACACCTCGCTCGAATTTTGCGATAAGGCCCCAAATAGAACCACATCATGTGAGCCAATAACCAACATATCATAACCCATTGTAGAATAGAAAAGTAGCACATAGAACATATCAAAACCCAAACAAGCTTAACTCTAATATAATAACACATCCCTCAATAATAATAGTGTTGAGTCAGTAAATCCGACCCTGTGTAGAATGCATGTCCTTATTGGGCCTATCCATGGTTTTTCAAATCCACTCTGGTCATCCACAAATGGATAAATAACCCTCCAAAAGTCCAAAATGACCTAACCATAACACGTACTACCATCTGGATAACTTTGGCCATATATTCACTATCCACAACCACGAAACAATCTACTTTTAAGAACTCCCATTACACAAATCCATAGAACACATGAATCATCATAGTCGATCCCAACTCCACCACTCAAATGACTAACACGTCTCTCTTACACAATCATACCGCCACATTTCAAAATTTGAATATCAGCTGTCGATCAACCAGGCGAGCACCGCAATACCAGTGAAGCATCTGTAAGTCAAACACAGTCTGTATTTTCAAATACGTGCCCTTATCAGGAAATACCAAGTAGTACTAGCATTCATCTAAACATCTAAAACCGTCCATACTATTTTAAATTCATGACCTTCTCTTCAAAACGGACTACAACCTTGTACATGCTAACCTTAATCCCACACGACGCACTACATCTATCATGCCATCATATGAAAACACAAGAACTCCATTATGAACTTTGAGTCATAAGTAGAATACACACTCGATCAGTCAGAAACTTCCACTTGATCCCATCCAGGACAAAATTACAATACGCAATATACTCCTTATGCCAGTAGAAAATATCTATCTTAAACCATGGTAGAAATCATCGAGAACACTATAAACCTATATGAGATCCTAGAATGAAACCATCCTCAACCTAACACCTCTCCTTTCGAGAACACTACAATCCTCAACCAAAGATAGCCACATGAGATCCTAGCATGAAACGATACCGTTCTAATCCCATAAGCCATTTATTCCCTCTTCAACATCCAATAGTATCGCAACTAAAGTTCCTACTATGAAGAGACTTTACATGAATTAAATGCTGTTTCCTTTACCTTTCTAATACTAAAATGTAGAACCTCTAATGATACATATGTACCACCAATCCCAACACTACCCAATGTGAATCTGAGATCTTAGCCTTTTTTTTACAAATTTTCGAAATTACTCAAACGCTGCATATGAACCTTGAACCCTTTAGAAACTTCTCGAAAGTCATTCACCCAATTCTAATCTCAATGCACTGCCTAAACAAGCCGAATGACATGTGCTCCATCATCACACCAACAACTAAAGAATTAACCCCATCTTAATGCAATCAAGTAAATCCCTACTACATGTACACTACATCCGTCATGAACAACAAACTCAAATCATTCCATGATTTCCATTGCCCTTAAAGTTTAATATATCTCGTATCCAAAAATCTCCTTACTCGAGTCATCCTCGATCTCAACCTCTGCATCTCATAATTGATTCACAAGTATACCTCAGACGGAAATTAATACAACATATAGCTATGCAATATGAGTGTCGATAGCAGGCTCCCCTACTTGGCTCAAAGTCATAAAACAAAACATCTAATAACCCACAATATCTTTGTTTCATGAATACCACGATCTCGCACCGAAATTCAACTAAATCCTATATGAACTCATATATCACTAATTATATGGTACCTCAACTCATCAAATAAAATTTGCATTTATTATCATGACAATCAAGCCAACTTTCTCAAGTGATCCAAACTCAAATTGCAACACATATAACCCACTGATAGAAAGAAAATTCTTCACATAACAACATAAGGATAACACAGCCTCAGAACATCCTGTAGGAGATAACTCACATGCTTTGCCTCAAACTGGCATTTCATTATGCTCTACCATGGTCACCACCACTCTGCGTTAACTTAATCTTCCCGAGTCTGAACTTGTAAACAAGACATAAGAATCTACTTCATTCCACATATATACATCTGAAAGATCTCTCAACATTCTCACAACTCAGAGTCGTACACAACACATCAAGAAAGAAATCAATCACCTAATGGTCCTCTTCACATCCCAAGAAAACTATTCTCGTCACATCCAAGCCATCTACACACATTCAGCAGACATAGCACACTCATCATTTAACAACCCAAACACTCACCAAGCCATAAGTCACCAGGAAATAAGCACCATTCCTAGGGACACTACCAGACATAGAAGTCCAAAAGCACATATTCACACAACTAAAACCATCGAGCCCCCAAGTTGCGGTCAAAACCAAGCCTCATGTCCTCCAAAATGGCCAAAAACCACCACATCGAGTGAACATCTCGCACCTCATCCATGGAATCGCAGGCTGTCAATGCATATCTAATACCTGAGCGCTCAACACAACACACGAGTAAGTGGAAGGAATTCAAAGAGATATGCTTAAAGCTGAATCAATGTAGTACGATAAGGAATGAAGGATGGGAAATTTCATCCTAGATGCCCTATAGCCTCTCGAAGATAGGTATGGACGTCATCATATCGATCCACATGACTCTGCTAGACATTTTCTCATAACTTGTAAAACCGATGAACTTAGAGCTCTGATACCAACTTATCACAACCCAAAATCCAACTAGTCGTGATGGCACCGAAACTAACCCGTTAGGTAAGCCAAATAACACTAAACACAATTTACTAATATAATTAAAAGCCAAAAGTGAAATAACTGAATCTTTATATAACTCTAAAGGACTGGTAGTACAAGGCATGAGCCACTAAGACATAGATTTACAAACTGAAATGAGAAATGATACATCATCTATTTCAAATGTACATGAACAGATCTCAAATCTAGAACTACCAAGAACTAGTGGTAGCACAATCTGGAACACTGTACATTTTCAATGCTAGCTCTCGCCATTCACAGTAACGTCATGTCCAAAATTTTCACGCAAGGTGCATAAGTGTAGTATGAGTACAACCAACCCTATGTACTAAATAAGTATACTAACAAACTTCGACGAGGTAGAAGAAGAAAGAACTATAAATGATACTCACTAACATCTGTATAGCTCATAATTTCAATAAGTATAGAATGTATATGTGATCAAATCGCAAAAATCTTAGGTAAAACCACTTTAATGCTTACAATTCTTTGTTTTCAAATATTATGCTTAGTCAACAGTCTAGCAAAGGAATATATGCAAGTAAATCAGGTAAACAGTAAAGGAAATTGCAACTAAAGATGAAATGCAATAACCATATATCAGTCCATTGCGGTGCGCAACCCGATCAAAATAATAATAAGCCAATAATAGTAACCAGCTCTGCTAGAGCTCACATCAACCAGAAACCAGACCGTTTCTCACATTCCGCATGTACACAATGAAGAGATAAATATAAGATGGTGACCCTATGGGGATTGATCCTTATCCACATGCAAGCACGGCTAATTCAACGTGCTACTAGACCCGCGTGGTCACAAGCTCAATATCATATACCACTCAGCATGGTCACCTGCTCAATATCACCATACAGACAACTCACGTGCTGCACGAAAAACCCACATGCCATAATATAAGTGTCTAGATTAGCACGGACAACTCACGTGTCGATACTCATAATCTGCCCAAAGTGGTAACAGGCTCAACATCACAATCCTCCCAGCGTGGGCATTACAACACAATCCGCCCAGCGTGGTCACAAGTATAACAATAAAAAATGCATCGGCGCGATCATAGGAATTAAAACACAATCCGCTCGGTGAGTCACATGTATAACAACTCAATATGCCCAACGTGGTCACATGTATAACAACACAATTCGCTCGACGTGGTCACGTTCATAACAACACCCAATCCACCCGGCGTGGTCACAAGCATCCAGTTCCAATCATATCACACATAAGAAATATAGAAGAATACATATATGGGATCAACGAATATCAGATTTAATGCCCTAGACTGGTAGAAGTGACAAGCTAAAGTGTATGCATATGCAAAGTATGTTATCATAGCTCAAATCGGAAATTTCATCGCAGAATAACAATTTCCAAGTTTATTCTGGGAATTAGCTTCTTCGTAACCTCAAACATGGTTCAAATAGTTCACGACAATGTTACAAATACGAGGAATATTTTAGCTTAAATCTTAACAGTCAATTCTAGTCATATCATAATCTAAGCACTACCTAGAGCACCGATAAATACCCTGATGCTCGCACATGGGCTCAAAGACCACACATATGCGCACCCAAAGCACGTAGCTATCACACATAATTTAGGAAACTAGTGCCTCAACCAAGCTTAGGTAAGTTACTTGACTCAAAGAAGCCAAAACAAATACCGATCAAGCCAAACAACACTCTAGAATTCCATCTCGAATGTATCAACCTCCGAATGACTTGAAACTAGCTAAAAGAAACTCAAATGCATCAAATAATGCCAAAGGAAACCAACCCAAATAATAAAGGTCAATCTTCAATCAATAACTCAAAGTCAAACAAAAAGTCGAACCCGGGACCGTACCTCAGAACCCGACAAAACTTATAAATTCTGACAAATCATTCAATTACGAGTCCAACCATACTAATTTAACTCAAATTTGACTCCGAATCGATGTTCTAAACTCAAAAATTCACCTTAGGAAAGTTTACACAAAACCCTCAGTTTCTCTTTAAATTTCATAATCCAAATGCCAAAATCGAAGATAGATTCATGAAATATAATCCAAAATGAGTAGAAAACACTTACCCCAATCCACGTGGTGAAAATCGCCTCCAAAATCCTCCAAAATTGAGCTCCCGAGTTCATAATGTGATAAAATGAGCAAAACCTTTGTATACGGCTAAAATCAGAGAGTCTGATTTTGTGATCATTATGGCATTTCATAGCCCCTCTTCAGAAGCCTCGAGGCACAACTCGAGGTTTGACCCCGGGGGTTCTCTATGCTTGAGTTTTAGCATCCATCACTTAACAACTAAAATTAAAATAAATCACGTATTTTTAGAACCACAAAGTCAAATATAATTGTAATTACCATTTTCAAGGTAAACAGTTTGGCACCCACCGTGGGGATAAAAATAATAGTGATTGTTTTTGTGCTGGTTTATTGAAAACACAAGTTATTCGTCATGCTTTTTCTTTTCCAAAAATCTTTGATTTCAGGGAAAATGTCTAACTCAGTAAATGCACATGAAAACAACGGTCCTGAGGACCATGGAGAGAATGGTGTAGCTGTTCCATGCACTCGTGTACCACTGCGAAAGCCTGAGGACACACCAGAGCGAATCCCCATGGATGTGGGCTCACACAACTCCCAACACGTCGATATAAGCTCCCACACTAACGGGAGTATATGCCAAGAAAACAAATAAGAAGCTCAGAGAACCCCAGCTCGGGAGGAACGAGAAGTTAGCCTTCATGTCATTTTTGAGATGTTGCAGGCACAACAGCTGGTGATTGCTCAACTACAAAGCCACCAAAAAACTCCAAGCACATCACCAGAAACAGCTCCTCGAGCCGAACAGGTATCAAAAAGATCGAGCAATAACGGGTCAGCAGCTGACCCTACTATTATGAAGATGCTCGAGGAACTCACAAAGAGGATTGAATCGGGCGAAAAGAAGATAGAAGCTAATGACAAAAAGGTGGAAACCTACAATTCAAGGGTCGATCAGATCCCAGGTGCACCCCCAATTCTGAAGGGTGTATATTAAAAGAAATTTGTACAAAAGCCATTCCCATCGAGTGCTACTCCAAAGCCCATCCCAAAGAAATTCATAATGCCCGATCTCCTGAAGAACTATGGAACCTCGAACCCAACTAGCACATCACTACTTACGCTTGTTCTATAAAGGGAAATGACCTGAAGGACGACGAGATTGAATCCGTTCTGTTAAAAAAATTCGGAGAAACACTTTCAAAAGGGGCCATGATGTGGTATCATAACCTATCCCCGAATACGATAGAATCATTTGCCATGCTGGAAGATTCTTTTATAAGGGCACATGTTGGTGCCATCAAGGTTTCTACAAGGAAATCCGATGTCTTCAAAATCAAACAGAGAGAAAACGAGATGCTACAGGAGTTTGTATCTTGCTTTCAAATGGAGAGAATGGAATTACCACCAGTCTCCGATGACTGGCAGTGTATGACTTCACCCAAGGTTTGCACGAACGAAGCTTGATAGCTTGGAAGCAGCTAAAGCAGAACTTGGTTAAATATCATGCTGTGATGTGGGCAGATGTCCACAAACGGTATCAATCAAAGATTAGGGTCGAGGACGACCAACTAGCAGCCCCCTCGGGCTCAGTATATCCTAACAGGCTCCTGGCAAAGGAACCAAGGCCAAACAAAGAAAGGTACCAATCGTACACTGAAGATCAAAGAAACGCCCCAAGGTGTAACATACCCCAAAATGACTGAAGGGCAGATCGTGGTCATAATCCTCGGGGACTCGTGAGCATAGCCGGATTTGACAGACACGTAGGACCAATGGGTTTTGGCCACCTAGTGTGTTTGATTTTACCTATGGCTGATACTATCTGAGTACAACTCTAACATTGATGTTTCGAACATCGTATCTGCCATAGGTAAAATCAAAGACACTAGGTGGCCAAAACCCATACTATCAGATCCGTCGCAATGGAACCATAACATTGTGTATGAATTTCACGGCACACACGGTCATAGGACCGAAGATTGTAGACATCTCCGAGAAGAAGTAGCCCAACTATTCAACAAAGGGCACCTTCGAGAGTTCCTCAGCGACCGATCCAACAATAAAATTCACGAAAAAAAGGCGAGCTAGAAAAATGAAATAGAAGAGCCACAACATGTCATCCACATAATCATTGGAGGAATTGACATCCCACAGGAACCCATTTTCAAACGAACAAAAATATCCATCAACAATGAAAAACGAACTTGAGGTTACATACCCGACAGCGCACTCACATTCAGCGAAGAAGGCATCGAGGCCCTATCTCAGCCTCATAACAATGCATTGGTAATTTCTTTTCTTATGAGTACATTTCAAATAAACGTGTGCTTGTGGATCCAGGTAGCTCAGCCAACATTATCAGGTCGAGGGTGGTGGAGCAGCTCAGATTGCTTGACCAGAACGTGCCCGCCTCTTGAGTCCTCAACAGATTTAACATGGCGAGCGAGACAACAAAAGGGGAGATTGATAACTAGGGAGTTTGATACCTTTTATACTCGTTCTTGCTTATGTTTTAATTAAGAATTTGTACAAAATAGTACCAAAAGGCTCACAAGTTGTGCTTGAATGCAGGTTTGATCAACGAAGTGACAAGATATCAAAGATCAACTCAAAAGGAGTGAAACTTGCACAAGTACCAAGACAAGACAAAGCTCAGGCAAAACAGGCCCAATGCGGCCGCACACCATTCTGTTTGGTCCGCACAAGGAGGTTCAGAGAGGTTGATTTCTAGGCCAACAAGCAATGTGGCCGAATTAGGTTTTGTGCGATCCACGCTGGGATCAATGCGGCCGCACTCGATTTAGTGTGGTGCATAGTAAGAAGAATCAGAAAGTTGCCAGATTTCGAGTTTCATGCCAATGCGGCCCGCGCTCCATTTTATGCGGACCGCACTAGAAGCCTCTGCGGCCGCAGTCCACTCTATACGGTCCGCATAGCCAGATTTCAGAGAAATGTATTTTCAAGTTCAGAGCCTTAGTGCGGCCGCACACCATTTTGTGCGGTCCACACTAGCCCCGCAGGGGTATTTTTGTCCAAATTTTTAAGCTTAGTATAAATAGCTTCTTTTCCCATTTTCAGGTTATCAGATAGTATTAGCTAAGAGCTGTGCTCGTGGGTTCGAATATTTTAGCTATTTTGGGCAATTTTATCTACAATTCAACATTGAATCTTCTTGTTCATCTTAGTAATTAATTAATATGAGTTTTTCTTCATGTATTTATTGCTTTTCTTCTTTAATTATGAGTAGCTAAACCCATAAGCTAGGGTTGTGGCTCAACCCTAGTGTGGGTAATTGATGGGTCTTGTATTTTAGTGTTAGATTGACTACGGGTGTTTGATATTTGGGCTAATTTCATGTTTAATTGCTGAATTAGTGGTTACAAATACTAGTTTGTGTTTAGTTGACTTGAGCTCTTCTTGAGAAAGAGAGCTTGAGTCTCGAAAATTGGTCCAACAAGGAATTGGGGCGTACTCAAGAGATTGATAGCCCCAATTAAAGGGTTAAACCTCGAGAGAGTAATACCCGACTTGAACCTTTATTGCTTGTGCAAACTTGCATACCCAATTGGTCTTGAGAAAGTCAATTCGGGCAAAATCACTTGAACCACTGAGAGGTGTAGAGTGGGTAAAATCGTTCAACGGTTATATCATACTCCCCAAACATGTTAATCGTGCCTTAGACTCAAGTATCCTTCAATTGACCACCTAGGTGAAAGTCACTACCCTAGTGCCTTTTAAACCATTTGAACAACCCGCAAGATTTTACTCTTAGCTTATTCTAGTTTCATTTATCATTGTAGTTTGATAAAAATAGAAGTAAAACAAAAAACTCAAAAATATTTAGAAGTATAATTTGGAACACATACCCAACTCTAAACTAGATAGATACCCGACTCCAACATCTAGCTCTCTGTGGAAATCGATCACGACCCTAAATCGGGTAAAAGCTGCTTCGACCCTCTCTTGCTACTTAATAGTAGTGCAGGGTAGGCCTAGATCACTTTTGGCGCCGTTGCCGGGGAGCTAACGATTTTAGCTATCTATTTAGTTAGTTTTGTGTATTGTTCTTCTTTACTTCTTTGTTACTAACTTTTTTTGTGTCACAACTCAAGTACTAAAATGGCATCGAACAACGCTAATGACCCTCTTGGAAATGTGATTGCGGGGGAGGAGGTAGATGATGTCGGAGATCATAAAGTGCCTCTTGTACCTCAAGGACAACGTAAAGGCCGCTGGGCTAATGCTAATGTCAATGACAATATCCCAGACCCTCCTCCGCCACCTCCAAGAGTGGCTCCTAGAGTACTTCCGAACCAAGGCTATGCGAGTGCTATTGTCCCACCCCGAATCCGGGCAGGCAATTTTCAAATATCCAACGTGATGTTGACCTTGCTTGAGCAGTGTGGGTATTTCACGGGCGCTACAAATCAAAATGCTTACAAACATCTCAAGGGGTTCGTGGATACATGTTGGGGGAGCAAATAGACTAATGTGTTCGAGGATGCTCTTAGGTTGATACTCGTCCCATTCTCACTTAGGGGGATGGTTTTCGATTGGCTCGAGCGTCTTCCCAACTATTCCATTACAACTTGGAATGAGTTGGCGGATAAGTTCATTGCTAAATTTTTCTCAGCGGGACATATGGCAACATTGCGAGATGAGATATTGGCTTTCAAGCAAGAGCCCACGAAACCTTTACATGAGATTTGGGAGAGTTATAGAATGATGGTGAAGGAATGCCCCAACAATGATATTACCGAGGCTATGATACAACAAACCTTCTACTGGGGCATTAATACAACAAAACAATGCATAGTGAACCAAATTACTGGGGGCAACTTTATGAAGCTTTCATATGACGAGGCATGTAATATTCTTGATGAGATGACTGACACTTCTTCTGCATGGCAAAGTAGAGCCAATGAGCCCAGGGTGACCCCACGGTTACTCATCTGCACAAGGAGTTACATGACCATGGGCAAGCTATAGCTGAGCTAACAACTACTTTGAACCAATTCGCAAAGGAACAGTTGCAGCAAGTTCAAAATCCCCACCAAGTGAATGCCATGGAGGGTGTCAATATGCTTGTCAATAAAAGAAGGCAAAGAAGGCAGCAAAACCAAAGAAAATTCTGAGCAATATAATGATGACTGTGATGGATTTAAAAATGATGGTTATGATGAACAAAGTGAAGAGGTTCAATACGTGAATAATTATCAAGGCCAACGGGGCGACTCTTCCAACCAACAACAATGGAGACCTCAAGGCAATTGGGGAAATCAACAACAAGGCAATGACAATTGGGGGAACAACAACCAAAAACACAACTGGGGCAATCAGAACAACAACCAAAACAACAACTGGGGTAATCAGAATAACAATCAAAACAACCAAGGAAATTGGAATGGTAATAATAACAATTGGGGTGGTAATAACAATCAAGGTGGATGGAACAATGGAAACCAAGGAAACCGGGGGCAAGGCTTTCAAAGGACCCCAATGTACCAACAACCGAACAATTCACATCTTTTCCTCTCAAGGTCCTAGTTCTTCTAGCAATGATATGGGTATAATTGAAATGATGTTTGAATAAATGATGAAGAAGAATTCAGATTCTGATGCGCAGTTGGCTTCCCACAATACCTCAATCAGAAATTTGGAGGTGCAATTAGGCCAAATCTCACAGTCTTTAAATACTCGCCTTAAGGGTTCTCTACCAAGTGATACGGTAGTGAACCCGAAGGGTGGGAACAATCATGTTATGGCAGTAACAACAAGAAGTGGGAGAGGCGGTGATGTGCATGCCTCCAACCAAAAGCAAATTGTGGATGATGATGTTGAGTTGCAAGAAGATGAAGTTCCTTTGGTGGTTGAAAATGTGATTGATAAAAATGTGAATGAAGAAGTGAGGATTGATATTCAATATATTGAGGAGGAAACTCAAAATGATGTGAACCCGTCTAGGGATCACATAATAGACATGCTGGAGCCGGTTGTGCCTAAAGCCAAGGATCATTTGCCAAGGCCACCTCCACTTTATCCTCAAAGGCTCGCAAAGCAGAAAAATAAAAATCAGTTTAAAAAGTTCATTAACATGATAAAGAGCTTATCCATCAATGTGCCTTTGGTGGAGGCTCTTGAACAAATGCCGGGTTATGCCAATTTCATGAATTACTTGGTAACAAAGAAGCAGTCTATGGATTGTGAAACTATAAAGATGACTCACCAAGTTAGTGCAATAGTGCATTCAATGGCCCCAAAGCTTGAAGATCCCGGTGCTTTCACCATTCCTTGCACCATTGGGAGTGAGGATTTTGCTAAAGCTCTATGTGATTTTGGGGCTAGTATCAATTTGCTGCCTTATTCCATTTTCAAGATTATGGCTATTGGGAAGCCGAGGCCGACTTCCATGAGATTACAAATGGTAGATAGAACGATGAAGAGACCATTGGGTATATTGATGATGTGCTTGTCCGGGTGGACAAATTTATCTTTCCAACTGACTTAGTGATCTTGGATTGTGAGGTAGATTATGAAGTTCCTATAATTTTGGGGAGACCTTTCCTTGCTACGGGAAAGGCCTTAGTTGATGTGGAAGCAGGGGAACTCACCTTCCGGGTGGGTGACGAGAAAGTGGTCTTTCATGTGTGAAATCAATGAAGCAGCCCAACACTACCGAGGTGTGCTCTTTTGTGGACCTCATTACAGTAGTGATAATTGATGACACAAGTGCAATGATCAATGTGGAAGACCCATTGGAGGCCGTATTATTGAATCTTGATGTCAATGAGGATGCAAGCCGAGTGGAGTGCGTGAATGCTTTACATGGAATGGGCTCTTACTCTTATGAGCCTAGGAAATTAACTTTGGACCTTGAGAATAGAAAGTCTCCACCAACAAAACCTTCAATTGAGGAGCCTCCGGTGTTGGAGTTGAAACCGCTGCCTCCACACCTCAAGTATGAGTTCTTAGGCTCAAATTCTACTTTACCAGTTATTATTTCTTCTTGCCTTACTAACATGAAGGTTGATGCCACATTGGCGGTGCTTCAAAAGCGAAAAAGGCAATTGGATGGACTTTAGCTGATATTCGGGGAATAAGCCTTGCATTCTGTATGCACAAGATTATTCTGGAAGATGATGCAAAGCACTCCTTGGAGCATCAAAGGAGGTTGAATGAGGCAATGCAAGAAGTTGTGAAAAAGGAGGTAATCAAGTGGTTGGATGTCGGGGTTGTGTACCCCATCTCTGATAGGTCTTGGACTTCACTTGTGCAATGTGTACTGAAGAAGTGTGGCATGACCATGGCTACAAATTCACAAAATGAGTTGATTCCTACAAGAACTATCACCGGTTGGAGGGTATACATGGACTACCGCAGGTTGAATAAGGTGACCCGCAAGGATCACTTTCCTTTGCCTTTCCTTGACCAAATGTTAGACTGACTTGCTGGGCGTGCCTTATATTACTTCTTGGATGGGTATTCTGGGTACAACCAAATCTTGATTGCTCCAGAAGATCAGGAGAAGACCACATTCACTTGTCTGTATGGCACTTTTGCCTTTTCTAGGATGCCTTTTGGGTTGTGTAATGTACCGACTACATTTTAGCGGTGTATGATGGCCATTTTCACCTATATGGTGGAAGACATTTTAGAGGTGTTCATGGATGACTTTAGTGTTGTGGGGGACTAATAGAGTTTTGGCCCGTTGTGAAGAAACCAATATTGTCCTTAATTGGGAAAATGCCACTTTATGGTGGAATAAGGAATAGTTCTTGGGCATAAAATTTTGAAGCATGACATTGAGGTGGATAAAGAAAAGATCGATGTGATTTCAAGGCTCCCTCCCCTACATCCATCAAGTGAATTCAAAGTTTTCTTGGGTTTGCGGGATTCTACCGGAGATTTATCAAAGACTTTCGAAGGTAGTGAATCCCATGTGCAAGTTGTTGGAAAAAAGATGCTAAGTTTGTGTTTGATGAAAATTGTATGCAAGCCTTTGAACTTCTCAAGTATAAGTTGACCACCACTCCTATCATTACCATGCCTAATTGGAGCTTACCCTTTGAGCTCATGTGCGATGCGAGCGATGTTGCAGTTGGGGAGGTTTTGGGTCAAAGAGTGAACAAAATGTTTCGTCCGGTGTACTATGCGAGCATGACAATGAATGATGCTCAAATGAACTACACGGTGACCGAGAAAGAACTTTTGGCTATTATGTTCGCAATGGAAAAATTTCGGCCGTATCTTATGGGTGCTAAGGTTATTATCCATATCGACCATGCCGCACTCCGGTACTTAATGTCGAAGAAGGATTCCAAAGCTAGACTGATGTGATGGGTCTTGTTACTTCAAGAGTTTGATTTGGAGATTGTGGACCGAAAGGGTAGTGAGAACCAAGTGGCGGACCACTTGTCTCACTTGGAGGAGGAGGGGAGGCCTCGTGATGGCCTAGAGATCAATGATTCATTTTCCAATGAACAACTCCTTCTGGTGTCGATGAATGATATGCCATGGTTTGCTGATGTTGCTAATTTCCTTGTGTATCATCCCGTGTGAGCTCTCTTCTAACCAAAGGAAGAAGCTCAAGTGTGATAGTTTGGACTTCTATTGGGATGAGCCGTACTTGTTCAAGATTTGCACGGATGCTGTGATCCGAAGGTGTGTCCTGAAGGAAGAGCAATTGAGTATCTTGGAGGCTTATCATTCCTCTCCCTATGGTAGCTATCATGGCAGGGTGAGGACGACTTCTAAAATTCTTAGTTGTGGGTTTTATTGGCCAACTTTGTTCAAAGATGCAGGTGATTTTGTGAAGAGATGTGATGAATGCCAAAGAGCGGGTGGAATTTTGAAGAAAGATGAGACACCTCTTAATACAATTCTTGAAGTATATATCTTTGATGTATGGGGCATTGATTTCATGGGACCATTTGTTAGCTCTTGTGGGAGCACTTACATTCTTGTGGTAGTTGACTATGTTTCAAAGTGGGTTGAAGCCATGGATTTGCCCAACAATGAGGCCCAGAGTGTTGTTGCATTTCTCAAGAAAAGCATTTTTACAAGGTTTGGTACTCCACATGCAATCATAAGTGATGATGGGTCTCATTTTTGCAATAGAGCTCTTGACACTTTGCTTTCAAAGTATGGTTTCAATCACAAAGTTTCTACTCCCTATCATCCTCAAGCAAGTGGTCAAGTTGAAGTCTCCAACAGGGAAATCAAAAGCATATTGTCAAAGACGGTAAATGCAAATAGGACCGATTAGTCAAAGAAGTTGGATAACGCTCTATGGGCTTATAGGACTGCTTATAAGACTCTGATTGGTATGTCTCTGTATTGGTTGGTATTTGGGAAAGCTTGTCATCTACCGGTTGAGTTAGAGCACAAGGCCATGTGGGCTTTGAGGAAGCTAAATCTTGAGTGGGATATTGCATCCAATATTTGTGTGGAGCAGCTTAATGAACTTAATGAATTCTGATTCCATGCCTACTCCAGTTCGTCCTTGTACAAAGACAAGATGAAGTACCTTCATGATAAATATGCTCGTGGAAAGGAGTTTAAAGTAGGTGATTTGGTTCTCTTGTTCAATTCTCGGTTACGTCTATTTCCGGGAAAGCTTATATCAAAATGGTGTGGACCTTTTAAAGTGGTGTGTGTGACCCCTTTTGGTGCTCTTGATTTAAAAAACAAAAATGGAGAGGTCTTCAGAGTTAATGGGCACCGGGTCAAGCATTATCTTGGATAAATTAATGATAGCCACGTGGTGGCACTTCTTAATCTCAAATGATGTGATGATAACCTGCGTCGTGCCACGACATTAAATATGGCGCTTCTTGGGAGCCAACACATGTGTTTTTCTTCTTGTTTTATTTTATTTTCATTGTAGTGTAGGTTGATTTTTGAGCTAACTGGTTGTGACAGGTTACAGGATTGTGTTGATGCAGTGCAGGACATAGTGGAAAAAGTGTCCAGGCCTCTAAACATTGCAATGCGGCCACACTACATTTAGTGCAGACCGCACTGGTGAAGGAGGAAATGTCCAATCTATGAAGTTTCCCATCGCGGCCGCAGTACATTTTGTGCGGTCCGCGGTGGACCACTGCGGCCGCATGGCATTTTGTGTGGACCGCAGTGGATTGACTGTCTAAACTTGAAAAAGGTTATGTAGTGCGGACCGCGGTCCATTTTGTGCGGTCATCTTTCCCGTTACTCATAATTCATAGCTTGGACTTGTTAATCTTCATCTCATCTCACATATGGTAACTTAATGTCAATTTAATTGCTTTAAATTTGGTTATTTTCTTTTTCTTTTTGTTTTACTTGGCTATTATTCTTTTCTTCCTTTATTTTCTTTCATAGATTAGGTTAGGGTAGTTAATCTTTTGATTAAAATAGACATAGGTAGTTAAAATCAATGGGCAATCACTTAGGGACATTACTTAAGTGCAAATTTGGGCTTTAAATCAAACATACCTTGAACCCTAACTTAGTGCCACAGCTGGCCACTCAGTGCGGACCACTATCGTTTTTGTGCGGTCCGCGGTGCCCCGTAACATTTTATGCGAACCGCATTGATGAAAGTCCTGAAAGCTGAACCTTGGGGATTGCGGCCGCACTACATTTTGTGCGGTCTGCATTGGTCCCTGTGCGGCCGTACTACATTTTGTGCGGTCCGCACTACCTGGATACAGAGAGTGGTTATTATGATCCCCACCTCTGTGCGGACCGCATGACTTTTTTGTGTGGTCCGCATTGACCCCTATGCAGCTTCACACCATTTTTTGTGGTCTGCACTGTGTGACTTCTGAAAACTGCCTGCAATTTTTCTTTTCTGTTCTGCAACTCTTTCTGCAACACTACTTTTAACTGCTTCTATTTATATTAACAAGCGTATTGAATTGTGTTTACAGACAATGGTGAAAAAATGAGGTAAAGGCTCTAAACAACTAGGCATAAAAGAGTCATCTTGGGGAGGGAAACATAAGATAATTAGACTTACTACTCAAGCCTGGAAAAATATTAAAAACACAAGGAAATTGATAAGAGCAACTGATAGAGCCATTTTCATGTTGGGGAGTGAGTAAGAGACCTCCTGAGAGATCTCTTTAGACTCTGTGCCAGAGTACATCCTTGACTGGCCGGAGAGGAACAAGCTAAGAGACACATCTCCAGCATCCCCCACTGCCCAAGCATCAGTGAATGTTTCTTCTGAGTCGTTTGAGGGCTCAGGTTCAGGTAGTGGGGAATAGTCCACCTCTCACACAGCGTCATTATCCGGAGAGGGTGCAGTAGGTGATGAGGAGGAAGTATGAGGACAAGAAGTAGTTGGATAAGGGGGCGAACCTCAAGTGGGGGGTGTTTTTAGAACTATGATTCGTAGTTTCTTGTTTTGAAAGTTTGCAATAAACCTTTTGTTTGCTTAATACCATGGTTCATTCCAAAGGTGGAGTTTTGTGTGAACCAGGTGCCTCTTCCCAATGATGGATGGCGTGACAACCTTCTTAAGGATTTGAGTCCGTTTTTATTTTTTGTTTTTCGTAGTTAGTAGTTAAGGGCGCCTCAAGCAAAGCTTCACTTGCGCCTAGCACATTTGTCTTTGATCTTATGGTCAAAAAATAAATTGTTGTGTTTAGGATGGTAAAAGTCATGACCTTGAGACTCATGTGTTAATCGATAATCATCAAGTGGTTTTTCGGGACCAGCGTGTGGTCAAATCTTATCTAAGATCGTTGTGGGCCCCCGACTCTATGTCTTTAGCGATCCCATAGCTTGTGTGGTGAGTAATTACATTGTAAGTCCAAGTCCCGAGCCATTGGTCTAGAACTTGCCCTAAATGTTTGTTGAGGCAAAATCCTATGTGAATTTTGACCTGAGACATGATTATAGGCTCTCCTTGGTCCAAATGATAGCTTGAACACTTCTATAACCTACTAATGATATGATCCCTAGTTAACCCTTTTGAGCCTTAGACCTTTTCCCTGCAAGACCCATAGTACAAGCCGATGCACGTTCTAAAAGATACCCTCTCTTGGCACCCGATCTTTCCTTTAGAACATACAAAAGCATAAGTTTGGGGGGAGAGACGAGGATGGCAACAAAGTGGTAAAAAGTCACAAAAATGAAGAAAAGGAAAGGCAATGAAAAAGAAAGAAAAACAAAAAAAAAAAAAGACAAAAAGAATGTTCAATGTGAAAAAGAATAAAAAGGGATTCAAGAAAAACAATGAATGAAAGGTGTGGAAAGTTGAAAAAAGGAGAAAAGGTTTGAAATATATAAGAAAGAGTGACAGTGTGTCTCTCTAACCCTTAGAAAGAAGTGAAATGACTCAAAGAGTCACGTGAATGTGTGCTAAATGAATCAAAAGAAATGTTTAAGGGAAGATGGAACCTACTTAGACCAAACATCTCCTACCCTGAACCAAAATCCTTCTCAGTGTCTCCACAAAAGCCCTATATAATCTTGAGTTGAATGAAGCTTATATTAATGGTGAATCACATAAGGGGCAAGCATATGGTACTTAGAGCCGGACTTATGACTTTTTATTGAGAGGGGTGAGTGGATTTCCAATAACCTCGTTCTGAGTGCCACTATTTTAAAGGTGAGGTTTGCTAAGGGAGAGTTGAGGATGTGTGAGTTTGGGTTCCACAATGACCAAAGTAATAGAAAGAGTTTTTGATGTGTTGAGTCAACTCTTGATGCTCTTGTGTCGATCTTAATCTATGGTATTTGAAAGAGTAAATGTTTTTAATGATTCATTTGTATTGAGGGCAATGGTTAGTCCCAATTGATGCTAGATGAGGTCACTTTAGGACAGCTGGAATTTTCTTGGACGTTCTCTTGAGGGGTGGGTCTTATTTTATTTGCTTGAGGACAAGCTAAAACTTAAGTTTGGGGAAGTTGATAACTAGGGAGTTTGATACCTTTTATACTCCTTCTTGCTTATGTTTTGATTAAGAATTTGTACAAAATAGTCCCAAAAGGCTCACAAGTTGTACTTGAATGCAGGTTTGATCAACAAATTGCCAAGATGTCAAAGATCAACTCAAAAAGGAGTGAAACTTGCACAAGTACCAAGACAAGACAAAGCTCAGGCAAAACAGGCCCAATGCGGCGGCACACCATTCTGTGTGGTCCGCACAAGGAGGTTCAGAGAGGATGATTTCTAGGCCAACAAGCAATGTGACCGCATTAGGTTTTGTGTGGTCCGCGCTGGGATCAATGCAGCCGCACTCGATTTACTGTGGTGCATAGTAAAAAGAATCAGAAAGTTGCCAGATTTCGAGTTTCAAGCCAATGCGGTCTGCGCTCCATTTTATGCGGACCGCACAAGAAGCATCCGCGGCCGCAGTCCACTCTATACGGTCCGCATAGCCAGAGTTCAGAGAAATGGATTTTCAAGTTCAGAGCCTTTGTGCGGCCGCACACCATTTTGTGTGGTCCGCACAAGGAGGTTCAGAGAGGTTGATTTCTAGGCCAACAAGCAATGTGGCCGCATTAGGTTTTGTGCGGTCCGCGCTGGGATTAATGCGGCTGCACTCGATTTAGTGTGGTGCATAGTAAGAAGAATCAGAAAGTTGCCAGATTTCGAGTTTCAAGCCAATGCGGTCTGCGCTACCCATTTTATGCGGACCGCACTAGAAGCCTCTGCGGCCGCAGTCCACTCTATACGGTCCGCATAGCCAGCGTTCAGAGAAATGGATTTTCAAGTTCAGAGCCTTAGTGCGGCCGCACACCATTTTGTGCGGTCTGCACAAGCCCCTGCAGGGGTATTTTTGTCCAAATTTTTAAGCTTAGCATAAATAGCTTCTTTTCCCATTTTCAGGGTATCAGATAGTTTTAGCTAAGAGCTGTGCTCGTGGGTTCGAATATTTTAGCTATTTTGGGCAATTTTATCTACATTTCAACATTGAATCTTCTTGTTCATCTTAGTAATTAATTAATATGAGTTTTTCTTCATGTATTTCTTGCTTTTCTTCTTTAATTATGAGTAGCTAAACCCATAAGCTAGGGTTGTGGCTCAACCCTAGTGTGGGTAACTGATGGGTATTGTATTTTAGTGTTAGATTGACTATGGGTGTTTGATATTTGGACTAATTTCATGTTTAATTGCTGAATTAGTGGTTGCTAACACTAGTTTGTGTTTAGTTGACTTGAGCTCTTCTTGAGAAAGAGAGCTTGAGTCTCTAAAATTGGTCCAACAAGGAATTGGGGCGTATTCAAGAGATTATATCCCCAATTAAAGGGTTAAACCTCGAGAGATTAATACCCGACTTGAACCTTGATTACTTGTGCAAACTTGCATACCCAATTGATCTTGAGAAAGTCAATTCAGGCAAAATCACTTGAACAACCAAGAGGTGTAGAGTGGGTAAAATCGTCCAACGGTTATATCATACTTCCAAAACATGTCAATCATGCCTTAGACTCAAGTATCCGTCAATTGATCACCTCGGCGAAAGTCACTACCCTAGTGCCTTTTAAACCATTTGAACAACCCGCAACATTTTACTCTTAGCTTATTCTAGTTTCATTTACCTTTGTAGTTTGATAACAATAGAAGTAAATCAAAAAACTCAAAAATGTTTAGAAGTGTAATTTGGAACACGTGCCCAACTCTACACTAGATAGATACTCGACTCCAACATCTAGCTCTCTGTGGAAATTGATCCCGACCCTAAATCGGGTAAAAGTTGCTTCGATCCTCTCTTGCTACTTAATAGTAGTGCAGGGTAGGCCTAGATCAGAGATCACCATCCCGGTCAACGTGGCTGGCACAACCAAAAATGTCAAGTTTCATGTCATCGAAGGAGACATATGGTACAATGCCTTGCTCGGAAGGCCATTGATGCACTGCATGAGAGTAGCACCATAAACCCTTCATCAAATGATAAAGTTTCCAACAATGGACGGAATAAAAAGGGTATACGGGGAGCAACATGCAGCAAGAGAGATATTCGCAGTGCACAATGTGGCACCGGCATCGACACCTTCAACATCAAAGGAGCCAAAGGATAAACAAACAACGAAGTAGCAATCACAAGCTACATTATTGGATGCACCGAGTGAATGAGTAAAGGACCGTACTGTGTCCCCGGAGCGAGCAGTTGAAGCATATTGAGGTTCAAAGCGCCATCACTACTAAGGTATAACCGTCTCCCTTTTTATTTACGTCTTACACTAACCTGTGTGAAGGTGTCCGGTTAGAAAAATCGTAGCACCTTCCAGCTTGAAGACCTTAGGTTTTAAAGCGTGCGTTGCACTCTTTTCCTTTAATCGGATTTTATCCCAATAAGTTTTTTACCGGCAAGGTTTTTAACGAGGTAACATCTATATGCTACCTAAGAAGAACTTAACAACTATTCAAAGCTTCTCTTCAATCAACCTCAAATACTGGGGGCATCCCCCCGGGAGATCACCTCCCCGGAGAAGTCAAGATGAGCTAAAGAGTCTCGATAGAAAATTGATGTATCGAGCTAAACGGTCAAATGAACCGTGTACGCATCGAATAATCCCACCCTAGACGACGAAAACATGTATACTTGTACCAAGTAATCAAAGGAGTATCTTTTACCGTCAAAATTCTTCGCACTTCAAATAAGTTTGCTATTTTTACAAGAAACGGCCCCAGGGCCAGAAATTTCATGAACACTTGAGAACTCACATCAAAAACTCGAAGCTGTCAGACCTCCGGGCGGAAAACTTCGAGCTCATAAGCCCGTAATGAGGCAACATCAAGTTTATAAAGAACGGCTCCAAAGCCAAAAACTCTTGATATCTCGGGGACTATCACCTACTGTCACCCCATCGAGCTATCAAAAACTCGAGGCCATACGACTACAAGCGAGAAACCTCGAGCTCGAAAAACTTCCATGTGGCAATGCTAGAAAATGTAATACCTCCATGAGGCAACCTCGAGCTCAAAAGACCTCCATAAAGAAAAACCAAATCCGTAAGACCTCCATAAGACAACCTCGAGCTTGTAAGACCTGAAGCAAGGGATGAATTATACTTGTGACAAATAACAAAAGAATATGTAAGACCTTAAGTAAGGCATGTTCAAATATATAAGACCTTACAAAGGGCATAATCCTGATCTTAAAGTCAAGGCTATATATTTGAACTTGTAAGATCCCTAAAAAGGCATACCCTTGATATGAACGCCGAGGCTACCTCACTCGAGGACTAAAAGGCTATGGCTAAACATAATGACTATGGTCATAAGGCTCCGGCCAAACTAATGCGACTCGAGGACACCCGACTGTCGCCATAAAATCACAGGCTTTCAATTACTTTGAAAATACTTTGAAAAGAACCGGTTAATCAGGCTACCCTTGGCATAAGCAAAAGTGCTTCAATCATGTCAGCTCCAAATAATGAAAAGGCTTCGAAATGATTCAACCATCGAACAAAACCTCTCGAAGTGCTCATTTATCGTCACATAACAGTTCACAATCGGGGTTCTTATCGAACCATCGAAGAGTCAGACGAACACAAAAGCTTCAAAAAGTCTTTGACGACAGAAAAATAAAGCATATATTAGATGTCGTACTGACCCAACGCGTAATAGCCAGCCTATATTAGAGGTCATACAGACCCAACGCGTAAGAGCCCAAGCACCAGCGTATATTAGAGGTCGTACCGACTCAACGCGTAAGAGCCCAAGCACCAACCCATAATAGAGGTCATGTCGACCCAACACGTAAGAGCCTAAGAGCCAGCTTAAAATTCAAAAACTTAAGGCACACTTGCAACAAGTTCAAAATCCTCGCCAAGTGAATGCCTTGGAAGGTGTCAATATTCTTGTCAATAAAAGAAGGCAACAAACCCAAGGAAATTCTGAGCAATATGATGATGACTGTTGTGAGCACGTGATTTTTGCCTCATACGAATTACTCCAAAATAATTCCCAAAATTAGGTTTTGGCCTTGATTATTTGTTATTTTTAGGAATTATTGCGTGATTTTTCTGATTGTTTGCATATATTTGTGGGCATGTTTAATTTTATTAATGCATTAAAAATACAAAAATATAGCATTGGCATTTAAGATTTGATTTTACATTTTTTGGAATTAATTAATAATTAGGATATCAGAAAACTTTGAAATGGTATCTCGTTTAATCACTTAGGCAGAATAACTGGGATTAGTTCAATAATTTGGTTGAATGTGTATAATAATCCACTGATTAGTATAATTTTATGCAAGTGGTTACTAATTGAGAAGCTCCTAATAGTGGTAGGGTAGTATTTGCATTATCAAATTAACTAAAAGCACTAATTGAGTGGACAATTAAGTGAATGATTAAAGAAATGAAAAGTTGAATTGGTAGTGAAAAATGAACTAATTGAATGCCCATTTAAGGGAGCTGAAAATCAGATTCAAGGGGGCGGAGAGAGCAGTATACACTCGATATACACTCTGGATACACTGGATATACGGGGGTAAAATTCATTTTGGAGAGTGTAAAAAAGATAGAACCAAATTTTCTGAAATATTGAGAGCGGAAGAACACCAGAGATAGTTCAAAGCTAGAAAGAGAAAATAAAGAGAGATTTCCGGACTATTTTTCTTCTCCATTTTTACTGGTTTTCTCCGTGTTGCTGGGATTTCTGGATTGAGGTGTTGAAGCTACTGTGTTGAGCTTTATGCTGCTGTATTTTGCTGTTTGCTGTTTCTGATTGCATACCCCATTTTTCTGTTCTACATACCAGGTATTCTCTTGAAACTATGTTGGAAATGAAGCCTGATTAAGTTTGTGTAAAGATCTGTGAACCGAGCTGAAGTTTAAAGGAAAAACATTAAGTTCTTGTTGTAATTTCTGCTCGATGCTGTCATTTTATTGTTCATGCTTTCAGACTAGTTTATTTTGGATATTTCATTCCTAGATGTATATTTGATTTAAATGTTGGGTGAACTTTGTTTGAATATAAGTGATTCAGGAATGCTGTAAACCTCGTATAATCATGTGTTAATTGAAGATTATGATCTTTAATTAATTAGTTAAGATTGGATGATTTGGATGTACGTTTCATGGTTGTGGTTCAAATTACAAGTTTAGACCCTTCATGTGGTTGGTCTAGAAAGCTTGGTTTGGATTTATTTCCTACTGTCCATTTTAGATCTGTTCCTATATAGCTTGAAATACAGCACAATGGTTTTAGAGTTGTCCTTCAGTTCTGTTGTTGCTCATGTATGAGCACTTTTTTTATCTTAAAATGGTCTTTGAATGGGGTTTGAGCTTGGTTTTTGACTTGAAATTTTCAGATTCAGATTAACCTTTCATATTTAGTTTTTCTTTGGCAAGTTTCCATGACAAGTGGTATATTTTAAATATGTTATGATTGAATCAGAATTTAATATAAACTAGGGGGAAGGGACCTTTGAGTTTTGTTAATTGGTGAATAATTTGTGTAAAGGTGTGTTGTTGCAACTAGGATTGTATCTGCATTTTGGAACCTATGTTAGCATAAATATGTGCTTTGCATTTGATTCAAAGATTATCAGTATTTGTTCAATCCCAGAATTTCTTGAATGATGCAATTTGCTTCAAACATATTTGTTGGGTCGTGTATTGGGCTGCCATCATTGGCCTAATTTCTATGGTCTTCCCCTTCCACAATCAGGCTGCCAAACTGGGCTTCAAGTTGAGCCCAGTTATTTCATACGCTGAGCCTGCAGTAATGGACAACCAGGCGTGCGTTTTTTACTAACTCGGCCTTTCCACAATCAAATGTGGGTGGTCTGCTACCAGTTCATTTTTTTATTAAATAATTAGTTTAAGCTTTGCACATAAGTAGGAATTCCCTTACGTTCTTTGATGAACTAGTCACGTCCTTTTAATTAAATTGGGATGCGCCGTACCAAATAAAAATGACAAATGCGTGGCCCTCATATAATTATTTCTTTTGAAAAATACTTAAAATTTGAGGCGTGCCATTTAGCTAATTTTCAGGGCCCTCGCAAAGTTGATAACACGTTAGTTGCTTTAGGCACGTTTAATATACTGTCGTGGTTGTGGACGCATTCGCGTGACATGATTACAATTCTAAAGACAATTTGGAGTATGCGTTCGCGCAACTTCGAACAAATCTTCTCAATAAAAATGGGTTTTCGGAGGTTATTAAATTAAATTAGCTCATATAGTCCGAGGCGCGCCGCCTACCATTTAATCATACAAAAATGAAAAATGTTCGTAGTTTGTTTTAAGCACGCGCAACTTTGGCCAAATTCATTTTTATAGTAAAAATGTTATTAATTCAATTGTGTACACGTTCGCGCGACACGATTACAATTTCTAAAAAATGAACACTCGTAGTTTGCTTTAGGCTCGATTTAGACTAGTGTTGTAATTACGTATACGTTTCGCGTAACATGATGGCAAAATTTGATTCTAAAAAGTGACTTGACGGATGCGTTCGCGCAACTTCAACCAAATACTTCTTAATAAATCGACAAAAGCGTTATTAATCGAGGACACGTTCGCATGACATGATTTTGACGCGCCAAAAGTGTTATTAATTACGTACAATGCAAAACTAAAATGAATATACGTACGCGTGATTCGTTTCAAGACAATTCTTTAATTACAAATAATCAAGCTAAAAGCGGTGATAAAAGCTAAAAATACACAACAAGGTTAAGACGTGTAATAAGTCAGAAAATTAGGCCAAGTATAAATTGTTAAGCGACCGTGCTAGAACCACGGAATTCGGGAGTGCCTAACTCCTTCTCCCAGGTTAACAAAATTCCTTACCCGGATTTCCGGTTCGCGGGCTACAATACAGAGTCAATCTTTTCCTCGATTTGGGATTCGAACTGGTGACTTGGGACATCATAAATTATCCCAAGTGAAGACTCTGAATCTTTAAATAAACGAATCCCATTTCGATTGTCCTTTAATTGGAAAAACTCCCTTATGCCCTTTCCGGGTGTAGGAAAAAAGGAGGTGTGACAGCTCTGGCGACTCTGCTGGGGAACGAACCCAGAATCCCTGGTTCAGGGTTCAAGAATTTGAGCTTAGAATAATTGTTATATTTGGCTTTATTTTTTTATCTAGTTTTGTTCACATGTTTGTGCTTAATATGCGAAATTTTACTTTTTACCGCTGTTACAAAACCCCTCTTCTTTCTGAGTCTTCTGAATTTATGGTGCACACGTGCGCGTGGCCCACCTTTCTGTTAGAAGTCATATCAAATAGAACGAAGTTGGGTCAAGTAACTAAGCCGGGTAGACTTTTGTGCTCCCGGTACGTTGCCCCCACTTCGGCTCGAGCTGTCTGCTTGGGTAAGCTAAGTCTAGAACAATAAACACAGGTTTTAAACCTAGTATAACAAAGCCTCATGCCGGATCCCTAGTAGGAACGCTTGTTTTCATCACGTGCATTTGACTTCGGGGACTCAACGCATGGGTTGGGTCCTTCTAGGACAGGTGAACCCAAAATAACAGACCATCTTGATGCATCCTATGTGCTACATGTTGCATTTATTCAAGGGTAAAAGGGTCATTTGGCGGACCAATGATAGTTGAGGGAAAATGAAAAATGAAAAAAAAAAGAAATAAAAGAGAGAGTGAAGTGTGGGGATAAAGCGAGTTGGGCCCAATTATGTTATTAAAAAAAAAGAACTTGAAATTTCAGGAAAAAAAAGGATTTTGCACTTTTTCATCATTTTCCGAAAATCAGAAATCAAAAAAAAAAAGAAAAAGAAAATCCAAAAAGATTTTGCATGTTTCATCATTTTTCAAGAAAAAGCAAAAAATAAATATGTTATCTCTAAATTAGTTGTTTTTTTTAATTATCGCCCGTATCCAATCTGCCTGAACTACGCAAACTGATTCTCGTCTCTCGGGGCGGGTTACGTAGGAAACCCACATAGGGTCCGGTCTTTCTAGTAAATCTTAGGTTCTTGGCTTTGTGGGGTCTTAGCCAAATTTTGCACTTCTAGCCACCTTTTGGCTAAATAAGTCATTTTGCAAAAATAGTCTCAATCATGTCTTGCAAGTGTCCAGTAGGGAGTATTATTGTCTCACATAGTGTTAGTTTAAAGTTTTCTCATACAGGTCTGGCTTTACTTACCGCAGTTTGAGTAGGATAGAGCCCAGGACATCTAGTCAGGATCTCCTATTCAGGAGTAGATTAAAAGAAGATTTTCTTTTCTTTTTATGTTTTGAGTCCCTTTTTCTTTTTATGTCATATTTTTACCTTTTAGTTTTGTATAGTAATGTCGACTTTTATTATTATTATTTTAATTTTTATTTTGCATTTGAAAAGGTGTGTAATAAATCAAAATCCAAAAAAAAAAAAAAGATTTTGCGTTTCATATTTCCGTTATTCCTTTAGGCAATTAATATCTAGGACTTAAAATAAAAATTATTTTTATATTTCCTTTAGTATATTAGGACTAAAAATTAAAAAAAAAAAGAGAATTTTCTTTTAGTACCTCTTTAAAAAAATTTCTTTAAGATATTAATTTCAAAAATCCAAAAAGATTTTCTTTTGATGTTGGTCTTTGGGAAATTAACAAAAAATGAAAAAAAAATCTTTTTATTTCTACTAGAATGTTACGATATTGTACATAGAAGAAAGAAAAAATAACGTATTTTATCTTTGGTTTATTTTAAAGTTTCTCCCTTAGGTAATCAAGTTAAAATTCAAAAATATTTTGTTTTATCTTTCTCATTGCGTGTTTCGAAATCTTGCGTCAGGTTATCAAATGAAAATTTGAAATATTATTCTTTGGTTTATTGTTTGGACTTCATTATAGAAAAAGAAAAGAATCAAAAAATATTTTTCTCTTGTAAAATTTTTCCTTAATAATTTCTCATAGAGTGTTTGTTTCAAAAAAAAAAAAAGAAGAGAAAAAAATATATGCTCGTTAAGCTTGAGTTTAAGATAGGTTATAGAACATTGAGTCTAGAAAATTCAAAAAAACAAAAAAAAATTGCTTCTTTTATTTCTCTTTTTTCACCAGAGTAGTCATTAAGATAAAAAAGAAAAAAAGGGAGAATATCAGTTTGTTTACTTTATTCCCGTTTTTCCAGAACTACGTAAAGATCTGATACATGCGGCATCATGATACGTAGGCAACCTACATAGGGTTCGATTGAATCATTTTATTTTTTTAAAAGAAAAAAAAAGAAGGAAAAAAAAAGAAAAAAAAAGAAAAAAAGGGTGAAATTATGGGACGTGAGAAATGAGAGGAAAGAAAAGAGTGATAATTAGAAGAAAAAAAAGGAAGGAAAATGATCAAGCAAGTGCTAGAAAAGCAAAGAAAAGGGAGGTTGAAATGGACAAATTGGGATGATGCCAAGTGACTTTATGACCCTCGAAGTCATTCTAGAATCATTAATTGTTGCTAGGTGCATTGCACGCAATGTGATATTTTGCTATTAAATTCCCTAATGCTAACGTGATAGCTTCATTTTGTTATATTCACAAAAGAAGGGTGGTTGGTTTGTGGTTCTTAAGGTAACTCATCCATTCAACACAAGGACAAAGGGCAAGGTATCCATGACTAGCAAAAACTTGGACACAAGAGTTGTTGACCCGTCAAGGGAGTTTGTGGAGTCGGAGTCTGAATTGAAAGAGGAGTTCCAAAGGGTGAAACAGCAGATGGCAGAAATGTATCAGTCTTGGATCAGGGGGCATCCTCCACCTTCATTCCCTACTAACTACACTAAAAACCCTGCAACTATCCCATCATTATCACAAGTCCAGGTTCCCACTGCTGTTGATATCTCCCCACAACCTTTTCACACTCCACCCCTCAAAAGCACATCATATCCCGCCCATTTGACCACTCATGCTCTTGTAGTTCCTCCCCAGCTACTTTTCCTCGATCCTCTAACGAGGTTGTGTTCAAAGTCCCTGATGCCCAACACTATGCACTAGAACCAACTTTCAAAGTCTCAGATTCATACTCTCTCGCTCCTCATTTTGAGCCTCCCAGTGAAACTGAAAAGCTTGCTAAGACAGTGGAGCAAGATGAGATATCCAGGAAGGTGAAAATCTTAGAGCAGTCTTTAAGAAACATGCAAGGGATAGGGAGCCAGATGAGCATGGGTTATAATGACTTGTGCTTGTTTCCTGACGTCCAACTGCCTGATGGGTTTAAGATGCCAAAGTTCGATTTATATGACGGGTATGGAGATACCATGGCCGTTTGAGAGGCTGCTGTAGTAATATGAGAGGCGTCGGTGGGAAAGACAAATTATTGATGGCGTACTTCAGTCAAAGTCTGGGTGGGGCAGCTCTGGGTGGTACACCCGTAAAGATGCTAGCAGGTGGTACACGTGGGATGATATGGCTCAGGACTTTGCCAGGAACTTTCAGTACAATATAGAAATTGTCTCAGATCGCATGTCCATCGCCAAGATACAAAAGAAGCCTAATGAAAGCTTTAGGGAATACGAGCTCAAATGGAGAGAGTAAGCTGCCAGAGTCCATCCTCCCATGGAAGAAAAAGAGATGGTCTAGTACTTTTTTCAAGCTCAAGAACCAACTTACTTTGGGCATTTGATCACGGCTGTGGGTAGGTCTTTTAATGATGTGGTAAAGATGGGAGAAATGGTAGAAGATGGGCTGAAGTCTAGCAAGATCATGAGTTATTCTGCTTTAAAAGCCACAACACAAGCAATTTAGAACGACACAGGAAGCTCGCTGGGTCAGAAGGAACACGATGATGTTGCCATGGTCGTTTCAGAGTCACGACATGGACCAAAGGGTATGCTCACCAATATACCCAGCCTCAACTCCAACCCCAAACCTATCCCCGAGATCCACATAATCCACCTCAGTATTATCCTCCGAACAATGTTTGGTCATCTGCCCAACCACCAGGTCACTCCCTATGGCGAGCGCTAGCACCGTATAATGCATTCTTGCCTTCACAACATTTTCGAGCACCTAACTACCTAAGAAAACAGGGGCAGGGAAGGGAACAAAGGCAAAGAAATAGATTCACGCCAATTGGGGAGTCCTACACAAGCTTATTTAAAAAGTTAAAGCATTCTGGCCTGATTGAGCCGCTCCTCGGCTATACTCCAGACCCATATGCAAAAGGCTTTGATCCTACTGTATGATGCATGTACAACTCTAATGTCCAAGGGCATAACATTGAAGATTGTCGCTCCTTGAAAAGGGAAATAGAAAGAATGATTCAAGAAGGGGTAATTGTGATCAATGACAGTGACAGGGAGCATGCGAACCCTCTTGGGAACTTGTTGACTGAAGTTGATGATATTTAAGTTGGTAATGGTCTTGGCAATATTGATGAGGAGCTCAGTGGCTAAGATGTCGTGCTTGGTAATTGGAAAGACGCTCCATTCTTGGTCAGCCGGAGAGAAGTTTTGGTGGTTTATTTTGTTGTCATTTCTGTTGTCCGGGTTATTTTCAGGGTTCTAATCCGGATATTATCTTGTGACTCAAACCCTTCTATCCTTTTATTTTTCCTAGTTTGTTTAGTTGTAGTAGCTCGTTTAGTGTTGTCTAGGTTTGTTCCAAGGTTGTAACCCTAGTTTAGTCTGTTTGTTCTGTTGTTCAAACCCTTTCACCATCTGTCTAATGCAATTTTTTGTTTTCTGTTATTTCTAGTCATTTTTGTTTAGTTCTCTTTTCCTTTTATAGTTCTTTTCCTGTTAACTCTAGTGACATGACATGCACACGTAATTCTCAGCCTGGTCTTAAAAAGTTAATTTAGTCATGAAGCAATAAAACAATTTTGAAGATGATAGGGACATTTGAGGGAAATAAGTAAAGGCATTTTGAGATCATTTCAAGCCCGAATTGCGATACTGGGGCAGATAGAACATAAAGAAATACTGTTGAAACGTATCCTGCCGCATCAGGTTGAAGCCAATGGCAAGTTTGCCCCAAATTGACAGGGGTCGTTCATGGTAATGAGATTGAGGGTGTTGTCCAATGGTGCTTTGTAGTTAACAGATGTAGAAGGCGAATGTGTGGATATGGTTATCAAGTCTAGTACGATCTAAAGATGTTAGAACTGTTTCCTTGTTTTGTTTAATTATGTAGTTTGCACTTGGCATGTTTTGGAGATTGGAATGACGAAGGCATTTTGTTTTGCTATCTAAACACTTTATCCTTCGTTACCCCTTTGAGCCTTATTTATTTTTCTTTCATACCCCTCTTTCGGAATCAGTAGCAAAGACCAGAAACGCAAGCGTGAAAGATAGGTAAAGGAAAAAGAGAAAAGAAAAGAGAGAAAATAAAATAAAAAAGACAACAACACAACAAAAAGTGAAAAAACAAGAAAAAAAGAGAAAGAGGAAGAAAAAGGAAAGAAAAAAAATACAATAATAAGGAATTTCTATGTCATGAACTACGTTCGACCTGATTCCTTTTAAGAATACGTAGGCAGCCTCACGGTTCGGTCTCATCAAAAGAAAATCCAAAAGTCTCCAAGCAAGAAACTGGGGCAGAAGTTGTGGTAGTTGTAAGAAATCTGATTCTGAAAGTTGTAATTTTGAACCCAATTGAGTTGTTTTGAGCCTTTTGATACCCTTTCTTCCTAACTCTATCCAAAAGCCCACATTACGGTCCAAAGAAAGACCTTCCCACCAGTCTTCGAGACATGCCAAGTCGAGCAAGCAGAGGTGATTCATATGAAGGGTAACACTCTGGTTCAAGCAAAAAAAAGGAGAGAATCTTATTGATGAAAACCCCCACGGGTACCGCAAGGCAATGAAAGCTGAGAGAAATAAAAAGTGAGAGAGTCTTATTGGTGAAAACCTTCACGGTCACCTTGAGGCAACTGTAAGATGAGAGAAAAGAACAAAACGAGAGAGACTTGATGGTGAAAACCCTCCGGGTACTACAAGCCGAATAAGTATTGTGAATCAGATTGGATAATCGGAGCATTGAAGCCCAGTTTCATGGTTTAAGGGTACAACAAGAGTTGAACATCATATTTGCTTCACAGAATAGGCCACAAGTGCATGTCATGGCCATTAGAGTTGGTATCTACGTCTGATAGGTTTCTACTTTGTAGTTTTCTTGTTAGGAATAATCTCTTCCCTTTGTCCTATACTCTATGCCTTTTGTCTAGGTTACTCCCTCTCTTTGAGTTTGTTTGGTCAAAACAAGTGAGAAATGACTTCAAAATTTGCCACCAGCTTTCCAATTGCACAAAATGGGGTCTGGATAACACATCAATGTGTCACAAGTCAGGAAAAACAACAAGAGCACTGAGCTGGTAACAATCAACATACTTTGGGATCCTTGTGAAACACAAAGGTTTGGTACATATCAAGTCATGGACAATGCAACGGGTGTATGGTATTAGGTGAAAAGATCAAAGGTATCTTCTGTGGTAAGATTGACAAAAATGGTTAACCAGTGACAAACGAGGTTTTCCAAGTAGAAATCAAAATTAGCATGGCAAGTGAAGGAGCAATAGACCTCAAGGCCAAGGCCAGTGGTTTAATTCAAGAAAGAACAGCATACGCACTAAGTAAGTGGCAATTGTCGTACTTTGAGATTCATGTGAAAACACAAGGGTTTGGTAAATGTCGGTTTATGAGCAATGCAACAGATAGAGGGTATTGGGTCTGAACGGAGAAGAGGTATTTTCTGTGATATGGGTGACAGAGAAATTGGTTAGTAAATAAGCAAGCAACATCTTTCAAGGTGAAATCAAAGTTATAATGGCAAGTGAAGGAGCAATCGTCGCAAAGTCAAGGCCACAGACCAACCACCATATTTAAACTCACAAGTTTTCTTTGTCTGAAATAGGGACAGAAGCTGTGTTCATATCAAAGCTGGGAAGCTTTAAATTTTCAGGTGTAATGCCCCAATTCTTCTTACGCAAAGGCTATTGAGAAGATCACACATAACCCGTAGGAGATGCACTTCCTAGTCTGGGTTTTCAAGTTATATTTTGTTGTAGGAGACGCACTTCCTAAACTGAGATTTTACCCTTTAGGAGATGCACTTCCTAGTTTGGATCATATGAGTTTGAGTCACTGATGGTTTTACCCCTAGGAGACGCACTTCCTAGTCTAAGTCTTCCAAATTACATTTTGTTTTAGAAGACGCACTTCCAAAATTGATAGTTCATCCGTAAGAGACACACTTTCTAGTTTGAGTCATTGATGTTTCACCCATAGGAGATGCACTTCCTAGTCTGGGTAGTTCAGGTTATATTTTTGTTTTAGGTGACGTACTTCCTAATTTGAGATTTCACCCCTAGGAGACGCACTTCTTAGTCTGGGTAGTTCAGGTTATATTTTTGTTTTAGGAGACGCACTTCCTAAATTGAGATTTCACCCCTAGGAGACGCACTTCCTAGTCTGGGTAGTTCAGGTTATATTTCTGTTTTAGGAGATGCACTTCCTAAATTGAGATTTCACCCTTAGGAGACGCACTTCCTAGTCTGGGTAGTTCAAGTTATATTTTTGTTGTAGGAGACGCACTTCCTAAATTGAGATTTCACCCCCTAGGAAACACATTTCCTAGTGTGGGTAGTTCAGGTTGTATTGTTGTTTTAGGAGACACACTTCCTAAATTGAGATTTTCTCCTAGGAGACGCACTTCCTAGTCTGGTTCATTTAAGTTCATTCGTGGGAGACACACTTCCTAGTTTGAGTCATTGAAGTTTCACCCATATGAGACGCACTTCCTAGTCTGGGTTTTTCAGGTTATATTTTTTTTAGGAGACGCACTTCCTACATTGAGCTTTCCCCTAGGAGACGCAATTCCTGGTTCCACGCACTAAAGTTATACCCTTAGGAGACGCACTTCCTAGTCTGGGTTTTTTTAGGATACACTTTTAGGAGACGCACTTCATAGTTTGGATCGTATGAGTTTTAGTCACTGAAGTTCTCACCCCTAGGAGACGCACTTCCTAGTCTCGGTCATTTAAATTTATTCCTAGGAGACATACTTCCTAGTTTAAGTCATTAATGTTCCACCCCTAGGAGACGCACTTCCTAGTCTTGGTATTTCAAGTTATATTTTGATTTATAATATTGCTAACAACTCACAAATCTTCCTAGTGCAAACTGGGGGAAGAAAACTTTCTTTGTTTTGTCTATTTTGTTGTAATCAGGCACCCACCTGGAGAACAAGGGGAGACAACTCAAGTTTCTAGGGAAAGCCGTTTCGAAGGAAGGCAGTTCAAGTTTCAGGGGAAATGGTTCAAGGTGCAAGGGAAAATACTGTCAAGTAACAAGAGAAGACGGTTCGAGTTCAACAGTCAGGCGTCCACCTGAAGAAAAGGAAAAACATCTTATGAATACCATTCAAGTCAGCCACAAAGGAACTTATGAGAAAGATATAAGTCAACAAGGCAACATCAGTCACAAGATCAAGTTTGGAAATAAACCTTTGTAAAGCATAGATTATAGCTTATTCTAGCTTCTTCATTTTTGTCATGGTGTGACAAGGAGGTCAGTAGGCAGTATCAGCAGCAGCAATAGAAGTAATAGTAAAACCGCAGCTTCATGGTAGTCCCAGCTATCAAACTTCCCGAACTACATTGACATGATTCCTTTATAGCCAAGGATATGTAGGAAACCTTTGAAGCAGAGGTTCGGTCAAATCTTTCAAAAAATGCTTCCCACGAAGTGTTCAAACAGGCAAAAATCGTTCCTATCCGCTCACTTTATCTTTGCACGAAAACTCTTCATGTTTCGGACAAAGAGGGGCAGCTGTGAGCACGTGATTTTTACCTCATACGAATTACTCCAAAATAATTCCCAAAATTAGGTTTTGGCCTTGATTATTTGTTATTTTTAGGAATTATTGCGTGATTTTTCTGATTGTTTGCATATATTTGTGGGCATGTTTAATTTTATTAATGCATTAAAAATACAAAAATATAGCATTGGCATTTAAGATTTGATTTTACATTTTTTGGAATTAATTAATAATTAGGATATCAGAAAACTTTGAAATGGTATCTCGTTTAATCACTTAGGCAGAATAACTGGGATTAGTTCAATAATTTGGTTGAATGTGTATAATAATCCACTGATTAGTATAATTTTATGCAAGTGGTTACTAATTGAGAAGCTCCTAATAGTGGTAGGGTAGTATTTGCATTATCAAATTAACTAAAAGCACTAATTGAGTGGACAATTAAGTGGGTGATTAAAGAAATAAAAAGTTGAATTGGTAGGGGAAAATGCACTAATTGAATGCCCATTTAAGGGAGCTGAAAATTAGATTCAAGGGGGCGGAGAGAGCGGTATACACTCGATATACACTCTGGATATACTGGATATACGGGGGTAGAATTCATTTTGGAGAGAGTAAAAAAGATAGAACCAAATTTTCTGAAATATTGAGAGCGGAAGAACACCAGAGAGAGTTCAAAGCTAGAAAGAGAAAACAAAGAGAGATTTCCAGACTATTTTTCTTCTCCATTTTTACTGATTTTCTCCGTGTTGCTGGGATTTCTAGATTGAGGTGTTGAAGCTACTGTGTTGAGCTTTATGCTGCTGTATTTTGCTGTTTGCTGTTGCTGATTGCTTACCCCATTTTTCTGTTAACATACTAGGTATTCTCTTGAAACTATGTTGGAAATTAAGCTTGATTAAGTTTGTGTAAAGATCTGTGAACCGAGCTGGAGTTTAAAAGAAAAACATTAAGTTGTTGTAATTTCTGCTCGATGCTGTCATTTTATTGTTCATGCTTTCAGTCTAGTTTATTTTGGATATTTCATTCCTAGATGTATATTTGATTTAAATGTTGGGTGAACTTTGTTTGAATATAGGTGATTCAGGAATGCTGTAAACCTCGTATAATCATGTGTTAATTGAAGATTATGATCCTTAATTAATTAGTTAAGATTGGATGATTTGGATGTACGTTTCATGGTTGTGGTTCAAATTACAAGTTTAGACCCTTCATGTAGTTGGCCTAGTAAGCTTGGTTTGGATTTATTTCCTACTGTCCATTTTAGATCTGTTCCTATATAGCTTGAAATACAGCACAATGGTTTTAGAGTTGTCCTTCAGTTCTGTTGTTGCTCATGTATGAGCACTTTTTTTATCTTAAAATGGTTTTTGAATGGGGTTTGAGCTTGGTTTTTGACTTGAAATTTTCAGATTCAGATTAACCTTTCATATTTAGTTTTTCTTTGGCAAGTTTCCATGACATGTGGTATGTTTTAAATATGTTATGCTTGAATCAAAATTTAATATAAACTAAGGGGAAGGGACATTTGAGTTTTGTTAATTGATGAATAATTTGTGTAAAGGTGTGTTGTTGCAACTAGGATTGTATCTGCATTTTGGAACCTATGTTAGCATAAAAATGTGCTTTGCATTTGATTCAAAGATTATCAGTATTTGTTCAATCCCTGAATTTCTTGAATGATGCGATTTGCTTCAAACATATTTGTTGGGTCGTGTATTGGGCTGCCATCATTGGCCTAATTTCGATGGTCTTCCCCTTCCACAATCACGCTGCCAAACTGGGCTTCAAGTTGAGCCCAGTTATTTCACACGCTGAGCCTGCAGGAATGGGCAACCAGACGTGGTTTTTTAACTAACTCAGCCTTTCCACAATCAAATGTAGGTGGTCTACTACCAGTTCATTTTTTTATTAAATTATTAGTTTAAGCTTTGGCATAATATAAGTAGGAATCCCCTTACGTTCTTTGAAGAACTAGTCACGTCCTTTTAATTAAAGTCGGGATGCTCCGTGCCAAATAAAAATGACAAATGCGTGGCCCTCATATTATTATTTCTTTTAAAAAATACTTACAATGTGAGGCGTGCCACTTAGCTAATTTTCAGGTCCCTCGCAAAGTTGATAACACGTTAGTTGCTTTAGGCACGTTTAATATACTATAGTGGTTGTGGACACGTTCCCGTGACATGATTACAATTCTAAAGACAATTCGGAGTATGGGTTCACGCAGCTTCGAACAAATCTTCTCAATAAAAATGGGTTTTCGGAGGTTATTAAATTAAATTAGCTCATATAGTCTAAGGCGTACCATTTAATCATACAAAAATGACAAATGTTCGTAGTTTGTTTTTAGCACGCGCAACTTTGGCCAAATTCATTTTTATAATAAAAATGTTATTAATTCAATTGTGTACACGTTCGCGCGACACGATTACAATTTCTAAAAAATGAACACTTGTAGTTTGCTTTAGGCTCGATTTAGACTAGTGTTGTCATTACGTATACGTTTCGCGTAACATGATGGCAAAATTTGATTCTAAACAGTGACTTGAGGGATGCGTTCGCGCAACTTCAACCAAATACTTCTTAATAAATCGACAAAAAGCGTTATTAATCGAGGAAACATTCGCATGACATGATTTTGATGCCCCAAAAGTGTTATTAATTATGTACAATGCAAAACTAAAATGAATATACGTACGCGTAATTCGTTTCAAGACAATTCTATAATTACAAATAATCAAGCTAAAAGCGGTGATAAAAGCTAAAAATACACAACAAGTTTAAGACGTGTAATAAGTCAGATAATTAGGCCAAGTATAAATTTTTAAGCGACCGTGCTAGAACGACGGAATTCGGGAGTGCCTAACACCTTCTCCCGGGTTTACAAAATTCCTTACCTGGATTTCCAGTTCGCAGGCTACAATCTTTTCCTCGATTTGGGATTCAAACCGGTGACTTGGGACACCATAAATTATCCCAAGTGGCGACTCTAAATCTTTAAATAAACGAATCCCAATTCGATTGTCCTTTAATTGGAAAAACTCCCTTATGCCCTTGCGGGTGTAGGAAAAAAGGAGGTGTGACAACTGTGATGGATTTAAAAATGATGGTTATGATGAACAAAGTGAAGAGGTTCAATACGTGAATAATTATCAAGACCAACGGGGCGACTCTTCAAACCAACAACAATGGAGATCTCAAGGCAATTGGAGAAATCAACAACAAGACAATGGTAATTGGGGGAACAACAACCAAAAAACAACTGGGGAAATCAAAACAACAACCAAAACAACAACTGGGGTAATCAGAATAACAATCAAAACAACCAAGGAAATTGGAATGGTAATAACAACAATTGGGGTGGTAATAACAATCAAGGTGTATGGAACAATGGAAACCAAGAAAACCGGGGGAAAGGCTTTCAAAGGACCCTAATGTACGAACAACCAAACAATTCGCCTCTTTTCCTCTCAAGGTCCTAGTTCTTCTAGCAATGATATGGGTAGAATTGAAATGATGTTCGAACAGATGATGAAGAAGAATTCAGATTCTGATGCGCAGTTGGCTTCCCACAATACCTCAATCAAAAATTGGAGGTGCAATTAGGCCAAATCTCACAGTCTTTAAATACTCTCCCTAAGGGTGCTCTACCAAGTGATACGGTAGTGAACTCGAAGGGTGGGAACAATCATGTTATGGCGGTAACAACAAGAAGTGGGAGAGGCGGTAATGTGCATGCCTCCAAGCAAAAGCAAATTGTGGATGATGATGTTGAGTTGCAATAAGATGAAGTTCCTCTAGTGGTTGAAAATGTGATTGATAAAAATGTGAATGAAGAAGTGAGGATTGATATTCAAAATATCGAGGAGGAAACTCAAAATGATGTGAACCCGTCTAGGGATCACATAATAGACATGCCGGAGCCGGTTGTGCCTAAAGCCAAGGCTCTTTTGCCAAGGCCACCTCCGCTTTATCCTTAAAGGCTCGCGAAGCAGAAAAATGAAAATCAGCTTAAAAAGTTAATTGACATGATAAAGAGCTTATCCATCAATGTGCCTTTGGTGGACTCTTGAACAAATGTCGGGCTATGCTAAATTCATGAAGGACTTGGTAACAAAGAAGCGGTCTATGTATTGTGAAACTATAAAGATGACAAACCAAGTTAGTGTAATAGTGCATTCAATGGCCTCGAAGCTTGAAGATCCCAGTGCTTTCACCATTCCTTGCACCATTAGGAGTGCGGATTTTTCTAAAGCTCTATGTGATTTGGGGGCTAGTATCAATTTGATGCCTTATTCAATTTTCAAGACTTTGGGTATTGGGCAGCCGAGGCCGACTTCCATGAGATTACAAATGGCAGATGGAACGATGAAGAGACCATTGGGTATATTGATGATGTGCTTGTCCGGGTGGACAAATTTATCTTTCCAACTGACTTAGTGATCTTGGATTGTGAGGTAGATTATGAAGTTCCTATAATTTTGGGGAGACCTTTCCTTGCTACGGGAAAGGCCTTAGTTGATGTGGAAGCAGGGGAACTCACCTTCCGGGTGGGTGACGAGAAAGTGGTCTTTCATGTATGCAAATCAATGAGGAAACCCAACACTACCGAGGTGTGATCTTTTGTGGACCTCGTTACAGCAGTGATAATTGATGACGCTAGTGCAATGATCAATGTGGAGGACCCATTGGAGGCCGTATTATTAATCTTGATGTCAATGAGGATACAAGACGAGCGGAGTGCGTGAATGCTTTACATGGAATGAGCTCTTACTCTTATGAGCCTAGGAAATTATCTTTGGAGCTCAAGAATAAAAAGACTCCACCAACAAAACCTTCAATTGAGGAGCCTCCGGTGTTGGAGTTTAAACCGCTGCCTCCACACCTCAAGTATGAGTTCTTAGGCTCAAATTCTACTTTACCAGTTATTATTTCTTCTTGCCTTACTAACATGAAGGTTGATGCCACATTGGCGGTGCTTTAAAAGCGAAAAAAGGCAATCGGATGGACTTTAGCTGATATTCGGGGAATAAGCCTCGCATTCTGTATGCAGAAGATTATTCTGGAAGATGATGCAAAGCCCTTCTTGGAGCATCAAAGGAGTTGAACAAGGCAATGCAAGAAGTTGTGAAAAAGGAGGTGATCAAATGGTTGGATGTCGGGGTTGTGTACCCCATCTCTGATAGCTCTTGGACTTCACCGGTGCAATGTGTACCGAAGAAGGGTGGCATGACCATGGTTACAAATTCACAAAATGAGTTGATTCCTACAAGAACTGGCATCGGTTGGAGGGTATGCATGGACTACCGCAAGTTGAATAAGGTGACCCGCATGGATCACTTTCCTTTGCCTTTCTAAGCAAATTGTTGGGCGTGCCTTCTATTGCTTCTTGGATGGGTATTCTGGGTACAACCAAATCTTGATTGCTCCGGAAGATCAGGAGAAGACCACATTCACTTGTTTGTATGGCACTTTTGCCTTTTCTAGAATGCCTTTGGGGTTGTGTAATGCACCGGCTACATTTTAGCGGTGTATGATGGCCATTTTCACTGATATGGTGGAAGACATTTTTGAGGTGTTCATGGATGACTTTAGTGTTATGGGGGACTAATAGAGTTTTGGCCCGTTGTGAAGAAACCAATATTGTCCTTAATTGGGAAAATGCCACTTTGTGGTGGAAGAAGGAATAGTTCTTGGGCATAAAATTTCAAAGAATGGCATTGAGGTGGGTAAAGCAAATATCGATGTGATTTCAAGTCTCCCTCCCCTACATCCATCAAGGGAATTCAAAGTTTTCTTGGGCATGCGGGATTCTACCGGAGATTTATCAAAGACTTTCGAAGGTAGTGAATCCCATGTGCAAGTTGTTGGAAAAAGATGCTAAGTTTGTGTTTGATGAAAATTGTATGCAAGCCTTTGAACTTCTCAAGCATAAGTTGACCACCACTCCTATCATTACCGCGCTTAATTGGAGCTTACCCTTTGAGCTCATGTGTGATGCGAGCGATGTTGCAGTTGGGGAGATTTTGGGTCAAAGAGTGAACAAAATATTTTATCCGGTGTAGTATGCGAGCATGACAATGAATGATGCTCAAATGAACTACACGGTGACCGAGAAAGAACTTTTGGCTATTATGTTTGCAATGGAAAAATTTTGTCCGTATCTTATGGGTGCTAAGGTTATTATTAATACCGACCATGCTGCACTCGGTACTTAATGTCGAAGAAGGATTCCAAAGCTAGACTGATGTGATGGGTCTTGTTACTTCAAGAGTTTGATTTGGAGATTGTGGACCGAAAGGGTAGTAAGAACCAAGTGGCGGACAACTTGTCTCGCTTGGAGGAGGAGGAGAGGCCTCGTGACAGCCTAGAGATCAATGATTCATTTCCTAATGAACAACACCTTTCGGTGTCGATGAACGATATGCCATGGTTTGCCGATGTTGCTAATTTCCTTGTGACTAGTATCATCCCTTGTGAGCTCTCTTCTAATCAAAGGAAGAAGCTCAAGTGGGATAGTTTGGACTTCTATTGGGATGAGCCATACTTGTTCAATATTTTCACGGATGGTGTGATCCGAAGGTGTGTCTCGGAGGAAGAGCAATTGAGTATCTTGGAGGCTTATCATTCCTCTCCCTATGGTGGCTATCATGGCGGGGCAAGGACGACTTCTAAAGTTCTTAGTTGTGGGTTTTATTGGCCAACTTTGTTCAAAGATGCGGGTGATTTTGTGAAGAGATGTGACGAATGCCAAAGAGCGGGTGGAATTTTGAAGAAAGATGAGATACCTCTTAATACAATTCTTGAAGTAGATATCTTTGATGTATGGGGCATTGATTTCATGGGACCATTTGTTAGCTCTTGTGGGAACACTTACATTCTTGTGGCGGTTGACTATATTTCAAAGTGGGTTGAAGCTATGGATTTTCCCAACAATGAGGCCCAGAGTATTGTTGCATTTCTCAAGAAAAGCATTTTTACAAGGTTTGGTATTCCGCGTGCAATCATAAGTGATGAGGGGTCTCATTTTTGCAATAGAGCTCTTGACACTTTGCTTTCAAAGTATGGTGTCAATCACAAAGTTTCTACTCCCTATCATCCTCAAGCAAGTGGTCAAGTTGAAGTCTCCAACAGGAAAATCAAAAGCATATTGTCAAAGACGGTAAATGCAAATAGGACCGATTGGTCAAAGAAGTTGGATGACGTTCTATAGGCTTATAGGACTACTTAGAAGACTCTGATTGGTATGTTTCTGTATCGGTTGGTGTTGGGAAAGCTTGTCATCTGCCGGTTGAGTTAGAGCACTTGACCATGTGGGCTTTGAGGAAGCTAAATCTTGAGTGGGATATTGCAGCTAATCTTCGTGTGGAGCAGCTTAATGAACTTAATGAATTCTGATTCCATGCCTACTCCAGTTCATCCTTGTACAAGGACAAGATGAAGTACCTTCATGATAAATATGCTCGTGGAAAGGAGTTTAAAGTAGGTGATTTGGTTCTCTTGTTCAATTCTAGGTTACGTCTGTTTCCGGGAAAGATTAAATCAAAATGGAGTGGTCCTTTTGAAGTGGTGTGTGTGACCCCTTTTGGTGCTCTTGATTTCAAAAACAAAAATGGAGAGATATTTAGAGTTAATGGGCACCAGTTCAAGCATTATCTTGGAAAAATTGATGACAGCCACGTGGTGGCACTTCTTCATCTCAAATGATGTGATGATAACCTGCGTTGTGCCAAGAAGTTAAATCAGGCGCTTCTTGGGAGCCAACCCATGTGTTTTTCTTCTTGTTTTATTTGATTTTCATTGTAGTGTAGGATTGATATTTAGGCTAACTGGTTGTGATAGGTTACAGGATTGTGTTGGTGCAGTGAAGGACAAAGTGGAAAAAGTGTTCAGGCCTCTAAACTTTGCAATTCGGCCGCACTACATTTAGTGCGGACCGCACTGGTGAAGGAGGAAATGTCCAATCTCTGAAGTTTGCCACCGCGGCCGTAGTACATTTTGTGCAGTTCGCGGTGGACCACTACGGTCGCATGGCATTTTGTGCGGACCGCAGTGGATTACCTGTGTAAACTTGAAAAAGGCTATGTAGTGCGGACCACAGTCCATTTTGTGCGGTCCGCACTGGGGTAGTTAAGCTGTGCCCCAGGACTTTTTCTATAAATAGTATCTGAGGCCCAACTGTTACCCTTTTTGATCCTTTACTCTCAGAAATATTAAAAGCACTGTTCATCTTGCTCGTTACTCGTAATTCATAGCTTGGACTTGTTAATATTCATCTCATCTCACATATGGTAACTTAATGCCAATTTAATTGCTTTAAATTTGGTTATTTTCTTTTTCTTTTTGTTTTACATGGCTATTATTCTTTTCTTGCTTTATTTTCTTTCATAGATTAAGTTAGGGTAGTTAATCTTTTGATTAAAATAGACATAGGTAGTTAAAATCAATGGGTAATCACTTAGGGACATTACTTTGGTGCAAATTTGGGCTGTAAATCAAAAATACCTTGAACCCTAACTTAGTGCCACAGCTGGCCACTCAGTGCGGGCCGCTGTCATTTCTGTGCGGCCCGCGGTGCCCTTGTGAGGTCCGCAGTAACATTTTGTGCGGACAGCATTGATGAAAGTCCTGAAAGCTGAACCTTGGGGACTGCGGCCGCACTACATTTTGTGCAGTCCGCATTGGTCTCTGTGCGGCCGCACTATATTTTGTGTGGTCCGCACTACCTAGATACAGAGAGTGGTTATTCTGAACCCCACCTATGTGCGGACCGCATGACTTTTTTGTGCGGTCCGCATTGACCCCTGTGCGGCCGCACACCATTTTTTGTGGTCCGTACTGTGTGACTTCTGAAAACTGTCTGCAATTTTTCTTTTTTGTTCTGCAATACTACTTTTAACTGCTTCTATTGATACTAACAAGCGTATTGAATTGTGTTTACATACAATGGTAAAACAATGAGGTAAAGGCTCTAAACAATTAGTCATAAGAGAATCTTCATGGGGAGGGAAACAGAAGATGATTAGACTGACTTCTCAAGCCTGTAAAAATATTAAAAATACAAGGAAATTGATAAGAGCAGAAGTAAGAGCCATTTTCATGTCGGGGAGTGAGTATGAGCCCTCCTGGGAGATCTCTTTAGACTCCGTGCCAGAGTACATCCCTGACTGGCCGGAGAGGAACAGGCTAAGAGACACACCTCCAGCATCCCCCACTGCTCAAGCGTTAGTGAATGTTTCTTCTAGGTCTTCTGAGGGCTCAGGTGCAGGTAGTGGGGAATAGTCCACCTCTCCCACAGCGTCATTATCCGGAGAGAGTGCAGTAGGTGATGAGGAGGAAGTAGGAGGAGAAGAAGTAGTTGGAGAATGGGGTGAACCTCAAGTGGGGGGTGTTTCTAGAACTATGATTTATAGCTTCTTGCTTTGAAAATTTGCAATAAACCTTTGGTTTTCTTAATGTCACGGTTCTTTCCAAAGGTGGAGTTTTGTGTGAACCGGGTAGCTCTTCCTAATGATGGATGGCGTGAAAACCTTCTTAAGGATTTGAGTCCGTTTTTATTTTTTGTTTTTAGTAGTTAGTAGTTAAGGGCGCCTCAAGAAAAGCTTCACTTGCGCCTAGCACATTTTCCTTTGGTCTTATGGTCAAAAATAAATTGTTGTGTTTAGGATGGTAAAAGTCGTGACCTTTAGACTCTTGTGTTAACCGATAATCATCAAGTGGTTTTTCGGGACCAGCGTGTGCTCAAATCTTATCTAAGGTTGTTGTGGGCCCCCGACTCTATGTCTTTAGCAATCACATAGCTTGTGTGGTGAGTAATTGCATTGCGAGTCCAAGTCCCGAGCCATTGGTCTAGAACTTGCCCTGAATGTTTGTTGAGGCAAAATCCTATGTGAATTTTGACTTGAGACATGATTATAGGCTCTCCTTGGTCCAAATGATAGCTTGAATACTTCCATAACCTACCAATGATAAGATCCCTAGTTAACCCTTTTGAGCCTTAGACCTTTTCCCTACAAGACCCATAGTACAAGCCGATGCACGTTCTAAAAGATACCCTCTCTTGGCACCCGATCTTTCCTTTAGCACATACAAAAGCATAAGTTTGGGGGAGAGACGAGGATGGAAACAAAGTGGTAAAAAGGCACAAAAATGAAGAAAAGGAAAGGCAATAAAAAAGAAAGAAAAACAAAAAAAAGGCAAAAAGAATGTTCTATGTGAAAAAGAATAAAAAGGGATTCAAGAAAAGCAGTGAATGAAAGGTGTGGAAAGTTGAAAAAAGGAGAAAAGGTTTGAAATGTCTAAGAAAGAGTGACAGTGTGTATCTCTAAACCTTAGAAAGAAGTGAAATGACTCAAAGAGTCACGTGAATGTGTGCTAAATGAAACAAAAGAAGTGCTTAAGGGAAGATGGAACCTACTTAGACCAAACATCTCCTACCCTGAACCAAAAGCCTTCTCAATGTCTCCACAAAAGCCCTATATAATCTTGAGTTGAATGAAGCTTACATTAGTGGTGACTCACATAAGGGGAAAGCATATGGTACTTAGAGCCGGACTTATGACTTTTTATTGAGAGAGATGAGTGGATTCCCAATAACCTCGTTCTGGGTGCCACTATTCTAAAGGTGAGGTTTGCTGAGGGAGAGTTGAGGATGTGTGAGTTTGGGTTCCACAATGACCAAAGTAATAGAAAGAGTTCTTTGATGTGTTGAGTCAACTCTTGATGCTCTTGTGTCGAACTTAATCCATGGTATTTCAAAGATTAAATGTTTTTAATGATTCATTTGTATTGAGGGCAATGGTTAGTCCCAATTGATGCTAGATAAAGTCACTTTAGGACAACTGAAATTTTCTTGGACGTTCTCTTAAGGGGTGTGTATTATTTTGTTTACTTGAGGAAAAGCAAAAGCTTAAGTTTGGGGAAGTTGATAACTAGGGAGTTTGATACCTTTTATACTCCTTCTTGCTTATGTTTTGATTAAGTATTTGTACAAAATAGTCCCAAAAGTCTCACAAGTTGTACTTGAATGCAGGTTTGATCAACAAAGTGACAAGATGTCAAAGATCAGCTCAAAAAGGAGTGAAACTTGTACAAGTACCAAGACAAGACAAAGCTCAGGCAAAAGAAGACCAATACAGCCGCACACCATTCTGTATGGCCCGCACAAGGAGGTTCAGATAGGTTGATTTCTAGGTCAACAAGCAATGCGGACGCGCTAGGTTTTGTGCGGTCCGCGCTAGGATCAATGCGGCCGCACTCGATTTAGTGTGGTCCGCAGTAAGAAGAATTAGAGAGTTTCCAGATTCCGAGTTTCAAGCCAATGCGGTTCGCGCTTCATTTTATGTAGACCACACTAGAAGCCTCCACGGCCGCAGTCCACTCTGTGCGGTTTGCATTGCCAGAGTTCAGAGACATGGATTTTCAAGTTCAGAGCCATAGTGCAGCCGCACATCATTTTGTGCGGTCCGCATTAGCCCCGCATGGGTATTTTTGTCCAGATTTTTCAGCTTAAGAGAAATAGCTTATTTTCCCATTTTTAGGGTATCAAGTAGTTTTAACTGAGAGCTGCACTCGTGGGGTCGAATATTTTAGCTATTTTGGGAAATTTTATCTACATTTCAACATTGAAACTTCTTGTTCATCTTAGTAATTAATTAATATGAGTTTTTCTTCATCTATTTTTTGCTTTTATTCTTTAATTATGAGTAGCTAAACCCATAAGCTAGGGTTGTGTCTCAACCCTAGTATGGGTAACTGATGGGTCTTGTATTTTAGTGTTAGATTGACTATGGGTGTTTGATATTTGGGCTAATTTCATGTTTAATTGCTGAATTAGTGGTTGCAGACACTAGTTTGTGTTTAGTTGACTTAATCTCTTCTTGAGAAAGAGAGTTTGAGTCTCTAAAATTGGTCCAATAAGGAATTGAGATGTATTCAAGAGATTATAGCCCCAATTAAAGGGTTAAACCTCGAGAGAGTAATACCCGACTTGAACCTTGATTGCTTGTGCAAACTTGAATACCCAATTAGTCTTGAGAAAGTTAATTCGGGCAAAATCACTTGAACCACCGAGAGGTGTAAAGTGGGTAAAATCGTGCAACGGTTATATCATACTCCCCAAACATGTCAATCATGCCTTAGACTCAAGTATTCGTCAATTGATCACCTAGGCAAAAGTCACTACCCTAGTGCCTTTTAAACCATTTGAACAACCCGCAACATTTTACTCTTAGCTTATTCTAGTTTCATTTAACATTGCAGTTTGATAACAATAGAAGTAAATACAAAAACTCAAAAATGTTTAGAAGTGTAATTTGGAACACATGCCCAACTCTACACTAGATAGATACCCGACTCCAACATCTAGCTCTCTGTGGAAATCGATCCCGACTCTAAATCGGGTAAAAGCTGCTTCGACCCTCTCTTGCCACTTAATAGTAGTGCAGTGTAGGCCTAGATCAGAGATCACCATCCCATTTAACGTGGCCGGCACAACCAAAAATGTCAAGTTTCATGTCATCGAAGGAGACATGAGGTACAATGCCTTGCTTGGAATGAGAGCAGCACCATAAGCCCTTTATCAAATGATGAAGTTTCCAACAAAGGACGTAATAAAAAGGGTATACCGGGAGAAGCATGCAGCAAGAGAGATGTTCGCGGTGCACAATGTGACACCGGCATCAACACCTTCAACATCGAAGGAGCCAAAGGATAAACAAACAACGAAGTAGCAATCACAAGCTACATTCTTGGATGCACCCGAGTGAATGAGTAAAGGACCGTACCATGTCCCCGGAGCGAGCAGTTGAAGCATATCGAGGTTCGAAGCGCCATCACTACTAAGGTATAACCGCCTCCCTTTTAATTTACGTCTTACATTAACCTGTGTGCAGGTGTCCAGTCAGAAAAATCGTAGCACCTTCCAGCTTGAAGACATTAGGTTTTAAAGCATGCGTTGCACTCTTTTCTTTCAATTGGATTTTATCCCAAGAAGTTTTTGACCGACAAGGTTTTTAACGAGGCAACATCTATATGCTACCTAAGAAGCACTTAACAACTATTCAAGGCTTATCTTCAATCAACCTCAAATACTGGGGGCATCCCCCCCCGGAAGATCACCTCCCCGGAGAAGTCAAGATGAGCCAAAGAGTCTGGATAGAAAATTGATGTATCGAGCCAAACGGTCAAATGAACAGTGTACGCATAGAAAAATCCAACCCTAGACGACGAAAACATGTATACTTGTACCAATTAATCAAAGGAGTATCTTTTACCGTGAAAACTCTTCGCACTTCAAATAAGTGTTCTATTTTTACAAGAAATGGCCCCAAGGCCAGAAATTTCCCGAACACTCGGGAACTGACATCAAAAACTCGAAGCTATAAGACCTCCGGGCCGGAAACTTCGAGCTCATAAGCCCTCAATGCGGTAATATCAGGTTTATAAAGAACGGCTCCTGACCCAATAACTTTCGATGTCTCGGGGACTGTCACCTACTATCACTCCATCGAGCTATCAAAAATTCGAGGCCATACAAACCCAAGCGAGAAACCTCGAGCCCGAAAACCCTCCATGTGGCAATGCTAGAAAATGTAATACCTCCATGAGGCAACCTCGAGCGCAAAAGACCACAATAAAGAAATACTAAATTCGTAAGACCTTCATAAGGCAACCTCGAGCTTGTAAGACCTCAAGCAAGACATGAATTATTTGTGCCAAATAACAAAAGAATATGTAAGACCTTAAGTAAGGCATGTTCAAATATATAAGACCTTACAAAGGGCATAATCCCGATCTTAAAGTCAAGGCTATATATTTGAACTTGTAAGACCCCTAAAAAGGCATACCCTTGATATAAACGCCGAGGCTACCTCACTCGGGGACTAAAAGGCTACGGCTAAACACAATGACTACGGCCATAAGGCTCCAGCCAAACTAACGTGACTCGAGGGCGCCCGACCGTCGCCATAAAATCGCAGGCCTACAATTACTTCGAAAATACTTTGAAAATAACCGGTTAATAAGGCTACCCTTGGCATAAGCAAAAGTGCTTCAATCAGGTCATCTCCAAATAATGAAAAGGCTTCAAAATGATTCAACCATCGAGCGAAACCTCCAGAGTTGCTCATTTATTGTCACATAACGACTCACAATCAAGGTTCTTATCGAACCATCGAAGAGTCGGGCGAACACAAAAGCTTCAAAAAGTCATTGACGATGGAACAATAAAGCCTATATTAGAGGTCTTACTGACCCAACGCGTAAGAACCTAAGAGCCAGCCTATATTAGTGGTCGTACCAACTCAACGCATAAGAGCCCAAGCACTAGCCTATATTAGAGGTCGTAGCGACTCAACGCGTAGGAGCCCAAGCGCCAGCCCATAATAGAGGTCGTGCCGACCCAACAGATAAGTGCCTAAGAGCCAGAGAAAAAATTCAAAAACTTAAGGGTCGATGAGCTCGAGTCAAAACCCGACTCGAAGACTTAGCCTGAAACGGTTAACTAAAAAGCGCATAAGGCCAAGTGCGTAACAGCCTACGGGCCAACCCAACAAGCCTCAGAGTCGATTTGTAAACCTAAGGGTTTTAGCTCGAAGTCCAATTCATCTGTCTAATCATTGACTAACATCTAAATTCAAAACAAAAGAAAGACATACACAAGCAAAGGGAAATTCATAAAAGGGGAAAACTGAAAGGCTTCTTTTTATATGTATATGTAAAATAATTCAAGGCTTCATTTACAATGTTCTCTAAAAGCATTATACGTAGAATCAGAAAGGAAAAGCCTAGTCTACTTTCCCTCGGGGACCACAACTCCATCGGCCTCTTCCTTATTATCTTCGGCATCAGATACGAGGAACTTGGCATTGTATTCATCCGCCTTGGCCTGCTCTATCTCTTTCGAGAGATCGATTCCCCTAGCGTGGATCTCCTTGGGGGTTTCCTTCCGGGATCTGCACTAGACATATTCATTGCTTCTACTCTCCTAATCGGAATCCCTTCTCAACTCAGCTCGAGCGTCGGTAGTGTCTTTTAAATAGACGGCAACTTTCTTATCAGCCTTAGCTCGAATCTCTTTAGCTTCAGCCTGGGTGTCCATGACTTTGGCCTTCATCTTCAAAAGGTCAAACCCGAGCCATGCAATCCTGCTCATCTAGAACAAGTTATTTTCACGAGCATTCTGGAGTTTCACCTCGAGGGCAGAAACCTTGGCCAAAGCATTCTTCCTAGTCACAAATTGGGCATCTATCCGAGCCCTTAGCTCATTACACTCATACTTGGCCTGACCAACTTTGCCCCAAAGGCATTAAAGATTATACATCTTTCTCCGAAACTGAAGTATCAAAATATTAATCTTCAGGGATAAAAGAAGAAACATGCATCCCCTCGAAATAAAGGTTACCTGTCTCTCGAGGTGGCCTTCGTAGTTCTGACTTTGATTTATCTCATACCGAAGCTGTATCAATTCCTTTGCGCTTTTATCACAAAGAAGCCTGAGGGATCTCTCCCCGTCCAAGGCTTTCCACAACCTAGCTTCACGATGGAGTAGCTCGGACTTGATCTTGTCAAAGGCCTATGTAAAAGAAGCTCAGTGAGAAAATAAAAATGCAAAGCTGACAAACCAACAAAGTCAACCAAAACTCACCTCAGAGTAGAGCCGCTGAGCCTCATAAAAAGTTGAGCATGCAGCTACTGGTCTGACCTTGTCAGCCCCAGTTGAATCATCTCAAAAGGGAATATGATCATTCAGGTCCCCGACCCTTCAAGTGTCCCTTGACCTCAAAAGCCCCTTGAAGTACCTTCGACGGGAGAAGATGATGGTGGTAGAAAATCATTATCCCTCGATGTACCTTCGATGGGAAAAGAGACGGCGGCAAAGGAGGAACTATTTTTCCGAGGCTAGAAGCCTCGGGTGCTGCAGGCTTAGTTGATACATCTTCTTTGAGCTTCCGAGCAGGGCTTGCCTCTCTATGAGCACCCTCGTCCTTCACGGATTCCTTCCATTTGTTGTCATTCCTCAGCCCCGAATCCGAAGATCCTTCCTCCTCTCCGAGGTGGCACTGTCTCATCTCAAACAATTCTCCAATGCCTGCGGTGACGGAGTTAATACACTTAAAGGAAAGTACCTTTCAAAGAAAATAAACCACACATCACGTACCATTGTGTTTTGCCTCCCATCTACCCTTGGACAGATCTTGCCACTTACGATCATTGTAAGTCGAGCAAGCTGCTAGTTTCCGAGTCCAACCCGCTAGGTTGAGGACCTCGTATGCCAACCACGAGATTGCGGTAGAAAAGAAAACGAAAGGAACACATCTTTACGGAGTCTGTCTCCACCATGAACAAAATGATCAAAACACAAGTGTACCACTTACGTTTGAAATTCCATTTCTCAGGAAATGGTAGGAACTCTGCGGGGATAATATCGGCAGTCCGCAGTCGGACAAATTGACTCATCCACCCTCGGTCCCCATCTTCTTCATCATTGACAACAAAGGGCTTGGTGGATCAACGTCATAAATTTATCAGGCCTTAGTTATGCAAGGGCCGATACAATCTGATGAGATAGCTAAGGATGAACTCGAGCCCGACTTTCTCCGCAAAGAACCTTATCATCAATACGATCCTCCAAAACGACGGGTGAACCTGTGCTAGGGTAACCCGATATATTTGACAGAAGTCGACCACGACTCTATTGAGATGACATAAAATATAGGGGTACGTGTATACGTTCAAAAACCCCCTACATAAGCCATGATGTTCTCTTCGGGGAAGTTACTTGCAGTACCACCTTTTCTCCACATCCATAGTCTCTCCTCAGAGCCTCGAGGTGCTTCTCTCCTATTGATGGGATGAACCTCGATGCATGCTCTCGATAACCTTGAACATTAGGAGGTCTCTCTAATGTAAAGTCCTTCCTCAAGACAAAGCATTTCGATGTTAGCTCATCGAACGCCGGTGGTGTATCACCGACCGAGAGGGAAGCAGAGGCAGAACTATCCCCTTTTTGATGAATATATTTGGGCACGGCAGCCATGATTATGGTGAAACAAGAAGAAGGAGATGAAAACCTAAGCGAAAGCTTTGAATTAAAATGATGTAAGTACTAATGCAAGGAAGAAAAGCTCTACAAGAAGGATACTTGCTCAAAATAGCAAAGTCCTTAAATGAGAGGAAAGCAAGCTCATATACATAGCAAGAGGCGACTGTTCGCCTACTCTAAAGGCCAATTAATTCTGACTAAACCATTATCACTTTTGGGGAAGTGTACTGGCAGGACCACCTCGGTCACTTCACGGTCATGTCATACAACTGACACTGTCATACAGCGTTCGAAGGATCACGATTTCTGTATCAATCTATCCTCGAGATGGTGCCTGATCTCGAGGATCTCTGTTACTATAAAAATCGTCTCTAAAAGAGCTATCAATCTAACCTCGAGATGGTGCCCGATCTCTAGGATCTCTGTCACTACAAGTATAGGCTCCAAAAGAGCTATCGAGATCCACATATCGATCTAGCCTCAGGATGGTGCCCGATCTCTAGGGTCTCTATTATCCCAAGTATGGGCTCTAAAGAGCCGACATCAAAATTCAAAATATTAGCTTTGCATAAGCACTGAAAAATAAAATTTGAAGACTCGAAACAAAAGGGTCTTTTTGCATTCTCAAAAATATATTTACAGAATGTGCCTTTACAAAGCTCCCACAAGGAGCCCATATATAAAATGAAAGAAAGGGAGAAGAAGAGATGGCGATGAGAGTCTATTCCTTACCCTCACTATCATTTGAATCACTTCCAAAACCCTTATCCTAAGTAGTTGAAGGTGTTGAATCTTCCTCCAAGGCTTTGTCTTTCTCAATGTCAGCAGAGAGATCGACACCCTTGGCGCTTGCTTCCTCGAAAACCTGTCTCTTATCTCGCAAACAAGCATGAACAAAGGCCCGAGCTAGCTTCTGCTTGGCCTTCTCGGATATCTCTCTGGCTCGATCATTTGCGGTGGCGGCATCTCTCATGTATGAAGACACATATTCATCGACCTCAGAGTTGGCCACAGATAATGCAGTGGCCTCCTTCTGAGCACTTCGAAGAAGATCCTGGGTTGAGGCCAACTCTCCCTATAAAAGGTCTTTCTCCGAGGTCACGACCTAATTCTGCCTCTTTAGCTTGAGGATCTCTGTATCCTTGGCTGCAACCTCTTCCTGAAGTTGCCCCACCAGGGCATTCTTTTGCCCAATCTACAAAGGCGAATCACGATAGTGAGCATCAAGTTATAAGAATAAAAGACGAACTCATGAATGTCGTGTTACCTGCTCAGCAAAACTATTTTGTTCTTGGTGCACTCCTTCCAGACTCGCTCGAAGCTCACTCAACTCCTCTTCCTTTCGGGAAGAGGATGACTTTGATTCATTTAGCGCCTAAGTGTGCTTTTCGAGCTCCTCCTCACGGCATGAAAGCTCATCTTGAAGCTTAGAAAAGGCATGGTCATACAATTTCTTGACCAACAACAAATATAAGAAATTAGAAAGGCAAGGGTAAATATTTGAAGTGCAAATGGTATGTCAAGAATATCACCTGCTTTTGAAGACTCTCAGCCTCCTCAAGAGCGACGGGGGAGTCGAGACCTGTCTCCTCATCGACACCGACAAAGTAATCCTTGAACGAATCATCCTCTCTCTAAGAGATCCCTACATCGGCAGCACCCTTGTTCTGGGCATCCCTTATTTCTCCCAGAGAAAATGAAGGGCCCGATTTAAAGCCGCCCGTGGTATCAATTTATATAGGGGTTTCTTCTCGACCCTAAAAAATTTCGGATTCAGGCCCTCCAAAATCGCCAGTCGAGGATTTGCCGGCACGAGCTGTACCATGTCCAACCCGAGGCTCGGGGACTGCACCTAAACCCTCCTCGAAGGTCTCTGCAGCACGAGTTGGGTCAACATCGGCCACCTCGACTCGGCAGCCTTCCGACCAATGGCTTGTGGAAGACTTGCCGCAGCAGCCGAAGTCAAGACCGTGGCATCAGTCATAGGCTTGCGGACCTTGGATTTCTTTGATTATGGAGACTCGGTCGACGCCTCCTTCTTCCTCTTCTTACCCTTGTTGGGTTTCGAAGCTTGTTCTTCACTAGGAGGAGGCGGTCTCATACACACACCTTACTCGAGGCCGGCACAGGCATGATGTATTAAACTTACCGCCACAAAGAATACTCATAAGGAACTTGGAAAGTATACCATGGTTATTGGCCTGCCACCGCGTTTTGGCCAAATCACGGCAAGCACACTCGCTGTATGGAAAAGTAGAGTCTAATAGTTTGGTCCATCCCGGAAGGTTCTGAACTGCGCTGAGGAATCAAACAGTAGCTACATAATCAAAAGAAGATCATTTCAGAAGAAGAAGAAGGGGAAATAAAATGTGCTCAATGTAGGGACACTTACGGTTCATATTCCATTCCTCTGAGAATGGCATTTTGTCAGCAGGGATGATGTCCGAGGTTTTTACTCTGACAAACCAGCTCATCCATCCCCAGTCACTCGGTACTGATGAAAAAAGTAAAAAATTACTGGATCTATCGGCGGGGAAAAAGAATCTACAAGGCCTAGAGTAAAGGGGTATGTGTATACACTAAGAAAGCCATCATTGTGTTCTACTATGCTTTCCTCAGCTTTGGGGATCTCTACTTGCTCTGCCTCCCCCCATCGGCAGTCTATCTTTACTCTCTTTGTGTCGGTCACTACACTGATGTATCGACACATGGGCTCGCATCGGCCCGGTATAGAAGGGGGTATATCAATGGTAAAATTAGAGATCGTATCGAAGGGGCTAGGGATACATTGCTCAATAATTGGAGGTATTTTTGGTTTGCCCTTGGACGGGCGTGATGAAGAAGTGGTACCCTCTTTCTAAGGTATCGTTTTTGAGGTTTTGCCATGATTATAACTTAATTTCAAAGAAAGAAGAAGAAGAAACAACCACAGAAAGAAGATGGATGCAGAAAGTTGTGAACTTAGCTCTAAAAACTTGAAAATATTTTAAAAGTGTGAATGGAAAATGAAGTGAAGTATTTATAGAATCCATTTGGGCAATGTTTGAGGAGCGGAAAGGTCGAACCAATAACGGTTCGTGGGCTTCTCGGCAATCATGCTGATAGTGACCCCTGCACAACCTTTGATTCATATCATTTAATGCTCTGACATGGCTGACATCAGGATAGGAGTATTGAATAGGCAAGAATTCAAGACCGTTTCTTATCATTCCACTCTAAGAAATGCGGGGACTACCTGTATATGGTTAAAATCGGAGAGTCCAATTTTGTGATTGTTATGGCATTTCACAGCCTGTCTTCAGAAACCTCGCGGTACAGCTCGAGGTTTGACCCCGAGGGTTCCCTATGCTCGACCTCGGGGTAGTGCAAATTGGTGGCTATCTTCTACAAGTGGGAAATTCCCAAAAGGCACGTGGTTAAAGTTGACCATGTCTGCAAGAATAGCACATGTCTGTACCGTGACATTAAATAGTTGTACCAGCTGCATATCTTTGTAGTAAATGCATATGTATTATGTTGGGATTCCTCCTCCTATATAAAGGGGACCCTTGTCATTTTGTAAAGATATATGATATTCAATACAAGAACGAGAACATTCTCTGCTCTCTAACTTAAACATTCTCTATTGTCTTTCCTTTGATTTATTGCTTTCATTTGTTGTGTTTCATTGATTGTTCCTCATTTATTATTCATCATTGATCATAAAGAGCCATTATTGAGGCCCTTGGAACAGTTAGTCCTTCATCGAACATCCCCAGTATAGCTCATTAGCTCAACATTGAGGCCTAGCTTAGGCCAGTTCGAGACCCCGATTCACAGTCGTTCAGTTTGAATAACAACACTGCCTCTTACTCTTACTCTTACTTTACTTTCCCAGCTCACACTTAGCATCTATCTCTTAACAACTAGCATTAAAATAAATTAAGTATTTTTAGAACCACAAAATAAAAAATAATTGTAATTACCATTTTCAAGGTAAACAATCTTCAAAATAGAGTACGTTATACACTGCCCCAAGTATACATTTCGTGAACACGGAAGGACTCTCGCATTCACGATGAACAAAAACTCACTGCCACAAAATGGCCCTACGTGTTCGCGGAATATACCTCGCAAATGCGATGCACATCAGACCCAGACCTTCGTGAATATGGAAAATACTTTGCGAATCCAAAGACATGACCTCCAGCTCTCAGCTCTACACCGTGCTACATCGTGAATGCGGAACACAATCAGCTTACCTTTCGTGAATGCATTCCAATATTGCGTACGCGAAGAACAAATTCAAAACACACCAAAACACACTTCGTGATCACGGATAGACCTCTAGAATTGCAAAGAACATTATAAGAAACAAGTAACAACAGAAACCAGCAATAACAACATGGTCTAAAATGGTCCAGTACCCATCTGAAACTCACCTGAGCCCCTCGGAACACCGTCCGAACATACCAACAAGTCCCAAACATAACACGAACCAACTCGAGCAATTAAATTACACATAAAAATATCAAAACTGCGAATCACACCTCAAATCAAACTTAATGAACTTTTGAACTTTCAACTTCCAAAACTCATGTTGAACCACATCAAGTCGGAATGACCTCAAATTTTTCACACAAGTTCCAAAATGAAATAAAGAACCTATTCAAACTCCTAGAACAATAATTCAAACTTGACATCATCAAAGTCAACTATCGATCAAACTTATGAACATTCCAAACCTTCAAATTTCCAATCTTTGCCAAATAGTGCCAAAACCTTCTAGAAATATCCAAATGTAAAACCGGGCATATACCCAGGTCTAAAATCACCATTTGGGCCTAACTAAACCATCGAAACTCTGATTTGGGGGTGAAATACACAGAAGTAAAACTTGGACAACTCCTCCAACATAAGGCTTCTAACATGAGATTCATTATTCCAAATCATTTTCGAATTACCAAGAAAACAAAATCGATGATTCACACATGTCATAATAGATCATATGAAGCTACTCAAGACTTCAAATAGCTGAATGGAATGAAAATGCTTAAAACGACCGGTTGGGTCATTACAAAGAATCATCTTCATTACTCAAATGAACAACCAAAATATCTATCAAAACACCCACTTCTCAAAACTACACAACATATCGAGACAGTGATCAAGTATCCACATCCCTTTGTATCCTATTCGCAACACCACAAACCAACGGTTCACTACTAATATCGAGTGTGCAACATCACATACGTGTGAATGGAAGGAAATCAAAGATATAAGCTTTAGGTTAAAATAATGTCGCACGATAAGGAACAATGGGAAGTTTCCTAGATGCTCTGTAGCCTCTCAAAGAAAGGTATGGACGTCATCAAACTATCCCCAAGACTCTACTAAACATTTGTTCATGACTTGTAGAACCTATGAATCTAGTGCTCTAATACCAACTTGTTACGACTAAAAATCCAAGTAAGTCGTGTTGACACCTAACCCAAGCTGATAGGTTAGGCCAACAATATAAGTCACTACTATGATAAGAAAACAACTGAGATAATGAATGAACTAGCACCAAAAGAGTTTAATACAACTATCACAAGGACTAGTAGTACAAGTTACGAGTGGCTCTGAATATGAGTACAATTTCACTTTGACGTGGTTAGACCTATAGAGCCAGCCGCATCAAATGGGCACTATTTCATCTTGGTAGCCATTGTCTACTTTACCAAATATGTGGAAGAATCCACCTATAAGGCCATCACAAAGAAGGTTGTGGAAAATTTCGTCTGTAACAATGTCCTTTGTAGATTTGGGATACCCAAGTAATTCATCACTGACAATGCAGCTAACCTCAACAACAATCTCATGAGGGAAATATGCGAAAAGTTCAGAATTGTTCACCACAACTCTATAGCCTACAGACTGTAAATGATGGAGCAGTTGAAGCAGCGAACAAGAACATCAAAAGGATTATGCGAAAGATAGTGGAGAATCATATGCAATGGAAAGGGGGTTTCTATCTAATCCTTATTCATATAGCTATTCTACTATAATCCGTGGCAAACTTCTTTTTGAAGTTTCATGGACATAGCACTTTAGTCCCGGGCCCCCTAAACAATACTCACAACTCATCGAGCGGTCAAGATTTCTAGAAGAAGGATTCGGCAATTTAGCCTCGATCGGATTCAACATACCTAACTGTCTCAGTCTGTGGAATAGACTAGCATATGATTATCCCAATGGAGTGAAAGTCTTTTGCTTCTGCAACCTCTCATTCTTAAAGGCTTGGTTGGGTCGAAAACCCGTTCCAAGAGGATTTTTGTAGGTTTTGGGGGTGGATAGTTATTTGGTGGAGCTTGGTATAGATTTTGTGGAGCTGGCACACGCCATTGTGAGTGAGCGGGAGGTTGGGTATAGGTTTGTGCGTGATGGACAGAAAAATGGGGATCTAGCGGTGGGTAATAGTGTTGTGGTAGGTTATATGAAGTGTGGGGGTAAGTTTGGTGATAGGGTTGAGGCGGGTTGTAGTAACGTGGAATGTTCCTGGATCCAATCCAAGCTCCTGACTCAATTGTCGCAACATCCTCCTCCTTCTTCTTCCCGAGCACACCCCCAGTACCGTTTTGAATGGCCTGAGTGGTCGCTTTGATCGCGGAATAACTCATGATCTTGTTGGACTTGAGTCCCTCTTCAACCATGCCTCCCATTTTTACAACTTCATTAAAGGACTTACCTACTGCTGACACCAAGTGACCGAAATAAGTGGGTTCCAAAGCCTGCAAGAAATAATCAACCATCTCGCTTTATTTCATCAGAGGGTCAACCCTCGCTGCTTGCTCTCTCCAACAGAATCCATATTCCCTGAAGCTCTCACCGGGCTTCTTCTCAAGTTTTGTCAACGACATATGGTCTGGGATAATTTTGAGGTTGTACTGAAAATGATAGGCAAAGGCTTAGGACAAATCGTCCCATGTGTACCACCTATTGTGATCTTGTATGGTATACCATTCTAAGGCCGATCCACTCAAACTTTGGCTGAAATATGCCATCATCAATTCATCTCTTCCACCTGCTCCTCTCATCTTGCTACAAAATCCTCTTAAGTTTACTACTGGGTCACCATGCCCATCGTACAGATCAAACTTGGGCGTTTTGAACCCCGCTGGCAACTGAACATCTGGGAACAGATATAAATCCTTATAAGCCACACTTACTTGACCTCCTAACCCCCTCATATCTCGGAACGACTGTTCGAAGCTTTTGACCTTTCTGATCAAACTTTGAGTGGATTGATCAGAAAGAGATAATAATATGTATAGGGTAGTGACGAGGAAGGTCAGGGCCCTACTGAGGTTAAATAAAATATAAGGGTTAACAGTGTGAAATAAAACAGTATAATTAAGTGCAATAGTAAGAAATAACATAGAATTTAAAAGAACAACAACAACTAGAACAGAGACAAACAAACTACGGAATAAATACATCTCAACACATAGATAACAACTGGGGTACCTTCACACATACCTCATATGTGTAAAATGGATTATAGTCCTATAATTCATTTCGTTAATTAACAACCAACCAAAACCAAAATACTAGAAACCAATAATGTAACTTAACATTCAAATAAGAAATTTAGCATTCAATCTTATCCAATTGATACATAAAATCCAACATCATAATCCTACTCAAAATCATATTAATAAAAGAAACTACTCCTTAGTCTTTTTAGAGCGTGATGGAGAACGTGGCACAGGAAATGCACTAGATGCTGAGAGGTAGTTTAGCTGGGCCTTGAGGCTTTCAACGTCACCAGTGACACGTGTAAATGCAGCATCATTTCGCCTCATTTCTGACTCCTCCTCCCGCGCAGCCCTTTCCTGTGCATATAACTAAGTGATATCTACTATTCTTCTATTCAATAGATCAAACTCATCCTGATTAATCGAGGACCTTGAGGAAGAAGAGCCACCAGGTCCAAAAGACTGACGACCAGAACTAAACTCTGATCCAAGCCTGTAAACTCTTCCCTTATGTATGCCACCAGCCGCCTTAATCAACAAGTCCATATAATTCTGATGAGATGGTTGGATTGGCTTTCCTTGATCATCAGTTGGTTGGCTTTGAATGAACTCCTCCAAGGATTGTTTGAAAGTATTCTGCAAAAAAGTTACAACTATTATATGAATAAATTTAATTAATGAAAAGTATTAAAAAGTAACTTGAAATCTTACATAGGTTCTCTCGGCTCGTGGCTCAATCCAATTTGTCTTTGTTCCATCCTTTAGCTTCTTCATATGTGTAAAATACCTCATATTATGCTTTTACATAATACTAGTCTTAGGATATGCGCGTTGCGCGTGAACCTTGACTTGAGGAATACAAAATTGATTTTAAAAAATCATACATAATACACATTATAAAACTATGAAGATGAGATTATTGTTGATTTTATTTAACTAACTCAATGAAGGAAAAAGCTTTGCCCTCAGTGTCCTATTCTTCATTTGTCTCTATCACATGTACACCATCACCTCTGTGATCAGGGAGGGGATTGTTGTGGACATTAGGCACGACTTCCTTTGTTTGTATGACCTTGTTGTCAATTAGCATTTGGATCTTATCCTTCAATGTTTGGCACTCAGCAGTGGTGTGCCTTTCATACCGAAATGGTATGTACAAGTTTTATTTCGATTGACCCATTGGGATGGATTTCTAATGCCACAGCGGAAATAGGAGTGACGTAACTTGCGGCTTTCAACCTTTCATACAGTTGGTCGATGGGCTCAGCAATGGCAGTGTGTTGTCTGGGTGGCTTGTGGTCGAAGTTGGGTCTTGGTCTTGGATAATATTTGCGAGCTGGTAGTGATTGGAAGTGGGATGGTTGGGAGTTATAAGTGTGATGGACATTGGCTGGTTGGGAATATCTGGGAGATGAAGGTTGATATGTAGGCGGTGATGCTTCGTATGTGGGTGGAGGTGTTTGATATATGGGTGGAAGTGTTTTATATGTGGGTGGAGGCGTTTGATATGTGGGTGGACGTGTTTGATATGTAAGTGGAGATTTCGGTCCCTGGGCCACCATTACCACCCCAACATCTCTCTTCTTTGATATGCCACCTAATTGTAGTGCCTTATTCTTGGCTTGTAGTGCCTCTAAGTTCGTTACCATCCAGCTCTTGATTCATTCTTCAATTCTTTCTCCGAGTTTGATGATGTAAGAGAATTTGTGATTTTCGATAACCATCAACCTCTCATAATATTGTGGATCCTGTGCCCTGACAAAGAATTTGTTCATCTGTTCTTCGTCCAAAGATGGCCTGACCTTGGCCGCTTCTGACCTCCAACGGGTAGCATATTACCGGAAAATCTCAGTATGTTTCTTCTTAAGATTCTGAATGTAGAAAACATCCAGTACATTTTCTGTGTTAAACCTAAATCGGTCCATGAAATTTGATGCCATAATTACAATATGGATCATTTCTTAGGATTTTGGATGATATACCAAGACAAAGCATCCCCAGTAAGACTCCTCATAAGGAGCTTCATCTAGATCTTTTCATCTTTCTCGACCCTGACAAGCTTGTTACAATAGGTCCTTAGATGAACCCTAGGATCACCTATGCTATCGAACATTTCGAACTTGGGAGATTTGTATCCCTCTAGTAGCTCGACATCCGGCTGTATGCACAGATCTTCATAGTTCAAACCTTCTATTCCTCTATCGCCCTCAACATCTTGAACTCGGATCGTTAACTTCTTGAGTTCTTCAACCATGTTTTTAATGAGCATGTACTTCTCGAAGGATTTCGGCAAGTGCTTGACATACCAACCTCATATAATCTTCTATTGGGCTGGCCATGGATCCACACTGCTGGAGCTGTGCCTTCCACACTACATCAAGCTGTAAAGTTTTAATAGAACCGCCAGGAGGTAATTATTCATGGAGATGGAAGTAACCCCATATACACTAGTCAAACCATCCCGGTCATTGGACATAGAAGAAGTCTAGGAGGGAAAAACTATCATCACATTGGACGGGTCAATGCAGTCGAAAAGATTAAATGGTGGAGTAACAAAATAGAAAGCATACTAGCATGGTCTGGATATGAACCCGACAAAGGGTTGGGAAAGAACCTCCAAGGTATCACCAAACCAATACAGCTGAAAAATCATGGTACCACCTTTGGGCTCGGATACCAGTATACATGGCAAGAGTACAATGATTGGTCGCCTCCATGGCGTGGACCGTACTACCCTCTTGAGCAACCAGTTCCACATTTGGAACAAGATTTTCACTAGGCTGATAGGATATGGGGGACTTCAGAAGAAGAAGCACTAGTTGGGTTGAAGAATTTGTTCTTGGAGGATGAGGACATAGACTGTGGTGCCATAATTGAGGAGGAGGAGGAAAAATGCCTCACTATTCAGACTGTGGAGAAGGGATTTGTTCTGAGAAACTAAACCGCCACACCATCCCGAGCCTGCCGAGTCCTTAGGTAGCTTGATAGAATTTACTTCTATAAGCCATTCTAGGCATCTAAAATTTCCTGTAATATTGTTTTAAGTTTTACTCATTTCAAAATGAATGCTCGATTCATGGAGTCGTACTTTGTCTGGACAATTTTTCAAGTTTTAATCAAATGCATTTGCTCTTTATTATTCACTACTATCTTTACATTTTTTCCTTTCTATAGCATTATTATTACTTTTCCTGATGAACCAATGACTGTGACATGTAATGAGGCAACGCAATATGGGAATAGTGATTCAGAGGAAGAAGATGAGATACCCAAGGAAATTGTCAGGGAGGTTGAAAATTTGGAGAATAAGCCTAAGTCCAATCTGGATGAAAACGAAGCAGTAAATTTGGGGGACGCCGAGACTACCAAGGAGACCCGCATCAGCATTCACTTGTCACCAACACATAAGGAAGAGTACATTCGCTTCCTAAAAGAGTTTGAGGATATTTTCGCATGGTCATATGATGACATGACCGGTTTGAGCACTTTCATAGTGGCTCACAAGTTGCCTACTAATCCCATATGTCCGCCAAAAAGGTAGAAACTCAGAAACTTCAAACCAGACATGAGCCTGAAAATCAAGGAGGAAGTTACCAAGAAGATCAAAGCCAAAGTTCTCAGGGTGGTTGAATATCCAACCTGGTTAGCTAATATCGTGCCAGTTCCGAAGAAGGACGGGAAGGTCGGAGTATGTGTTGTCTATCGGGATTTAAACAGAGCAAGTCCCAAGGATGACTTCCCGCTACCGAATATACACATTCTAATCGATAACTACGCCAAGCATGAAATCCAATCATTTGTAGATTGCTTCACGGGTTATCACTAGATCTGGATGGATGAAGAAGATGTAGGGAAGACAGCTTTCATCACATCGTGGGGTGTATACTGTTACAAAATGATGTCATTTGGTTTGAAGAACGCTGGGGCCACTTACATGAGATCCATAATAACTATCTTCCATGACATGATCCATAAAGAAATAGAGGTGTTTGTGGAAGACGTCATTATCAAATCCAAAAGGGTCGCAGATCACATAGCGGAAGTGAGAAAGTTCTTTGACAGGCTCAGGAGGTACAATTTGAAACTAAACCCCGTAAAGTGTGCATTCAAGGTTCCCGCAGGAAAATTATTGGGATTCATCGTCAGTCGCTGGGGGATCGAGCTGGATCCGTCCAAAGTCAAGGCTAATCAGAAGTTACCACCACCTAAGAGCAAAAAGGATGTGATAAGCTTCCTAGGACGTCTCAACTACATCAACTGCTTCATAGCACAGTCCACAGTCATATGTGAACCCATCTTCAAGATGCTAAGGAAAGATGTTGAAACAAGCTGGACAGTGAATTGTCAGAAAGCTTTTGACAAAATCAAGGAATACCTATCCACACCACTAGTTCAGGTTCTGCCAGAACCAGGACGACCTTTGCTAATTTATCTATCTGTGTTAGATGGAGCCTTCAGATGTGTTATATGACAACATGACGAGACAGGAAGAAAGGATCAAGCCATATATTACTTGAGTAAGAAGTTTACACCTTATGAATCACGGTATTCTCTACTTGAACGCACTTGCTGTGCTTTGACATGGATAGCTAAAAAATTGAGGTATTACTTCTGTGCCTACACTACATACCTCATATCCAAGATGGATCCTTTGAAGTACATATTTCAGAAACCCATGCCTACTGGGAAGTTGGCTAAATGGTAGATACTATTAAGTGAGTTTGACATCATCTACGTGACTCACAAGGCGGTAAAGGATAAGCATTGGCAGATCATCTCGCTGAAAATCCGGTAGGAGGATAATACAAACCTTTGAAAACGTATTTTCTTGATGAAGATGTATCATTCGTAGGAGAGGACATTACCGAGGTATATGACGGTTGGAGGATGTTCTTTGACAAAGCCGAAAATTTTAAGGGAGTGGGCATTGGAGCAATTTTGTTATCAGAAACGGGTCAGCATTATCCGGTATCTGCTAAACTCAGATTTTCCTGCACCAACAACATGGTGGAATATGAAGCCTGCATACTAGGGCTCAACATGGCAGTTGACATGAATGTTCAGGAGTTGCTGGTGATCGGTGATTCAAATTTGCTTGTGCACCAGGTACAAGAAGAGTGGACCACCAAGAATTCCATGATAATACCATATCTGTACCATGTGCAGGGATTGAGAAAGAGGTTTACAAAGATAGAATTCCGACATGAGCCCAGAATTCAGAATAAGTTTGCTGACCTATTGGCTACCTTTTCATCTATGATACAACACCCAGATAAGAATTACATTGATCCCATTGTGGTGAGGATCCATAATCAGCCAGCATATTGTGCTCATGTCGAGGAGGAAGTAGATGGAAAGCCTTGGTTCCATGACATCAAGGAGTATTCGTCAAAAGGAGAATATCCGGATCATGCAAATCACACTCAAAAGCGCACACTCCGGAGATTGTCAAATCACTTATTCCACAGCGGAGGAAACATGTACAGAAGAACTCCTGATCTGGGTTTATTAAGATGTATTGATGAAAAGGAATCTTCTAAGAACTTAAGGACGTGCATGTTGGGACCTGTGGCCCACACATGAATCGTTTTGTCTTTGCTAAGAAGATACTCAGGGCAGGTTACCTTTGGATGACCATGGAGACGGATTGCATTCAGTATGTCTGCAAGTGCAGGTCGACATGATAAAAGTGCCGCCAAATGAGCTCAATGCAACAAGCTCACCTTGGCCATTCACCGCCTGGGGAATGGATGTTATTAGTCCGATTGAGCCTACCGCTTCAAACCGATACAGGTTTATTCTGGTAGCCATTGATAACTTCACAAAATGGGTAGAAGCTGCATCTTACAAAGCTATAACCAAGAAAGTCATCGCAGATTTTGTCGAGGATCGTATTGTCTGCCGATTCGGAGTTCTCGAGTCCATCATTACTGACAACGCCGCCAATCTCAACAGTGATCTAATGAAAGCTATATGTGAAGCGTTCAAAAGCAAGCATAAGAATTCCACAGCCTACAAACCTCAGATAAATGGGGCCGTAGAAGCCGCTAACAAAAAACATCAAGAAGATACTAAGGAAAATGGTAGAGAACCACAAACAATGGCATGAGAAGTTACCATTTGCTCTATTGGGGTACCGCACCACCGTTCACACATCAACCAGGGCAACTCCCTACATGTTGGTTTATGGTACCGAGGTTGTCATCCTAGCCGAGGTGGAGATTCCTTCTTTAAGAATCATACAGGAAGTTGAACTCAGCGATGCAGAGCGGATAAATGGTCTCTATGAACAATTGGCCCTTATCGATGGAAAGAGGATGAACGCCGTATGTATTGGTCAACTTTATCAGAACAAAATATCCAGAGCTTTCAACAAAAGGGTCAAACTAAGACAGTTCACACCAGGGCAGCTAGTATTGAAAAAAATCTTCCCGCATCAAGATTAAGCCAAAGGGAAATTCTTTCCCAACTGGTAGGGTCTATACATGGTTCATAGGGTATTGACAAGAGGAGCACTCATACTTGCAGAAATGGATGGAGAAATCTGGCCAAAGCCAATAGAGCCAGATGCAGTCAAGAGATACTATGCTTAGATTATTTACATTTCTTCATTTGATATAATTGAACCACGCTTGACATGATTCCCATTTAAGAGGGGATACGTAGGTAGCCTTATGGGTTCGGTCATATCATAATTAAATTTTCATTTCCCCCCAAGATCAGAAACTGGGGCAGAATTTTGAGAAGGACCCTTAAAATTCCGGAGAAGTCCAGCCAATGCCATCATGTGTCAAACGGTCAGAAATCAGTTAAGAAACTGGGCCAGAATTTTGAGAAGGATTCTCAAAATTTTGAAGAAGGTTCAGCAAGGCTTATCATCCGCAAACAGATGAAGGATCATCTACTAAACTGGGCAGAATTTTGAGGAGGACCCGCAAAATTCCAATACAAGATAGCTGCAATGCCTTTGAGATGTGTTACAGTCAATAGTTCATCTAAATATATCAATATATTTCTGAAATAACTCTATTTTTATGAACAATTACATATTTTTCAAAAAAAAAACATTATTTCCATAACAGTCAGGTGTTACCTAGGGGAACTCGAAAGGGGCCTTCAGAACGGAGCAAAGCAAGGCCGGCAGACGAAGCATGAACCAACCTCCCCTCACAAAACTTAAAACTTTTCTTTGAATGCAGGCACATTTGATGTAACGATATCATTGGAAAACATGTATACACAATGAGATCACTATCAATTAGGCTATCAGACACTGAATATGTCTCCAGCTAAGACCTATACTACTCTTATTTGCTACTTGATCTCTGCATGAGGCTAATCCCTGCCTCCACAACTGCATGAGGCTAATTCCTGCCTCCCAATTTGCATAAGGCTAATCCCTGCCTCTACACTTACATGAGTCTAATCCCTGACTCCAAACTTGAATAAGGCTAATCCCTGCCTCCCTATTTGCATGAGTCTAATCCTTGCTCCATACCTATATGAGGCTAATCCTTGCCTCCCTATTTGTATGAGTCTAATCCTTGACTCCATGAGGCTTATCCCTGCCTCCCTATTTAAATGAGTCTAATCCTTCACTCCATACCTGCATGAGGCTAATCCCTGCCTCCCTATTTGCGTGAGTCTAATTCTTGATGCCATACCTACATAAGGATAATCCCTGCCTCCCTATTTGCTTGAGTCTAACCCTTGACTCCATACCTGGATGAGTCTAATTCCTGCCTCCCTATTTGCATGAGTCTAATCCTTGACTCCATACCTACATGAGGCTAATCCCTGCCTCCGTATTTGCATGTGTCTAATCCTTGACTCCATACCTGCATGGGGCTAATCCCTGTCTTCATATTTGCATGAGGCTAATCCCTGCCTCCATACTTGCATGAGTATAACCCCTGACTCCGTATTTGCATGAGTCTAATCCCTGACTCCATATTTGCATGAATCTAATCCCTGACCTCCATACCTGCATAATGCTAATCCCTGCCTCTTTATTTGTATGAGTCTAATCCTTGACTCCATACCTGAATGAGGCTAATCCCTGCCTCCATATTTGCATGAGGCTAATCCCTGTCTCCATACTTGCATGAGTCTAATCCCTGATTCCGTATTTGCATGAGTCTAATCCCTGACTCCATATTTACATGAGGCTAATCCCTGCCTCCATACTCGCATGAGGCTAATCCCTGCCTTTCTATTTGCATGACTCTAATCCTTGACTCCATAATTGCATGAGGCTAATCCCTGCCTACCTTCTTGCATTAGTCTAATCCATGACTCCATACTTACATGGGGCTAATCCCTGCCTCCCTATTTGCATGAGTCTAATCCTTGACCCCCTACTTGCATGAGGCTAATTCTTGCCTCCATACTTGCAAGAGGCTAATCCTTGCCTCCCCATCTGCATGGGACCAAGCAACGTCCCTCTTTGCACGAATATTGCTCTATTTCTAGTACTCTTTATTTGCTTTTCAATCGGGCTAAGCTCTGCCCTTCATTTCACAAGATTAAGCTTTGTCTTGTTAATATCATACTTTTGCATATCATGGGCTGAAATATCTCCAACCTATCCAAAGGCGTCATAGTCTAAAAGGCATCATCATCATAGTCGGAAGACACCATGCCATGGTCTGAGGATCCCTCAAACTTGCATATCATTATTCAAAGGCGTCATGGTTCGGAGGCACCATCTTCATGGCCCGAGAACAATTTCATGGCCTACAAATCCATCACTGAACAAATCATGGCCCAGCATGTCATGGTCTGAGGATGTCGTATTTAATCGTCCAAAGACAACCTTCATGGTACAAAGGGAAATTGCATCATGTTTAATTTTTCTCAAATACATGTTTGTAGTATCTTTTATCTACAGATAACCAGTAAGCAACCGCTATCCTAGCAGGAGCGATCTCGCTCCAGCTCCTTCAACTATCTCAAACCTTGACCGCTCACCATGGCCGCTTCCGCATCTCATGTCCGTTCTTGCAATACATTCATCAGTATATCCCACCGATAAATCCAGAACTACACATGGCCTGATTCCTGTAAAAGCAGGGATATGTAGGTGATAAGTTAGGATTTTAACATGTTTTATGCCCATACTTGCCTATGCTTTGATCATATATTGTTACAAAATAGTCTTAAAAGGCTCACAAGTTGTGCTTGATCGCAGGTTTGATCGACAAAGTGACGAAATGTCAAAGATCGGCTCATAAAGGAGTGAAACCTCCTCAAGTATCAAAGACCAAGAAATATTGAGAAAAGAAGGCCTAGTGCGGACCATGCAAAGTGGAATGCGGTCGCACTAGGTAGTTTAGAGAGTTGGTAAATCAGGACTAGAAGAAGCGACCCCGCGGTACACATCTCGCGGTCCGCGGTGAAGGCTCCGCAGCCACACTACTCTTTTGTGCGGTCTGCAGTCATGAGGTTCAGAGAGACTGAGTCTGCAAAACTAGTGCCATACAGTCCGCGGTCGTGGTTGCTATCGACGCCCCCTTTTTCTCTAACCGTGGGGTCAGAAATCGGGAATACGACATTGGGAAGGACAACTCTATTCCCTTTCGAGAATTGGGTTTTGGAATTTGAAGAGTCGCCACCTAATGATTATAGTGCATTAGGATACTTTTTTAGAAGAGTTTGAGTTGGAAAACCAGAGTTCGGGTAAGGGCTAGAAATTATCTCGAGGGGAAGGTGTTAGGCACCCCTCAAGATCCAGTAGTGTGGTTCTCGGCCATGTTGCAATTGTGATTTTACAAGTAAACAATCAAGGCTCAAATAAGGATTCGCATATAACATTGCAATCAGGTTGAAAACTTTCGAAGGTAAGTAGAGAGTGTGGAAATTTTTAAAAAAAGAGATTTGAATAATTTTACAAGAAAAGATGAAAGCAAATAAAGGGAGGGGGTCCAAAGTTTATGATTAATATGGATCACTTCAATGCAATACCCAACAATCACTCCTCGGAAGAGGGGTCACACGTGATATTAGCGCATTGGTCATCATATCCATATCTACCCTTCCCACCCCATTAAGGTGTTAAAGCATGGAATTGTATCGTTACTTATTACATGTTATTACCCATCCTAATCCTATCCGTCCCGGAGGCATATGGGACTACTAATCCTAAAGGGGAGGGAGTTGGGGATTTTGCGGAGTTTTCAAAAGGATAAAAATCTAGGCAACAAGTACTGGTGTGGTCATTATTAAACTTAACGTAGGAAGGGTGGCTAATTTATCGCATATTTTCAAATAAGAAGTCTGAAATAGGCATGCCTGCTGGTTGTAATTATCAAAACTGATGCAATTATAAAATTTTACCCTAAGGCTTGCCTAGGCGTTAAACAGAACCTATAGGCATGATATCTATTAGTTTCAGAAATAAAGAAGTAAACAGATTGCAGAAAAAGAATTGTCAATTACAGGGACATAAGATCTGCAGGTGTTAAACATTACTGCTACTGCTTTTAGGCTTATAAGCGAGTTGACGATTCAGGTTTGGTGAACAACTCCTACAGACATGCTTTCTAGGTGTTACTGATTTGAGCATTATTATTGCTTATGCAGGAATCCTATAGGCAGGTTGTCTACATGCAATTGATTAGGTATTTAAATCCTATAATAGGTTTGCCTAATGACAGATACAGAATGCAGAAAGTCCTATAGGCATGGTGTCTATATGAAGATGCAGAAATTTAGAATCGACTTACAGGCATGGCATCTGTTATGAAATTGCAGAAAACCCTATAACATAGTATCTATATGAGAATGCAGAAAATCCTATAAACATGGTATCTATATGAGAATGCAGAGTTTCAATGATTTATAAAATGCAGAACTTTAGAAAAATAGTAATCCTTATGAACATGGTATCTACATGAGTGCAGAATTTCAGAAGTATAGTAATTCTCTATGAACATGGTATCTACCCCTTGCATGCATGTCCCCTACCCTTTTCCACTGGCCGACCCCAAATGTTTATTACAAGATTATTACAGACCAGAATGAATAAGAAATAATATATCAAAAATTAAAGATTCCAACCAAGGAGAGCCTAATTCAGACCCCAGGTCTGAAATATGAAATAAACCAACTTCCAAAGATCAGATTCCAAAGCCTTTCTCTTATTTGGGATGTGTCAAAGTTCCAAGGAGCTTCAAGAACTCCAGCAAATGCTTACACCCCAAATATATTGTAGAATTAAATTATAGTGCAGTGTGGAAGGGCCAGCCCTCAAATGTCCAAGTTCAGAGGGAACTCAAGGTCCCAAAGCAAGGCTCAAAAGAGAGGGCCAGAACTTAAGGTTCTAGGAATAGGTCTAGGTGCAATAGAGGGGAATTAGGGAATGCCAAGGCAGGCTGGTGGTCATGCCCATCAATTAGGAGTGTTGGCACACCCCTGACCAGCCTGTCAGCTAAAAAGTTAGGACCTATTCAAGGTTAGGTTTAGCCCTGGACAGCAACTTGGATGTTGCCAGGCTATACCTCAACTCAACACACCTAAGGGAATGAGGTATGGGAAATTGAAAGAGCCTAGGATCCAAAGGATCCAGTTTTAATCCATGGACAATAACTTTGTGTATTGCCATGTCTTAAACCACAACTCAAGCACATAAAGGGGTATGGGAAATGGGATTCATTGCAGTAACAAATAGCAAGACATAAGCATACTATCATAGAAATTGAATTCAACAAAGCAGTAAAGTAGGCATAGACATAAAAACTTGTAAGTAAACACATTGGGCTTGATGCTAGAATCAAAACTAGGACATACCAGTTTCAGGAAAAACAAATGAAAGCAGATGTCTTGAGAAAGCCAAAGTGCAGAAAGTTTTAGAAGGGGTTGTGAGAAATAAGTGAAGCTCTAAAGTGTATTTCGTGTTGTGAAAAGAAAAAGAATCGAGTATTTATAGCTTGGAAAACAGTTAGAGAGTAAGGGAAGAATCATAGTAATTATGGAACTATGTATCAATTATAATCAATCAACATAAGAACTTCCTTTAATTAAGGAGTTCAAACTCAAACGGTAATGGACAGCAATCAGTTAAGGAAAGAGAATCAAGTAAACATCTTGTGTAAAGTAGGAAATTAGGGGTAAATACATAGCGGTTTAACTAAGGAAAGAAAATTTTAAAATATATGGTTAGCCCAAATAAGGCAAGAACACAGTAAATCAATTAGTACCTAGTAAATCAAGGAATCAGGGAATCGACATTACCAATGAACCAAGTCAGAAAGAGAGGAAAGATTTTAACTTAAGGAAAATCAGTAGCAATCAATTAGGCCTATCAAAAGGGATTATGAATCAATCACATGTTGGAAAGACCTTTTACATAAAAGGTTCATCACATATAAAGAGCATACAAACACGTTAAGTATGAAAGAAAAATTGTCATGCCATCGTAAAATCAGTGGAAAATCCAGTAACAGAGTTTAGAAGAGTTTATCAAAAGGTCAGAATCATATGAAACTTCGAAATTAATCTAAAAGAGTTGGGGGTTTTGAAATAAGAACCCCAGTTCGGGCAAACCATAAAGCAAAGATGAGAGGGCCAGCAGTTAAATCAAAACATGTTCAAAGGTTTCTGAAAAGAACTAAAACTTCTAACATGCTTCTCGCAGCAACAGAGCTCATGAATAGCATGTAAATACAATAGAAGAGTTCACAGCAACAGAGTTAACAAACTAATTCGAAGCATGATGAGAAGAAACTGATAAGATTAGTAGAAGGAAGCATGCTTAAGAATATCCTTTTAGAAGAGGCTTAAACAAAGTTTAGTAGAAGGAAAAAATACTAAGAGCACTTAAGAACACGATAGAAGAATACAGTAGGTGAAACATACCAGAACATGGTAGAAGAAAATAGTAGAACATAGTAGAAAAGCATACAAGGACATAGTGTAAAAAACACAATAGCAGAACATATAAGAACGAAATATAGAAAGCACTGTATAGGAACATACGTGGTAGAAGGAAAACATAAGAACACAGTAGAGGCAAATACATACAAAAGAAAAGGAGAAGAAAGTCAGATAAACACTTACGCATTTTCAGAAAACCCTATATGGTAAAAGAGGCTTCGGAAAGTAATTTTTGAAAGAAAAGTTAGGGAAATGTTTTGAACACTCAAGTAGAGCATAGATGCAAAACAGATCTAAAAGAAAAATCGGGGAAAACCTCGACGGGTTAGGGTTTCAGAAGAACCCTAGAAAAAGCTTTGAAAAGGTCACCTGATCTGAGTCGGAGAGGTCAGAATCAGGCTCAAAACACCATGGTATGCCAGAGCAAGGCAGGAGATGGCCGGAATCTTCGAATCGGTAAAGGTATGAGTGAAGACCTTCGAGGTCTGGCCTCGAACCTTCAAGCATCAGGCATGCAAGAGCTGGAGGAGGTGAGTATAGGTTGTACATGGCCTGAGAAGCCATGGACTCCAGTGAAAACACGGTGGAACAAGATAGGAGGAGGCTAGGGTTATGAAGGACCTTGAGAGTCTTGAGAGAGTTTTGGGATTAAGAGGTGGCGTCATTGTGCAAATGGGGTTAGGGTTATAGGGGTTAGGGGATTAAAAAAGGAAAGGGTGAATCAGGGTCGTTGATCAAAATGATCAACGACCAGGATTTAAAAGAAAATCCGGACGGGTTTGAAAACGGGTTAAAGGGTCGGGTAAAAATAAGAATTGGGTCGTCCGAATTTGAGTTTGAAACTGGGTCACTTTTAGGCTAAAATTGAAATGTAATGCGGCCATAATTGAAATGAACTGAGGCTACATGTTAAATAGCCAGTTTTACCCTTTTTATTTATAAAAAATAGTAAAATGATTTTAAAAATAAATTAAAAGCACTGAGCTAATTAATAATATATAAATATTAATCTAAAAATGCTGTAAATGGTTTTATGATTGCAAAACGCTATTAATCGTAATGTAGTCTATAATTGCAATTTTATGTAATTTAGCTTAAAAATATCAAATGCATTTGTAAAAATATGCAAAAATCACGTTAATTATGGTGTAACTATGAGGATGGAAATAAATTATTCACCAAAATGATAATTTCGGAAATAAGTATTGGATTTTGTACTGTTAAAATAGACAATAAATTGGTTTTGAAAATCTTTAAAAATTTGGGGAAAATACCAAAATACTTGGGCATGGTTATATATGCATACACATGCTATTTTGAAAGTATTTTGAGTATAAAAATATATAGGAAAAAATTGGGTATCAACAGCTGCCCCTCTTTACTCGGAAAGGATGAAAGAGTTGTCGGGTAAAGATAAGATGGCCAATTTTGACCGGAAGTGGCGATTTGAAAGGAGTTTTGACCGAGCTCTGGTTTTTGAGCCGCCTACATATCCCTGGTCTTACAGGAATCAGGCCATATGTAGTTCCGGAACCATTGATGGAATATGCCGGTAGAGATTTGAAACGGACGAACGCGATGTTTAGATTGAGAGAGGTTTTCTGAAACGTGCGTAAATTTAAACGTGATGCAAATTCCCATTGGACCATGAATGCTGTCCTCGGACAGTTAGGATGACATCCTCGAACCATGACATCCTGGGCCATGAGGCGTATGGTAAAGGATTCGCAGGCTATGAAATGATGTTCTCGGGCTATGAGAATGGTGCCTCTGAACCATGATGCCTTTGAATAATGATATGCAAAAGATAAAATGGGGTCCTCAGGCTATGGCATGGCATTCTCGGGCTATGAAAATGGTACCTCCGAACAATGATGCCTTTGGACAATTTTGCGATCTTTCAGCCCATGAAATGCAGAAGGTGGCGATCTTTCAACCGATGCAAGACGTAAATAAAAGGTGGCGATATTTCAGCCGATGCAAGAAAATAAAGTGGCGATATTTCAGCCATGCAAGAAAATAAAGTGGTGATATTTCAGCCATACAGGATGGAGACAGAGCATAGTCTCGGAAGGCAGAAAGGCAGCCTTATGCAAATGATGATGGAGGTAGAGCTTAACCTCGAAAGGCAGAAAAGTAGCCTTATGCAATGCAAAAAAAATGCAGATGGAGACAATGCGTAGTCTCGGAAGGCAGAAAGGTAGCCTTATGCAGAATGCAGATGGAGACAGAGCTTAGTCTCCAAAGGCAGAAAGGTAGCCTTATGCAATGTAGAAAATGCAGATGGAGGTAGAACTTAACCTCGGAAGGCAGAAAGGTAGCCTTATGCGGAATGCAAATGGAGACAGATCTTAGTCTCGAAAGGCAGAAAGGTAGCCTTATGCAACACAGGAAATGCAGATGGGATACAATGCTTAGTCTCGAAAGGCAGAAGAGTAGCCTTATGCAGTGCAAGAATGTAAAAGGATGATTAGTAGTAAAATCTCTTAGCTGATAGTTGATTACGACAATATGACTGCTGGGGATATTGTGTACGGATAGCAATTGCGGGCAAGTGATGATTCTGAGAAGTTGCATTCTTAGGAAAGTATGCGTACATAAATATACCTGACGATATTGCAAGTCGAGTGCATGCATCCAAAGAAAATCGTGAGTTCTGTGAGGGGAAAGGTTAGTTCGTCTTCCTCGAGATCTTGACGTTGTGTGCCATTGGGGTAGCGTCTCTAAACAACAGCAATTCAGATAATAATTATGCATGCTTTAGTAAATATAGCGTATGTATATGATCGAAAATAGCTTTCTTTAGATGAACCAACGACTACAACGTGGTTCCAGACATTGCAACCTCTTTCGCTCCAGAATTTTGAGGATCCTCCTCAAAATTCTGCCCCAGTTTGCTAAGCGGACATTTCTGACGGCTATGCTAAATGACTAAAAAAATCTTCGGAATTTTGAGGATCCTTCTCAAAATTCTACCCTAGTTTACCAATAGCGGGGAAAAATGGAATTTTTAGTAAATTATGACCGAACCCATAGAGCTGCCTACGTATCCCCTCTTAAACGGGAATCAGGTCAGGCGTAGTTCGAATTACATCATTAAGGGAATCATAAGTGGTTACACATAATATCATTTCATTGCATCTGAATTGATTGGCTTCGACCAGACTTCTCCATCCATCTCTGCAAGAATAAAGGCTCCTCTAGTTAGAACCTGGTGAACCATGTACGGACCTTGCCAATTGGGAGAGAACTTCCCCTTGGCTTCATCTTGATGTGGGAATATTTTCTTCAACACCACCTGCCCCGGTGTAAACTTCCTTGGCTTAACCCTTTTGTTGAAGGCTCTGGACATTCTATTCTGATACAACTGACCGTGGAAAACCGCATTCATCCTTTTCCCATCTATAAGGGCTAACTGATCGTAGCGACCTTTTACCCATTCTGCATCATCCAACTTTACTTCTTGTATGATCCTTAAGGAGGGAATTTCTACCTCGGCGGGGATGACCGCCTCTTTACCATAAACCAGCATGTAGGGAGTTGCTTCGGTCGATGTGCGGACTGTAGTGCGGTATCCCAATAAGGCGAATGATAACTTCTCATGCCATTATTTGTGCCTTTCGACCATCTTCCTTAGTATCTTCTTGGTATTCTTGTTGGCTGCTTCCACAGCTCCATTCATCTGAGGCTTGTAGGTTGTAGAGTTCTTGTGTATGATCTTGAAAGTTTCACACATTGCTTTCATCAAGTTGCTAGTGAGATTGGAACCATTATCGGTGATGATTGATTCCGGAACTCCGAACCGACAAACAATGCGGTCGCGGACGAAAGCTGCCACAACCTTCTTAGTAACCGCCTTGTATGATGCTGCTTCGACCCATTTGGTAAATTAATCGATTGCCACTAAGATGAACCTGTTCCCATTTGATGTGGTAGGCTCGATAGGTCCGATAACATCCATTCCCCAAGCGGCGAATGGACATGGTGATCTTGTTGTAGTAAGCTCGTTTGGAGGTGCCTTTATCATCTCTGCATGTATCTGACAGCGATGGCATTTGCGAACATACTGCATACAGTCAGTTTCCATAGTCATCCAAAAATACCCTCCTCGGATACTCTACTACCCTGAGAACCTTGGCTTTGACTTGCTTGGTAACCTCTTCTTTGATTTTCAAACTCATGTCGGGTTTGAATTTCCTGAGCTTCTGCTTTACCGGCGGGCATGTTGGATCTGTTGGCAGTTTGTGAGCTACAATGGATGTGTTGAGACCGGTCATATCATCGTATGACCAGGCAAATATGTCTTCATATTCCTTTAGGAACTCTGTGTACTCTTTCTTTTCTGATGGTGACAGGTGAATACTGATGCGTGTTTCTTTGACATTCCCTGTATCTCCCAGATTAACGACCTCAGTTTCGTCCAAGTTAGACTTATGCCTATTTTCAAAATTCTCAACTCCTCTGACGACCTCTTCTGGTATATCATCCTCTTCTGGGTCCGTATCCATTTGTTGCGTTGTCTTGTTGCAAGTCACAATCGAGGGTTCATCGTAATAGTAATGCTGTGAAAATAAAGTGAATGATAGAAAAATAATAAGAGCGAGAAATATAATAAACTGAAATGCTTCGATGAAATTCATAATTGTTTTGAATATCAGAGCTCTTTTCAGAATTAAAGACAATGCGGAAATAAAATCAGCTAGTAAAAAGTAAAATGTGATGCATGGTGCTTTTGTTTAGCCTTGCTACCCCGAAACTTTCCGGGCCCTGGTGGTTCTGATTGACCAATTGCTGAGGCGCTCTCCACGGTTCACAACTTGTATAGAAGGGCCTTCCTCCCCTTCCTCCTCAAAAATAACACAGCAGTCCATATCATCATCCTTCAGAAACAGATTCTACACGGCTGCCAATGCTTCATCTTCCTCCGACCCATATATAGTATCTGCTAGCTGGAAAGTCTGCTCCAAGTGAGGTATCAGATGCTCCAGTGGGTAGTAGGGACCGTGCCATGGTGGCCACCAGTGATTGAACTCCTCCCAAGTGTACTCATACCCCAAACCATATGTAGTGCCATGTTTCTTCAGCTTGTGGGTTTGGCGATTCCCTGGAGGTTTCTACCGAGTCCCTTTCCAGGTTCGTATCCACACCAATTCGGGATACTTTCAATCTTGTTATCCCACCATTTATCTTTGTATACAGCGTTGACTCTTTCAATGTGGTGGTATGTTTCTCCGCCTATTCTCCTTCTGCCTCCAATCATCGGGATAGTCTGGTGACTATATATGGGGTTGCTACCATCTCCATGAATGATCACCTCTTGGTGATTCCATTCGAACTTCACTGCCTGATACAGGGTCGATGCTACAGCTCCAGCGGCATGGATTCATGGTCGTCCCAATAGCAAATTGTAGGATGTTGGGACATCTATCACTTGAAAGTCAACGTCGAACCAGGTTGGCCCCATTAGTAGACCTTTGGGACCCATAGAAGGCTTTGACATTGATGGCCCCATCTTTGATCTCGTTCAGGATCTTTCCCAATGTTCTGAGAGTTATCAGCGGACAAATATTGAGGCTAGAGCCTTCATTGATCAAGACTCTAGTGACGAAGTAATCCTCGCATTGCACGGTGATGTGTAGGGCCATGTTATGACTCAGTCCTTCCGGCGGCAGTTCATCTTCGTGTAAGGTGATTTTGTGGCTTTCCAGTATTTGTCCTACCATATTTTCCATTTTTCCCCCAATTATGTTGCTGGGCACATAAGCTTCGCTAAATATCTTCATCAAGGCATTTTTGTGTACGTCAGAGCTCTGTAGAAGAGTTAGGATGGAGATCTGTGCTGGTGTTCTGTTCAACTGCTCAACGACCGAATACTCCTTAGCTTGTATTTTTATCCAAAGATCATCGGGACCAGTTTCAATAGTCCGTCCCGAGGCTTGCTTACTGGACTCAGCTAGGTGCTTTGGAGTGTAAACTCTGCCTGTTCTGGTCATACGCTGCGCAGCAATTGCTTCTCCTATCTTGGTCTTTCCTTTCCTCCTTGCTTCAGCTGTGTAATCCCATGGTATGGCATTTGAGTGGGATGGTGTTATGTCTGACATTGCTACAGGAATGGGTACCCTCGGTGGTAACACGACAACTTCAAAGAGTACAGGTGCCTTTGGATCCCCAAACTCAACCTCAATTGGCCCGGCCACCTTCGTAGAACAAGGTAATTCAAATTCGAGAGGTATAGACATGTTTACTTCGTCGCCCCTGGAGGGCTGGTTCGGCACAACAATCGGGTTAAGCGTGACTGCCAGTTTCTTTGGCTCATCATCCTCAGCAATCAATCATATCGATCTCTTGGGGTCCCAGTCATCTTCGATCTCGATCATGTGAATGTCCCCACCTCTGTGATTAGGCAGAGGGTTTTTGCGGACATTAGGAGCAGGCTCCTTTGCTATGATAACCTTATTGTCGATCAGAGTTTGAATCTTGTCCTTCAACGAGCGACATTCGTCAATGGTATGTCCCTTCATGCCGGAGTGGTACGCACAGGTCTTATTAGGGTTGACCCACTGGGAAGGATTTTCTAGAGTTATGGAAGGGATACGGGAGACGTAACCAGCAGCTTTAAGCTTCTCATACAGTTGGTCAATTGGCTCAGCGATGGCTGTATATTGTCTAGGAGGTCTGCGGTCAAAATTTGGTCTGGGTCTAGGGAAATTTTGGCGAGTGGGAGGTGATTGGTAGTGAAAGGGTTGGGCATTATAAGCTTGGTAAATAGGTGCAGGTTAAGAGTATCTGGGTGAAGTGGGTTGATATGTGGGAGGTGGAGATGATTGGTAAACGGGTGGTGGATTTTGGTAAGAGGGTGCGGGTGCTTGGTAATACGGGATAGGCTGATATGTAAGTGGAGGTGACGGGTAAGTGTGGTATTTTACTGGTGATTTGGCTTCCTGTGCGACCATCACGACTTTGACATCCTTCTTCTTGGATGTGCCACCAGACTGTAAAGCCTTGTTGGTGACCTGCAATGCTTCAAGACTAGTAACCATACCATTCTTAATGCATTCCTCAATTCTTTCTCCCAGCTTAATGATATCGGAGAATTTCTGGCCCTCGATCAACATCAACCTCTCATAATATTGTGGGTCCTGAGCCCGGATGAAGAATCTGTTCATTTCTGGATGTAGAATACATCCGGTGCATTCTCTATATTGAATCGGAACCTATACATGAAATCCAATGCCATACCTACCCAGCTTGTCCATTTCTTGGGGTCCTGACTGATGTACCAGGATAAAGCATCCCCCTTCAGGCTTCTCATGAAGAGTTTCATACGGATTTTCTCATTCCTTCCGACTCTGACCAACTTATCACAATATGTCCTCAAATGGACTCTGGGATCTCCCGTTCCATCGAACATTTCGAACTTGGGAGGTTTGTATCCCTCCGGAAGTTCAACATCTGGCTGAATGCAGAGGTCCTCATAATCCAGCCCCTCTATGCCTTTGTTTCCTTCCATGCCCAGGACCCAGCTGGTCAACTTCTTGGGTTCTGCTGCCAAGTTTCTGATAAGAGAGTCCTTGTCATCATACTCAGGTGCACTTGAGATTGGTTGACTGTAGTAGGGTATGGTATCTACGTAGATGGGAGTGTTGTGGGGGTGGTCGTTTGTGGTGTTCAGTGGTTCAGGAATGAGTAATGGAGTGTGGCATGTGTTGCAGTGTTGAGCATGAGTGGGTTGCATCTGTGGTTGTGGGGTGTTCTGTGGAGGTGCGGGATTTTGAGCATTTGGAAAGTTGACATCTGGAGCGGTGAGAGTGAATGATAAATTTGCCAAGTTCCGAACTTGATCCAGTTCTTCTTGGAACTTTAACAGTTTCTGCTCAAGTTGGGCAGCAGTTTCCTCAGCAACCGGGGTACCCTGAGGAATCTCAATTCTTTCAATATCCTTTCTGGCGCTTGAATCTCCCATTCTACCTTTGTTCTTGCTCCGGATAGGACTCGGAGGAGGAGGAGGTGTAGGGCCATTGGATCTCGTACTGTATGATGATGGTTCCAGAATGCACGAACTAACCTTTGGGGAGGGTAACAAAAAATAAAGAAAAACAAAAAGGTAACAAGTTAGTGCGGGTTATGAGAAGAAAATGTTGCAATATTTAAACACATTGTGCAAGAATATAAATCACATCCTAATTTGGGTGCCTCGTTGTGACCGAGGTAGGCCTAGCGACAAATTAATTTGGAGAACTTTAATGCTAAATGCCTCACTTTATTGATAAAAATAAGATGAATCCAAAACGACGTTAAATAACAGAAAATAAGATGTCACTAGTGGCCATCGGCCTTATTACATCTTTAAAAGCAAAATAAAAGACTCCTAACTACTTGGTCCCAGAAGGACCTTCCCCAGATTCGGTATCTTTATCCCCCTCGAACAGCTTCACCAGCTCGCGCAGTCCTAACAGCAGATAAGCTTGGGCCAAATGTCCGCCTGCATTCCCTTCAGCGTTTCGACAATCTTCAATCCTCTTGAGGAACTTTCCTTTTAGCTCCACTAGACCCCGCTCCAAATACCCTAGTCGCTTGTTGGTGCTGACATCCATATCCTTCCATTCCTCGATCAACTTCTGATGGGCTTCTTGTATTTCCTGATGCTCACTTTCACACTCTCGAATCCTCTTACGCAATTGATTGTACTTAACCCGCGCTTCAGCTTTCTCGTCGATGATTCTGTCTCCATGAATGAACACGGGCTAACCCATGCCATTGTGATTATCTTCCAACCAACCCGAATAGTGCGGCACGTAACCAGCATGATACCTGTCTAGCTCAATAGTTTCTTTCCCCAAAACGAGCTTGCAATGCCACATGTGTTGAGCTTGGCATTTGTGAGGGCTATCATCGTCCTGGAAATCTGTCCTAAAGTGACTCATTTTGTCGACCCTTGGTATGATTTGCTTTCTTCCATCCTGCCTCATGGCTCGGAGGGGAACGTAGGGATAAGTTCCTCTTAGACCAATGAGTATGAGAAATGGTGCATCTCGGGATCGAATAATGAATTCTTCCGTAGGGAACCATTCGACCATCCACTGTACCTGGTCTTCTTTTAGATTCTCAAATAACTCCACCCATCTTCCAGCGTCCTCTGGCTAAGTGAACATGTTAGGCATATAATTCATACGCCTTGGCTAGTGGAAGGCAATGTGATCATCCCAGTCTTTGTGTAAGATCTCTTGTCGGTATTCTCCTTTCTGGAGGTACTCCATGAGCCAGAGCTGAAGTAATAAATTTCATCCCTAAAAATGACTGGCCTTTCGCTGACAATTGTCCAAAGCCCGGTATATCTCAGCAATGATCATGGGCACTATTCTGAAAGGCTGTCCGCCAATTCCTTCCATCAGAGTCTTGGTCACCATGGCCAGTTTGGTGTGGATCCTAGACTTCTTCAGAGGGAACACTATCATCCCCAGGAAACAAAACATGAATACGAAGACCCTTCTGTGAATATGCCCCTGTGAGGTGAGGGCAAATTCATCTGAGTAGGTGCGGTATGACTTGCTATGGCCATACCTCTCGTACAGATAGTCGAATGGGATGTAGGAGTCTTTCAAACAGATCAAGTCTGGGTTCTTCTTCAGTCCCATCATCTTATGGAAACCCCTACCCTTGCGATTCTCTGGCATAAGCAAACCCGGAGTCTCCCAAGGAATACCAGCTAAGCCTCCTATTTCTTCGAGCAAAGGAGTCATTTCAAGGTCCCTGAAGCGGAACACGGACCTGTCACTATCCCAGAACAGAGTTGTAGCCTCTATGATTTTATTGTCAGGCTGGATTTCTAGAAGAGAAGGCAGATTCCCTAAGTATTTGTGGACGAGTGTCTGATCACTGGAGTGGAGATCTTCCCACCAATTTAGCAGCCTTGGATGAATGTTAGTTACCATGCCAAATCTGGGGACTTCGTGCCTCATTTTCTGCAAAATAGAGTGTTAGACCCCTTACCCCACCAGACTCGACTATTAAAACCAATAATTAGCATAAAAAGCATTTAGTTCTCTAAATAAATGCACAGAACATGTAGGTGTCCGTTTGGGTTTCAAGGAAACCCGATGGACTTTGGACAAGGCTATCTTAATGAGTCATTATGTGGACAACATAACTGACTCGGCTAGGTTTGACCATGATGCATGCACAGTTAAACAGAGTAAGGTTTCTATCGGGGTATTAGACAGGTACCCTTGAGCGGACAACTCAAGAGGGAAAGGCACAGAACCGTCGACTGCACCGCTAATCGACTGGTTTTACCGCAAATACGCCTTTGCCGAATTTAAAGGGTGATAATATGGGAAGAGCGCAACCACTCATTATAAGTGTTGCTATGGTATTTGTTTGGCACGAGTGAAATATGATGTTGAAGATGCAGTTTACAAGAATGAAACAAATTGACATGTATTTTCACGTTCACAAGATAAATGATTACAATAATTGCAGTAATTACAATAGCATTGAAATAAAGCAGTAAAGGAAAGCAGCTAAAGGAAAGAAAAGACATGAAGAGCCAAGTCAGTTTCGTAGTGAAAGAATAAAAGACATTAAATAAAGCAATTAATGAGATAGTAAAGTCACAAGCAACATGCAATGGTAAAAGCCTAAAGAAAATCCCCAGCAGAGTCGCCATGCTGTCGACGCCCCCTTTTTCTCTAACCGTGGGATCAGAAATCGGGTATAGACATTGGGAAGGACAACTCTATTCCCTTTTGAGAATTGGGTTTCGTAATTTGAAGAGTTGCCACCTAGTGATTATAGTGCATTAGGACACTTTTTGTTAGAAAAGTTTGAGTTGGAAACCAGAGTTCGGGTAAGGGCTAGAAATTATCTCGAGGGGACGATGTTAGGCACCCCTCAAGATCCACTAGTGTGGTTCCCGTCCATGTTACAATTATGACTTTACAAATAAACAATCAAGGCTCAAATAAGGATTCTCATATAACATTGCAATCAGGTTGAAAACTTTCGAAGGTAAGTAGAGAGTGCGGAAATTTTTAAAAAAAGAGATTTGAATAATTTTACAAGAAAAGATGAAAGCAAATAAAGGGAGGAGGATCCTAAGTTTATGATTAATATGGATCACTTCAATGCAATACCCAGCAATCACTCCTCAGAAGAGGAGTCGCACGTGATATTAGCGCATTGGTCATCATATTCGTATCTACTTTTCCCACCCCGTTAAGGTGTTAAAGCGGGGAATGGTATTGTTACTTTTTTCATGCTATTACCTGTCTCAATCATATCAGTCCCGGAGGCATATGGGACTATTAATCCTAAAGGTGAGGGAGTTGGGGCTTTTGCGGAGTTTTCAAAAGGATAAAAATCTAGGCGATAAGTAATAACAGATAGCAGTTAAAAAGGGAAACAAATAGCAGTTAAGGCTCAAGTCGGCCTCCTAATTCAAAGCAGCAGATTATTTAGCATGACTTACAAATACTGGTTTGGTATGTATTAAACTTAACGTAGAAAGGGTGGCTAATTTATCACATATTTTCAAATAAGAAGTCTGAATTAGGTCTGCCTGCTAGTTGTAATTATCAAAACTGATGCAATTATAAAATTTTACCCTAAGGCTTGCCTAGGCGTTAAACAGAACCTATAGGTATGATATCTATTAGTTTCAGAAATAAAGAAGTAAACTGATTGCAGAAAAAAAATTGTCAATTACAGGGACATAAGATCTACAGGCATTAAACATTACTGCTACTGATTTTAGGCTAATAAGCGAGTTGACGATTCAGGTTTAGTTAGCAACTCCTACAGACATGCTTTCTAGGTGTTACTAATTTGAGCACTGTTATTGCTTATGCAGGAATCCTATAGGCAGGTTGTCTACATACAATTGATTAGGTATTTAAATCCTATAATAGGTTTGCCTAATGACACATGCAGAATACAGAAAGTCCTATAGGCATGGTGTCTATATGAAGATGCAAAATTTTAGAATCGGCTTACAGGCATGGCATCTGCTATGAAATTGCAGAAAACCCTATAGACATAGTATCTATATGAGAATGCAAAATATGGTATCTATATGAGAATGCAGAGTTTCAATGATTTATAAAATGCAGAACTTTAGAAAAATAGTAATCCCTATGAACATGGTATCTACATGAGTGCAGAATTTCAAAAGTATAGTAATTCCCTATGAACATGGTATCTACCCCTTGCATGCATAGTCCCCTACCCTTTTCCACTAGCCGACCCCAAATGTTTATTACAAGATTATTACAAACCATAATGAATAAGAAAAAATATATTAGAAATAAAAGATTCCAACCAATGAGAGCCTAATTCATACCCCAGGTCTGAAATATGAAATAAACCAACTTCCAAAGATCAGATTCCAAAGTCTTTCTCTTATTTGGGATGTGACAAAGTTCCAATGAGCTTCAAGAACTCCAGGCAATGCTTACACCACAAATATATTGCAGAATTAGATTATAGTGTAGTTGGAAGGGCCAGCCCTCAAATGTCCAAGTGTAGAGGGAACTCAAGGTCCCAAAGCAAGGCTCAAAAGAGAGGGGCAGAACTTAAGGTTCTAGGAATAGGTGTAGGTGCAATAAAGGGGAATTAGGGAATGCCAAGGCAAGCTGGTGGTCATGCCCATCAATTAGGAGTGTTGGCACACCCCTAACCAGCCTGTCAACTAAGAATTAGAGAGTTAGTACCTATTGAAGGTCAGTTTTAGCCCTGGACAACAACTTGGATGTTGTCAGGCTATACCTCAACTCAACACACCTAAGGGAATGGGGTATGGGAAATTGAAAGAGCCTAGGATCCAAAGGATCCAGTTTTAATCCATGGACAATAACTTTGTGTATTGCCATGTCTTAAACCACAACTCAAGCACATAAAAGGGTATGGGGAATGGGATTCATTGCAGTAACAGATAGCAAGACATAAGCATACTATCATAGAAGTTGAATTCTACAAAGCAGTAAAGTAGGCATAGACATAAAAACTTCTAAGTAAACACATTGGGGTTGATGCTAGAATCAAAACTAGGACATACCAGTTTCAGGAAAAACAAATGAAAGCAGAAGTCTTGAGAAAGCCAAAGTGCAGAAAGTTTTAGAAGGGGTTGTGAGAATTAAGTGAAGCTCTGAAGTGTATTCCGTGTTGTGAAAAGAAAAAAGAGTCGAGTATTTATAGCTTGGAAAACAGGTAGAGAGTAAGGGAAGAATCATAGTAATTATGGAACTATGTATCAATTATAATCAATCAACATAAGAACTTCCTTTAATTAAGGAGTTCAAACTCAAATGGTAATGGACAGCAATCAGTTAAGGAAAGAGAATCAAGTAAACATCTTGTGTAAAGTAGGAAATTAGGGGTAAATACATAGGGTTTAACTACCGAAAGAAAATTTTAAAATATACGGTTAGAACAAATAAGGCAAGAACATAGTAAATCAATTAGTACCTAGTAAATCAAGGAATCAGGGATTCGACATTACCAATGAACCATGTCAGAAAGAGAGGAAAGATTTTAACTTAAGGATAATCAGTAGCAATCAATTAGACCTATTAAAAGGGATTCTGAATCAATCACAAGTTGGAAAGCCTTTTTACATAAAGGTTCATCACATATAAAGAGCATACAGACACGTTAAGTATGAAAGAAAAATTGTCATGCCATCGTAAAATCAGTGGAAAATCCAGTAACAAAGTTTAGAAGAGTTTATCAAAAGGTAAGAATCATATAAAACTTCGAAATTAATCTAAAAGAGTTGGGGGTTTTGAAATAAGAACCCCAGTTCGGGCAAACCATAAAGCAAAGATGAGAGGGCCAGTAGTTGAATCGAAACATGTTCAGAGGTTTCTGAAAAGAACTGAAACTTCTAACATGCTTCTCGCAGCAACAGAACTCATGAATAGCATGTAAATACAATAGAAGAGTTCACAACAACAGAGTAAAGAAACTAATTCGAAGCATGATGAGAAAAAACTGATAAGAACAGTAGAAGGAAACATGCTTAAGAAGATCCTTTTAGAAGAGGCTTAAACAAAGTTCAGTAGAAAGAAAAACTACTAAGAGCACTTAAGAACACGATAGAAGAATACAGTAGGTGAAACATACCATACCATGGTAGAAGAAAATAGTAGAACCTAGTAGAAAAGCATACAAGGACATAGTGTAGAAAACACAATAGCAGAACATACAAGAACGGAATATAGAAAGCACGGTATAGGAACATACGTGGTATAAGGAAAACATAAGAACACAGTAGAGGCAAATACATACAAAAGAAAAGGAGAAGAAAGTCAGATAAACACTTACGCATTTTCAGAAAACCCTAGATGGTAAAAGAGGCTTCGGAAAGTAATTTTTGAAAGAACAGTTAGGGAAATCTTTTGAACACTCAAATAGAGCATAGATACACAACAGATCTAAAAGAAAAATCGGGGAAAACCTCGACGGGTTAGGGTTTCAGAAGAACCCTAGAAAAAGCTTTGAAAAGGTCACCTGATCTGAGGAGAGGTCAGAATCAGGCTCAAAACAGCATGGTATGCCGGAGCAAGGCCGGAGATGGCCAGAATTTTCGAATCGGTAAAGGTCTGAGTGAAGACCTTCGAGGTCTGGCCTCGAACCTTCGAGCATCAGGCATGCAAGAGCCGGAGGAGGTGAGTATAGGCTGTCCATGGCCTGAGAAGCCATGGACTCCGGTGAAAACACGGTGGAACAAGGTAGGAGGAGGCTAGGGTTCCGAAGGTCCTTGAGAGTCTTGAGAGAGTTTTGGGATTCTGAGGCGGCATCATTGTGCAAATGGGGTTAGGGGATTAAAAAAGGAAAGGATGAATCAGGGTCGTTGATCAAAATGATCAACGGCCAGGAATTAAAAGAAAATCCGGATGGGTTTGAAAACGGGTTAAGGGGTCAGGTAAAAATAAGAATTGGCTCTTCTGAATTTGAGTTTGAAATTGGGTCACTTTTAGGCTAAAATTGAAAGGTAATGGGGCCATAATTAAAATGAACTGAGGCTACATGTTAAATAGTCAGTTTTACCCTTTTTATTTATAAAAAATAGTAAATTGATTTTAAAAACAAATTAAAAGCACTGAGCTAATTAATAATATATAAACATTAATCTAAAAATGCTGTAAATGATTTTATGATTGCAAAACGCTATTAATCGTAATGTAGTCCATAATTGCAATTTTATGTAATTTAGCTTAAAAAATATCAAATACATTTGTAAAAATATGCAAAAATCAAGTTAATTATATTTTGGTGTAACTATGAGGATGGAAATAAATTATTCACCAAAATAATAATTTCGGAAATAATTATTGGATTTTGTACTGTTAAAATAGACAATAAATTGGTTTTGAAAATCATTAAAAATTGGGAAAAAATACGAAAATACTTGGGCATTCTTATATATGTATAAACATGCTATTTTGAAAGTATTTGAGTATAAAAAATATATAGAAAAAAATTGGGTATAAACAGTTGCGCGGACCGCGCCAGCTCCCTCCGCGGTTGCGGCCCGGGTTGCGCGGACCGCACTAGCTCCCTCCGCGGTTGCGATCCGTTCTATGCGGTCCACAGTGTCCAAGTTCAGAGAAGCAGAAGGAAGCCCAGTGTGGCCGCGGTCCATTTAATGCGGCCCACACTGACCCCGCGGGGTTATTTTTGTCTAGTTTTTCCAACCTAGTATAAATAGAATATTTTACCATTTTTTAGGTATTGAGAGATATCAGACAACAGCTGCACTGATGATAACGAATTTTGTAGCCATTTATGGCACTTTTGCTTTACATTTACCATAGATTATTGCATTTTAATTTTAGCAATTAATTAATATGTTTAGTTCTTCATCTATTTCTTCAATTTCTTTATCTAGCATGAGTAGCTAAACCCATTAGTTAGGGTTGTGGCTCAATCCTAGTGTGGGTAATTGATGGGTGTTGTCATCTAGTGTTAGATTGACTATGGATGTTTGCTATTTGGGTTGATTTTATGTTTAATTCTAGAATTGGTGGTTGCAAATACTGATTCAAGCTTTGAGGGTTTAACTCTTCTTGAGAAAGAGAGTCTATAACCCCAAAATTGACCCAACAAGGAATTGGGATGGACTCATGAGAAATGATAGTCTCAATTAACGGGTTAAACCTCGAGAGAGTAATTACCCTACTTGAACCCTAGTTGCTTGGTCTAATTTGCCTACTCATTTGGTCTCGAGAGAGTCAATTGGGCAAAGTCACTTTCTCTACCGAGAGGTGTGAGAGTGGGTAAAATTGTGCAACGGTTATAGCATAAGCCCCAATTATGTCAATCGAACCTTAGTAACATCTACCCGTCAATTAGCCACCTAGGTAGTGTCACGACCCTAGTGCCCTTCTTCCCATTAGATACAACTCAGCAATATTCTTGTACCGTAATTTAGTATTAATCAATAGTTTTACAAAAATAGTTATAATTTCAAAACCCAAAAATGTTTGAAGTGACATTAGGAGTACAAACACATCTCTAGGATAGACAGACAATCCAACTCCACTACTAGCTCCCTGAGGAATCTGATCCTGACCTTCATATCGGGTAAAAGCTATTGCGACCCGCTCCTCCTACCTTAGTGTAGCGTTGAGTTGGCAGTGATCACTTTTTGGTGTCGTTGTCGGGGAGCTTACGGTGTTGACTATCTGTTTATTTAGTTTTGTGTTTTGCTTCTCTTTCCTTCTTGTTTACTAATTTTGTTTGTGTCGATCAATCAGGTACAAATGGCTCTTAATGCAAATGACCCTCTTGGCAACATGATAGCGGGGGAGGAGGTGGAGGATCTAGAACAAGATGAGGTCTTACCTCAAGTTCCACGGAGAGGCCGAAATGCCAATGTAAATGCAAATGAGAACAACAATATTCCAGACCCTCCTCCGGCACCGCCGAGAGTGGCTCCCAGAGTTTTACCAAATCAAGGATACGCCAGTGCTATTGTTCATCCCAGAATCCGGGCGGGGAACTTTCAAATAACAAATGTTATGTTAACCTTGCTCGAGCAAAGAGGGTATTTCATGGGCGCCTCCGATGAAAATGCCTACAAGCACTTGAAGGGGTTTGTGGATACATGCTAGGGTAGTAAGCAGAAAAACGTGTCCGAGGATGCATTGAGATTGAGGCTTTTCCCGTTCTCCCTTCAGGGTAAAGCATTGGATTGGTTAGAAAGGCTCCCCAATCATTCTATCACAACATGGGATGAATTGGCAGATAAATTTATTTCCAAGTTCTTTTCTCCAAGTCATATGGCGGCTCTTCGGCCCTTCAAGCAGGAGCCAACAGAACCTTTGCACGAGATATGTGAAAGATATAGAACAATGGTGAAAGAGTTCCCTGATAACGACATGACCGAGGCTATGATTCAACAAACTTTTTATCGGGGCATCAACACCACGAATCAATGCATTGTGAACCAATTGGCCGGAGGGAACTTTATGAAACTTTCTTACCAAGAGGCATGTGATGTACTTGATGAAATGGCCGACACCTCTTCGGCATGGCAAAGCCGAGCAAATGTGCCCCAAGGTGACCCTACGATCATCCATTTGCACAAGGAATTGCACGATCATGGCCAAGCTATTGCTGAGCTTACAAAAACTATGAATTAAGTGGCAAAGGCGCAATTGCAATAAGTCCAAAACCCGCGCCAAGTCAATGCAATGGAAGGTGTTTCTATGTTGAAAAGGAGGCAAAGAGGGCAACATCCTCAAGGTAATTGTGAACAATATGACAACAACAATGATGGTGGTGGTTATTCAAGTGAGTGCTATGATTATCAAAGTGAAGAGGTCCAATATGTCAATAACTACCAAGGGAATAGAGGCGTTCTCAAGGAAATTGGGGTAATCAACAACAAGGCAGAGGTAATTGGAATAACAACAATCAACAACAAGGTGGTGGCAATTGGAATAATAACAACCAAAAAAACAATTGGGGTAACCAAAGCAACCAAGGGAATTAGCAACAACAACAATCAAGGAGGGTGGAACAATAGCGGCAACCAAGGCAACCAGGGGCAAGGCTTTCAAAGGCCCCCATGTACCAACAACCGAACAATCCACCCCCTTTCCTTCTCAAGGTCCGAGTTCTTCCGGGAGTGATATAGGGAGAATTGAAAGCATGTTAGAGCAAATGATGAAAAAGAACCAATATTCCGATGCTCAATTAGCTTCTCATAATACATCTATCCGGAACTTGGAGGTGCAATTAGGACAAATCTCTCAAGCATTGAATACTCATCCCAAGGGTGCGCTACCAAGTGATACGGTAGTGAATCCGAAGGGTGGGAATAATAATCATGTGATGGCGGTTACAACAAGAAGTGGGAGAGGCGGTGATGTGAATGCCTCAAAGCAAAAGCAAGTTATGGATGAAGATGTTGAGTTGCAGGATAATGATGTACCTTTAATTGTTGATGCTATGGTTAACCAAAATGTGAACAATGATGTGCGGATTGATATTGATGGTGAAGCTGAGGTAGAGACTCAAGATGTCGTGAACCCGTCTAGGGAGCACGTGATTGACATGCCCGAGCCGGTTATACCAAAGGCCAAGGCACCTTTGCCTAGGCCACCTCTACCTTATCCTCAACGGTTAGCAAAGCAAAAGAGTGACAATCAATTCAAAAAGTTCATTGACATGATGAAGAGCCTCACAATCAATATGCCTTTGGTAGAGGCGCTTGAGCAAATGCCAGGGTACGCTAAGTTCATAAAAAATTTGGTAACAAAGAAGAGGTCGATGGAGTGTGAAACAATTAAATTGACTCATCAAGTGAGTGCCATAGTGCCTTCAATGGCACCCAAGCTTGAGGACCCCAGAGCTTTTACTATCCCTTGTACTATCGGAAGTGCGGATTTTGCCAAGGCCCTTTGTGACTTGGGGGTAGCATAAATTTGATGCCGTATTCGGTCTTCAATACTTTGGGAATTGGACAACCTCTACCTACCTCAATGAAACTTCAAATGGCGGATCGTTCGATGAAGTGACCTTTGGGCATAATCTATGATGTACTTCTCCGGGTGGATAAGTTTATATTGCCAGTCGACTTTGTCATATTGGATTGTGAGGTGAACTTTGAAGTGCCGATTATTCTTGGTAGACCCTTCCTAGCTACGGGGAAGGCATTGGTCGATGTTGAAGCGGGTGAGTTGACTTTCCGGATGGGGGATTAGAAGGTGGTATTCCATGTTTGTAAATCAATGAGACAACCTAATAGCACGGAAGTGTGTTCATTTGTAGACATTGTCACAGCTGTGATAGTGGATGACACAAGTTCCATGATCCATGTTGAAGATCCCCTTGAGGTCGTGCTTCTTAATATGGATGTCAATGATGATGCTAGTAGAGTGGAGTGCATGAATGCATTGCATGGTATGGGTTCATATTCATATGAACCTAGGAGGCTATCCTTGGATCTTGAAAACCGCAAAACTCCACCAACAAAGCCATCGATTGAGGAGCCACCGGTGTTGGAATTGAAGCCACTTCCTCCATACCTCATGTATGAATTCTTGGGTTCAAATTCTACTTTACCTGTTATTCTTTCTTCTTGCCTTACTAACATGCAGGTTGACGGCACATTGGCAGTTCATCAAAAGTGAAAAAAGGGAATCAGATGGACTCTAGCTGATATTCGAGGAATAAGCCCCGCATTTTGCACGCATAAAATCATCTTGGAGGAGGATGCAAAGCCTTCCTTGGAGCATCAAAGAAGACTAAATGAGGCGATGCAAGAGGTGGTGAAGAAAGAGGTTATCAAGTGGTTAGATGTTGGGGTAGTTTATCCTATTTCTGACAATTCATGGACTTCTCCGGGGTATGTCAGAAAAGGGTGGTATGACCGTGGTGACCAATGACAACAATGAGCTCATTCCCACTAGAACGGTCACCGGGTGGAGATTTTGTATGGATTACCGGAAGCTGAACAAGGTGACTAGAAAAGATCATTTCCCATTGCCATTCCTTGACCAAATGATTGATCGTCTTGTGGGTCGGGCTTTCTAATGTTTTCTGGATGGTTAATCGGGGTACAATCAAATTCTAATTGCCCCGGAGGACCAAGAGAAGACCACTTTTACATGTCCTTATGGCACATTCGCCTTCTCTAAAATGCCATTTGGATTGTGTAATGCTCCGGCGACCTTCCAATGTTGCATGATGGCTATTTTCAACGACATGGTGGAGGATATCTTGGAAGTCTTCATGGATGATTTCAGTGTGGTTGGGGATTCTATTAAGGAGTGCTTGGTAAACTTGGATAGAGTGTTGGCCCGATGTGAAGACACCAACCTTGTTCTCAATTGGGAAAAGTGTCATTTTATGGTAGAAGAAGGTATAGTGTTGGGTCACAAAATCTCGAACCGAGGAATTGAAGTTGACAAGGCCAAGATTGAGGTTATTTCGAGGCTCCCTCCCCCCATTTCTGTCAAAGGGGTGAGGAGTTTCCTTGGGCACGCGGGTTTCTACCGGAGGTTGATAAAAGATTTTTCTAAAGTGGTACATCTGTTGTGCAAGTTGCTAGAGAAAGATGCGAAGTTCTTGTTTAATGAGAGTTGTATGCACGCATTCAAGCTTCTTAAGCTCAAGTTGACTTCTACCCCCATCATTACCGCACCAAATTGGAGCTTGCCCTTTGAGCTCATGTGTGATGCTAGTGACGTTGCGGTTGGGACTGTTTTGGGCCAAAGAATCAACAAGATATTTCATACAGTGTACTACGCAAGCAAGACCATGAATGAGGCTCGAAGAAACTATACAGTCACCGAGAAAGAATTGTTAGCTATTGTGTTTGCTATGGAAAAGTTTCGACCTTACCTTATGGGGGCCAAAGTTATAGCGCACACCGATCACGCCGCCCCCTTAGGTATTTGATGACCAAGAAAGACTCCAAGACGAGATTGATGAGATGGGTGTTACTTCTTCAAGAGTTTTATCTAGAAATTGTTGACCGGAAGGGTAGTGAGAATCAAGTGGCTGACCACTTGTCCCGTATGGAGGAGGAGGGGAGGCCTTGTGACGGCCTTGATATCAATGATTCATTTCCCAACGAACAACTCCTTGCGGTGTCAATGAAGGATATGCCATGGTTTGCCGATGTTGCCAATTACCTTGTGACCAGAATAATCCCTTGTGAGCTCTCTTCTAACCAAAGGAAGAAGCTCAAGCGAGATAGTTTGGATTTTTATTGGGATGAGACATAATTGTTCAAGATTTGCACAGATGGTGTGATTCGATGATGTGTCCCGGAGGTGGAACAATTGGGTATTTTGAAGGCTTGTCATTCCTCTCCCTATGGTGGCCATCATGGCGGGGCGAGAATGGCTTCTAAAGTGCTTAGTTGCGGATTTTACTGGCCTATCTTGTTTAAAGATGCGAGCGATTTGGTGAAGAGATGTGATGAGTGCCAAAGAGCCGGCGGAATTTCTAAAAGGGATGAGATACCCCTCAATACAATTCTTGAAGTTGATATCTTTGATGTTTGGGGCATCGATTTCATGAGTCCTTTTGTGAGCTCTTATGGAAACACTTACATTCTCGTGGCGGTGGACTATGTCTCAAAATGGGTTAAAGCCGTGGATTTACCCAACAATGAAGCCCGGAGTCTTGTGGCATTTTTGAAAAAGAGTATCTGCACAAGGTTTGGCATTCCTCGTGCTATTATTAGTGATGGGGGTCTCACTTTTGCAACAAGGCTTTCGACACGTTGCTTTCTAAGTACGGTGTCAATCATAAGGTTTCGACCCCCTATCATCCTCAAGCTAGTGGCCAAGTGGAAGTCTCTAACAGAGAAATTAAGAGTATCTTGTCTAAAACTGTCAATGCTAATAAGACTGATTGGTCGAAAAAGTTGGATGAAGCTCTTTGGGCTTATCAGACGGCTTACAAAACTTTGATTGGTATGTCATTGTACTAGTTAGTGTTTGGGAAAGCGTGTCATCTTCCGGTGGAATTAGAGCACAAGTCCATATGGGCTTTGAGGAAGTTGAACTTAGAATGGGATGTTGTGGCAAATCTGCGGGTTGAACAATTTAATGAGCTTGATGAGTTTAGATTCCATGCCTACTCCAGCTCGTCCTTGTATAATGACAAAATGAAGTGCCTTCACGACAAATATGCTCGGGGTAAGGAGTTCAAGGTTGGAGATAAGGTTCTCTTGTTCAATTCCCAATTACGTCTGTTTTCAGGTAAGCTCAAGTCAAAGTGGAGTGGGCCGTTTGAAGTTGTGTTCATGACCCCATTTGGTGCTCTTGATCTAAGGAACAAGAATGGTGAAGTATTCAGAGTCAATGGACATCGGGTCAAGAATTATCTTGGGAAATTTGATGATAGCCATGTGGTGGAACTTCTCCATCTAAAATGATGTGTTGGTAACATACGTTGTCCCGCAATGTTAAATCAGGCGCTGCTTGGGAGGCAACCCATGTCTTTTTCTTTTTGTTATTTTCTGTGTTTTCTTGGTAGTGTCGGTTTGATTTTTGAGCTAACTGATTGTGAGATGTTGCAGGGATTGAGTTGATGCAGTGCAAAATAGTTTGAAAAAAAGAGTTGAACAGTCTCTGAAGATTGCCAGTGTGACTGCGGTTGCTTTTGTGCGGTCCACACTGGCGATGGTGAAAAGTGGTACTCTCTAAAGTTTGCCACCGCTGCCGCATTCCATTTAGTGCAGACCGCGGTGGACCTTCATGGCCGCAGTTTGTTTTGTGCGGACCACAGAGGTTGCCTGCTCAAGCTTCATTCTGAACAAACCCAGCGTGGTCCGCAGTCGGTTTTGCGCGGCCGCGCTGGTAGGTAAGGCTGGGTCCCACTATTTTTCTATAAATAGAGCCTGAGGGTCACAACTTACACTTTTCGAAATTTTAACACTCAGACCCCTAAAAGCTACTGTTCACTCTCTCTTCTGATAGTAATTTGTGTTTATCCTGATTAATTGAATCTCATCATCACAATCTGGTAACATTTCATCATCTTTCTTTGTTTTATATTATAATTTCATTTTGTTTTTCATGCCCAGTAGCTAGAGTCTATTCTTCTTCTCGTTTTTATTTCATTTGTTAGCCTCGGAAAGTGTAATGGTGGGATATTGTGTGTTTAGAGACCTTTGTGAACTGGGTAAAATGAGTAGGGACAAGTTAGGTGGAAAACTTGAACAAAAATAGCAAAAACTTAAACCCTAACTTAGTGTTTGTTCAAAGTACTCTCCGCGGCCCGTTGTCGCCTTTGTACGGTCCGCGATGCCCTGACGCGGTCTGCATTACCATTTTGTGCGGACCGCGGTACCCATGTGATCGAAATTGAACCTATGCCCAGCGCGGCCACATTGCACTTTATACGGTCCGCGCTGGCCCACCGCGGCCACGGTGCTACTTTGTGCGGGCCGCGATGGTTAAATTCAGAAAGGTGGTGTTTCATTCCTTACATCAGTGCGGATCGCGGTCGCTTTTATGCGGTTCGCGGTGCCCCAATGCGGCCGCACTACTATTTGTGCGGTCTGCGGTGGGCAGAATCAGAGAGATATTGTCCAGGGCCTTGTCCCAATGGGGCACCGCGGACCAGTGCGGCCGCACTCCTGTTTGTACGGGCCGCGGTGCCATGTTCTGCAACTGTTTCTGCAACATTTAACCTGTTGTCTGCAATTCAATTTCAAGACTTGTTTCACTGCTTGTGTTGATACTAACTATGTTAGATGTGTATGCTTGCAGATAATGGTCAAACAATGAGGTAAAGGTGCCAAACAACCCGGTCGAGGTAATTCCTCCCGGGGAGGGAAGCAACGGATGGTAAAACTCACTCCCCAGGCTAGACAAAACATAAAGGACATGAGAAAAGCAATCAAAGCAGTTGATAGAGCCCTTGACACCTCGGGGAGTGAGTACGAGCCCTCCCCGAAGATCTCTTCAGATTCAGTCCCTCTTTACATCCCGTATCCGAAAAATGCCATACATAGAGACACTCCTCCATCTTCCCCCGATGCTCGAGCTTCAATCAACATTTCTTCTGGGTCATTTGAGGGCTCAGCGGCAGGTAGTGGGGATTAATACTCTACCTCCCCCATAGCATCAATATCTGGAGAGGGTGTTAGAAGTGATGAGGGAGATGGGGAGTTACCGGGGGGTGGTGTGCCGCAGGTTGTGGGTGTTGACCGGACTAGGAATCCCGCTATTTGGGAGGATAGATTCGTCAGCCAGGTGGCGTTCCACAAGTTTAGGGAATGGTGGCTGGCACGGAAATTGATTCTTGAGAGGAGTTTTATTGACAGAGACCTCCTACCCCTACACCTTAATGTACATAGATAGTTTCAGGCTCGGGTGGGTTGGGAGTTCTTTAAAGATAATTGTGTGAAGGCGAACGAGCATATGATCAAGGAGTTCTATAGTAATGTGGCCTACATCTTGAAGGGCACTAAGGTGACCAAAGTGAGAAACAAAAATGTGGTATTTACCGGGAAGGCAATAAATGAATACCTGGGGTTCAATGATGAAGATGAGTCCCTTTACAATGAAAAGTTGGCAATGGGTGAGGAGGTTTGTCCGTGGTTAGCTTCATACCTGGAAATCCCGGGTACGGTTCCAGAGTGGTTACAAGGAGGGACCAAAATACTTCGGAGAACCTTTAACTTTGAGGCAAGAGGGTGGTTGACTTTTGTGTGCAGTCGGCTCGACCCCACTACCCATGATCAGACTATTCCACTCGCCCGGGCTATTCTTGTTGCTTCTATTATGGCAGGATATCCTATAAACGTGGGCAATGTAATGTCCAGTGTCATTTCTGCAGTGAGGGTTGAGCATGATCGGAACTACCCTTTTCCCAGCACCCTCACTATGTATTTCCGGGACCTGGAGGTGGAGAAGAGACCTTTAGATGTAAAGGTCAAACCTGTGGCTCCGTTTTTATGGTACAGTTTGAAGGGGTCAAACAACCCCAAGGACAAAAATTACAAGCCGCCTGCTTCTTCCCCAACCGGCCAATCTGAAGAGCCGGTTGCACTAGAGCCTTCACTGAGCCTACTTCCACAGTTGCTGACATGCCTCCCGGACCTTCCACTTCTACTGGTCCCTCGACTTCAGCTGGCCCGGGGATTCTATCTTTTCGGGCCCATCCTATCACCTCCCACCAGCTGAGCCAGATACTTCATAGCTTGAACAACTGGATGGCGACTGCTTCATCCAAGTTGTCCACCTTGGCTTCTACCATTACGGCTCAGTCGGTACCACAGCCAGTGCAGGTGCCCCAGTCTATCGAGGATTTACTTAAGGAGATTCTTGCCAACCAGCAAAAGATCCTCGATTCCCAGGCTGCCTTGGCTAAGGTAGTGGATTCACATGGCAAGGCCCTGAAGGAGCTTGCCAGGGAGTACAAAAAGTTGCGCAAAACACGGGCTTCCAAGGAGTCTGTGAAGGCGCTGAGGGAGGATGTTGACAAACTGAAGGCAGATCGGCTGCCTTTAGACTTACTATTTGAGGATCCAGCCCTAGCAGCAGCACTAGTAGCAGAGCCACAGTAGGAGTAGACATAGAGGCTTCCAAAGAAGAAGAGGAAGCTCCCTAGTGCAGATGAGGTGATCATCCAGTTGGCGGACCCACCGGAGGTTTTCCCTAGTCAGCCACAGGATGTTCCAGATATTCAGCCCATATAGGTCCAGGCCCAAATCCCTGCAGCTGAGCAGCAGGAGACCGGGAACCAGTCTGAGGTTCCCGTACATACAGAGGACCAGGGGACCACTCATGTTCCCATGCAGACAGACGAGGCTTAGGGAGCTCCTATATCCTTTCCTTTTGATTTTTGATGCTTATTTGTTTAGTTGGCATTCGGGACAATGCCAGCTTTTATTTGTGGGGGTGCGCCCTACTTTTTATCCGGATGATTGTATATATTAGTTTATTTGGTCTGTACATAACTTTACATTTAGTTACTTTTATCACACTTTTTATCTTCTCTTTGGTCTGTATATAAAGTTACATGTTTGTATATATATTCATCCCCCGTTGTATATTCTTATCTCTTATTGTAAATATTCATTCTATTTTCTATTTTCGTAAAAAAAATTCAGTCTTAGCGTAGTAGATAGGCTCGCAGCCTTTTTGTTTCGGTTTTGGCGCTTTCATAAACCCTTGGTTTTCTTAATGCCACGGTTCTTTCCAAGGGTGGAGTATTGTGCGAACCGGGTGGATCTTCCCAATGATGGATGGCGTGACAACCTTCTTAAGGGTTTGAGTCCGTTTTTTATTTTTCCCTTGTTTTTAGTAGTTTATAGTTAAGGGTACCTCAAGCAAAGCTTCACTTGGGCCTAACACATTTGCCTTTGATCCCATGGTCAAAGACAAGGGGTTGTGTTTAGGATGGTGAAAGTAGCGACCTTGAGACTCTTGTGTTGACCAAACAAACATCATGTGGTCTTTCGAGACTATTTTGTACTCAATTGTGTCTGAGGTTGTTCTGGGCCTCCGACTCTATGTCTTTAGAAATACTTGAGTGTGTGTGGTGAGGAATCGAGTTGTGAGTCCAAGTCCCAAGACAATGGTCTAGAACATGCCCTGAATATTTGTTGAGACGAAATTTTGAGTGAATTCGATTTGAGAAGTGATTATAGGCTCTCCTTGATATAAACAATAGTCGAACAATTCCATAGCCTACCAATGATATAATCCTTAGCTAACCCTTTTGAGCCTTAAACCTTTTTCTTTCAAGAACCAATGCTATAAGCCTATACCCATTCTAAATTATATCCTCTTTTGGCACCCAAATCGTCCCTTAAGTAATGGCAAAGTCTAAGTTTGGGGGCTGAGACAAGAAAGGAAACAAAGGGGTAAAAGGAACAAAAGCAAAAGTAAAGGAAGGCGATGAAAAAAAATAAAAGAAAAAGACTAAAAGAAAGACCAATGTCCAAAGAATAAAACAGGATTCAAGAAAAACAAAAGTGAAAAAGGTGTAAAAAAGTGAAAAAAGGAGAAATGCTTTGAATTGCATAAGAAAGAGTGACAATGTGTCTCTCTAACCCCTTGAAAAGAAGTGGAATAATCAAAGAGTCAAAGAGAATTATGCCAGAATGAATCAAAAGAAGTGCTTAAGGGAAGATAGAACCCATATAGACCAACAACTTTTCCTACCCTAAACCAAAAGCCTTCACATTGACTCCATAAAAGCCCTATATGATCTTGAGTTGGATGACGCTCACATTAGTGGATATTTACATGAGGATCAAGCATATGGTACTTAGAGACGGACTTGTGACCTTTCCTTCAGAGAGACGAGTGACTTCCCATTAACCTTGGTTTGCGTGCTTATATTCTAAAAAGATGAGGTTTGATTAGGGAGAGTTGAGGATATGTGAGTTTGGGGTCCACAGCGACCAAAGTAATTGAGAGAGTTCTTTGATGTAATGAGTCAATTCTTGATGCTCTTGTGTCACACTTGATCCATAGCTTTTCAAAGTTTGAATTCTGTTATGATCCATTAGTATTGAGGGCAATTGTTAGTCCCAATTGTTGCTTGTTGAGGTTACTTTAGAACAGCTGGAATTACTTGGATTTTCTTTTAAGGGGTGGGTCTTATTTTGATTGCTTGAGGACAAGCAAAGATTTAAGTTTGGGGGAGTTGATAAGTTAGGATTTTAACATGTTTTATGCCCCTACTTGCCTATGTTTTGATCATATATTGTTACAAAATAGTCCTAAAAGGCTCACAAGTTGTGCTTGATCGCAGGTTTGATCAACAAAGTGACGAAATATCAAAGATCGGCTCAAAAAGGAGTGAAACCTACTCAAGTATCAAAGAACAAGAAATATTGAGAAAAGAAGGCTAGTGCGAACCGCGCAAAGTGGAATGCGGCCGCACTAGGTGGTTCAGAGAGTTGGTGAATCAGGACTAGAAGAAGCGAGACCGCGGTACACATCTCACGGTCCGCGGTGAAGGCTTCGCGGCCGCACTACTCTTTTGTGCAGTCTGCAGTCATGAGGTTCAGAGAGATTGAGTTTGCAAAGCCAGTGCCATGCGGTCCGCGGTCGTGGTTGCGCGGACCGCACCAGCTCCTTCCGCGGCCGCGGTCGTGGTCGCGGTTGCGCAGACCTAACAAGCTCCATCCGCGTCCGCAGTCCATTCTATGCAGTCCGCGGTGTCCAAGTTCAGAGAAGCAGAAGGAAGCCTAGTGTGGACGCGGTCTATTTAATGCGGCCCGCACTGACCCAGCAGGGGTATTTTTGTCCAGTTTTTCCAGCCTAGTATAAATAGAATATTTTACCATTTTTTAGGTATTGAGACATATCAGACAACAGCTGCGCTCGTGAGAACGAATTTTGTAGCCATTTTTGGCACTTTTGCTTTACATTTACCATAGATTCTTGTATTTCAATTTTAGCAATTAATTAATATGCTTAGTTCTTCATCTATTTCTTCTATTTCTTTATCTATCATGAGTAGCTAAACCCATTAGCTAGGGTTGTAGCTCAATCCTAGTATGGGTAATTGATGGGTGTTGTCATGTAGTGTTAGATTGACTATGGGTGTTTGCTATTTGGGTTGATTTTATGTTTAATTCTAGAATTGGTGGTTACAAAGACTGATTCAAGCTTTGTGGGTTTAACTCTTCTTGATAAAGAGAGTCTAAAACCCCAAAATTGACCCAACAAGGAATTGGGATGGACTCATGAGAAATGATAGTCTCAATTAACGGGTTAAACCTTGAGAGAGTAATTACCCTACTTGAACCCTAGTTGCTTGGTCTAATTTGCCTACCCATTTGGTCTCGAGAGAGTCAATTGGGCAAAGTCACTTTCTCTACCGAGAGGTGTGAGAGTGGGTAAAATTGTGCAACGGTTATAGCATAAGCCCCAATTATGTCAATCGAACCTTAGTAACATCTACCCGTCAATTAGCCACCTAGGTAGTGTCACGACCCTAATGCTCTTCTTCCCATTAGATACAACAACAACAACAACAACAACAACAACAACCCAGTATAATCCCACTTAGTGGGGTCTGGGGAGGGTAGTGTGTACGCAGATCTTACCCCTACCCTAGGGTAGAGAGACTGTTTCCAAATAGACCCCCGACATCCTTCCCTCCAAGAACTTCCCACCTTGCTCTTTGGGAGACTCGAACTCACAACCTCTCGGTTGGAAGTGGGGGTTGCTTACCATCAAAGCAACCCCTAGCATAATTTAGTGTTAATCAATAGTTTTACAAAAATAGTTATAATTTGAAAACCTAAAAATGTTTGAAGTGACATTAGGAGTACAAACACATCTCTAGGATGGACAGACAATCCAACTCCACTACTAGCTCCCTGAGGAATTCGATCCTGACCTTTATATCGGGTAAAAGCTATTGCGACCCGCTCCTCCTACCTTAGTGTAGCGTTGAGTTGGCAGTAATCAGTAGGCAGCTCGAAGACTAGAGTCCGGTCCTTGTCTTTCAAAGCATCCCGTCCGGTCAAAATTGGCCATCATTTCTTTACCCGAAAACTCTTTCATCCTTCCCGAGTAAAGAAGGGCAGTTGTTGATACCCAATTTTTCCCTATATATTTTTAATATGCATAAATACTTTCAAAATAGCATTTGTATATATATATATATATAAGCATGCACAAGGTTTTTGTAATTTTTCTATAATTTTTTCCTCCCCTTTTTACTCATAAAATTCCCAATAATTATCCTTAAAATTATTGTTGTGATAATTTAATCATTTAAATTCTATATTTATGCCAAAATATTGTTAAAATATTTTTAGTGCATTTTTTATAATTACATTTATATTTTTAAAACTAATTTGCATATAATTAAAATATTAGCCCTATTAATGCATAACTACATTTATATGCAAAACATCGACCTTATATATTTTTAAAATGTTGAATATCTATTTTAAATCATTTTAGTACATGAAATTAGTTTTTAGAAATTATTTATTATTTATTATAAATTATATGGGATTAAATTGGCTATTTAAAACATAGCCAGATTGCATTTCAATTTTAGCCTCAATTTTAACCCAACCCTGCCCAATCCTTAATCGAATTACCCGACCCAAACCTTAAACAAACCTACCCGACCCAGAACCAATTAAATCATTTGATCTAAAAGATCAACGGCCCGTATTGATTCTTGGCTTTTTTAATCCTAAACCACCCTCAACCCTAATCATTTTCCAGATACCGCCGCCCTAGAATCCTCTCAATACACTCTCAACCTAACCCGATCCCTTCAACACCCGACCTCTCATCTCCGGTCATCTCCGGTGACCTCTCATCGCCTCCTACGCCTCCAATGGCTTCTATCATGCCATGCCTGCCTTCTCTAAGGTCATCAAGGGCCCAGGGCCATGCCGACTTGCATCTAGGGTTCCTCACTTGACTGTTCTTAGCTACTCCAATGTGATTTCTAGCAAAATCATGTTGTATTTTTTACGTTCCTTGGAATTCTAGACAGGTTCTTTCATCTCTATATGAGTTTCTTTTGAAACCCTAATTTCTTCCTATATCTCCAAGAGTTGTATAGATCTAGGACGATTTGAGTTTGTTTATTTAATGTCTTACACTGTCCTTGGAACTCTTTACAAGAATTGTTGATTTCAAGTGTTTTTCATATTCTTCTAAAAATTAGGAGTTCGGAATTTCTTTTGAAACCTTGTTTAACTGATTCTTTGTGTTTAAACTTTTATTTCTTGCATACTTTGGTTTATTCTATGATTTTATTACACCTTTAACTCGTCTGTGTTGAAAGCCCTAATTTTCTAGGTTTCTTCGTTTGATTTTGTGACTGGCCGGTTCTCGTTTGAGTTTCTGTGATTATCTTGCCTCGAATATGTTTCTACTGAGTTTTTTAGCCTAACTTGCATCAACTCTATGTGCTTGTGTTCATATTAACTATTCAAGACATGCCCCTCTCTATCAGTGTTGTTTAACCTTTATGCTTTCTAGAGTTGCATGTCGACTTTTTACTATTCATGTCTTACTCTATTTATGTGCTAAACACTGCCTCATGACTTTCTCTTTGATTGATTTTGGATCCTCTATTTCATGGTTTTAGTTGGAATACCTTCCTTTAAACTTTCAATTCCTACCCTTTCTATTCAATTTGATTGATTCGCCTACCTTGTCTGCATTGGTACTTTATTCTTACTGACCATCTCCTTAATTAGAGTTTTTCTGAACTTAGCCCTAATTGTTTACCCTATAATTACTGAGTTTGAAATCTTTCGTTATTGGTCATACATTGATTTCTTTCCTTATTTGTTACTTGTTCTTACCGTTTGAATTGATTCCCTTAACTTAAGGGAGTACTTGTACTAATTTTGCTCTAATTGGTTTTGAGTTCCATAATTACTATACTATTGTGATTCTTGCCTTATTTTACCTAGTTTCAAACTACTATATATACCTACTCTTTCATTAATAGAGACACGAACATTTTTTGGTTCAAAAAAGCTCTTTCACACTCAAAAACTTTCTGCTATCTCTTGGTTACTTGCTATTAGTCTATGTTAATCGGCTGCAAGCCAATGCTAATTATTGTTCTTTCCTACTCCTCACTTTGTGTTTACTATCTCTCTACTGGTATGTTCTAATTTTAATTCAAGTCCCCAAAACAATATGTTTCTCCTATTACTTCAATTTGTCATGTTTCTAATATGCTTCTATCTATGGTTTTGTTGTTTAACCTGCAATTAACATGTCTACTTCACTGTTTTCTTTACTACATGCTATATACCCTTAGGATTAGCCTGCTCATGAATCCCTTTCTAATATGCCCCAATGTGACTATATTTCTCTGATTCCTAGCATGCACCTTCCTGTGTGAAGTAATTGGCTATCCTAGGCCTTTTTGACTCTGTGCTAACTCTAAAGTTCATGATGTATTTTAAAAGCCCTTAACTCCATTCAAGGCTCCTCTGATTCTGAAGCTATGTGCATCTATGCTTATTATGTGCCCTATGCTTACCCCAAATCCCCATTACCCCTGAGTGGATGTGTGTACCTGTTTGACTCCATGTTTTGAAGTGCTGATGAACCTTTTCTAGTTCTGCATTGATTGTTAGTCACCTTACCCTTTTCAAATTATCTTATTTAATAACTCTATATGGTTTTTTACAAAACTATTTTAAGCAAATCTCTTTTAACACTATTTTCCTACTGAAACCTTTTTTAAACTATGTCAAGATCTCTCACTCTACTCCTAAGTCACTAGGTTCTGCCCCCTCTAGTGTGTGTACTGCCTTGGGATCCTCTTAAGAACCCTCTGAACTCTGGCACACCGAGGTTGTCCCTTCCATATTGCACTTACTCAATTTGGTTGCAAAGTCTAGGTGTGAGCACTGCCCAGGATCCTTGAGATCCTCAGGGAACTCTAACGTACCTAGACAATGATATTATCTATGAAATTGGCATCTGAGGCTATTGGAGGTTTTGGGAAATCACTTGGGCCTGCTTAAGGCTCCCTATAGTGTAACTTCTTCTTTTTCTTTTTATCTATTTATGTAATTCATTCATCTGGTTTGTAATAATTTATAAACAAATATTGGGGTGACTAGTGAAAAAGGGTGGGTAGCTACATATTTATGGGGTAACATGGGTAGAAATCATGCCTTTAGGGTTTTATATTTGCTATGGTTCCCTTACCATGTTAGAAATCAAGCTTATAAGTCTCAAGTGTTACAATAATAGAAATCACGTTTATAGGTCTTAAATCAACTTCACCAGCAGATACCATGCTGATAGAATATGATTCAGTTCAACTTCTGTTATAATGGGTATTTACATGTGTTTTCATTTGTTATCATGCCTACAAGTTTCTAATATTAGCTCTTAACAATTATATATCATGTATATAGGGAACAACATCAGAAATTCTGCCTATAGATCTAAAATCAGTTTGGTTTAAATAAGTCAATCCAGTTCATGATTAGTTTACTTCAAACTGTTCTTAATCAGTGGTTTGTTTTCTCTGAAATGAATGCTTTCAAAAATTACCCTAATTTATCGCTAGATAGCATGCCTATAGGAACTCAAGAGTCTGTTTTAAAATCTGCCTATTGTTTTACTATATCGAACGTAGTATCATGCTCTTAGGATGCCACTATTTAGCGTTTAGGCAAACCTATAAGGTAGGATTAAATTCTACTGCTCTGAAACCGTTTCTGCTACTTAATGTTGTTCTGATTTAACAGGATTAAAAAAATCAGTAGGCAAACTGATAAGGCCATTACTTCTGAGTTTATAAAATAAATCGCCTATCTTCTCTGTCTTGATATTCACTTAGACATCATGTCTTAGGATATTGTTTAACAATGCGGCCCTTATTTGTGTTTGAGTCATGCTGCTTATTTGCGTTGTTTGTGGAGGTAAACTTGAGCCTATAATTGCTTCTTTTCTGCCTTATGTGCTATGGTCCTATTTGTTCTTTCCTGTCGCCTTAGTATTTTCTCCTTCAAACCATAGGGGTCTGTCTAGAACTGCCTATAGGTAGAGGTCCTAAATTTCCTCAAGGACCATTAATAAGGGATGAGTAACAACATGCAATAGAGATCGCTGACCAACACTCGCTTTAATAACCACTAAGGTGGTGGGAATGGGTAGTTATGGGATATGATGACTACGCGCTAATGTCACGTGTAGCCCGTCATTGAGGAGTGTTTATCGGACATTGTGTGGGGTGATAATGTAGGCTAACCAACCTAGGACCCCTCCTTTCCCAAATCCCTTATGTTTTAAAACTTTGTTTTATATGTATACAACTTGCTCAAAAATTTGTCTTATTATTTGAGTTATACAATGAAAAACGTGCTTCCTTTGCAATTATTTGCTTCAACTACTTATCTGTTTAAGGGACTAATTCGTAAGTATAAGTTCGGCCGGGACCCACAGTTGTGGACTAAGAGGGGTGACTAACACCTTCCCTTCAAGGTTATTTCGAGCCTTTACCCTAAATCTCTGGTAATGCAAACCAATCCAAAAGTTAATCGATCTAGGTGCCCTAACGCACCGTAATCTGTTAGGTGGCGACTCTTCAAATACCTAATTCCCAAAAGGGAAACGATTTATTACCCCCACAAATGTCGAAACCCCGGACTCTCTCCACGGAGGAAAAAAGGGAGGCTCGACAATAGGTATTGTCTCAGTCTACCACAGAGATGCCTCTGTCTTATTTAATCCTGGTTCCACTTTTTCATATGTGTTATCATATTTTGCTCGTTATACCAGTGAGTTTTTTGTTTCATATATTCGTGTATCTACTCCGATGGGCAATAATATTGTTGTGGACTGTGTATACCAGTCGTGTGTGGTGACTACTGAGGGTCTAGAGACCCAAGTGGACCTTTTTTTTCTTTGTATGGTGGACTATGATGTGATATTAGGCATGGATTGGCTATCTCCGTGTCATGCTATATTGGACTGTCATGCTAAGACAATGATGTCGGTTATGCCGGGTGTGCCACGGATTGAGTGGCGAGGTTTGACTGATTTTGTTCTCAGTAGGGGGATTTCATTCTTGAAGGCCCAGCAGATGGTTAGAAAAGGTTGTCTTTCATACTTAGCCTTTGTGAGGGATGTTAGTGCAGAGACTCCTAGTATTGATTCTGCTCTTATAGTAAGGGATTTCCCCGATGTGTTTCTTGCAGACCTACCAAGCATGCCACCTGACAGGGATATTGACTTTGGTATTGATTTGGTACCGGGCACTCAGCCCATTTCTATTCCACCATATCGTATGCCACTGGCAGAGTTGAAAGAGTTAAAGGAGAAGCTTCAGGAACTCCTTGATAAGGGGTTTATTTGGCCTAGTGTGTCGCTTTGGGGTGCGCATGTTCTATTTATGAAGAAGAAGGATGGCATGATGAGAATGTGCATTGATTACAGGCAGTTAAACAAAGTTACAATCAAGAACAAGTATCATTTGCCTCGTATCGATGATTTATTTGACCAGCTTTAGGGAGCGAGAGTGTTCTCCAAGATTGATATCCAGTTAAGGTATAACCAATTGAAGATAAGGGACTCGGATATTCTTAAGACTGTATTCAGGACCCGATATGGTCATTATGAGTTCCTTGTGATGTCTTTTGGGCTAACTAATGCCCCAGCAGCATTCATTCATTTGATGAACAGCGTGTTTCGGCCTTATCTTGACTCGTTCGTGATTCTTTTCATTGATGATATTCTGGTGTACTCGTGTATTTAGGAGGAGCACATGGAGCATTTGAGAGTTGTGTTGCAGAGATTAAGGGAGAAGAAGCTTTATGCAAAGTTCTCCAGATGTGAGTTTTGGCTCAATTCAGTGGCTTTCTTGGGGCACGTGATGTCTAGTGAGGGTATTCAGGTTGATCCGAAGAAGATAGAGGCAGTTCAGAGTTGGCCCAGACCATCCTCAACCATGGAAATTCGCAGCTTTCTTGGATTGGCGGGTTATTATCGTCGGTTCGTTTAGAGATTTTCATCTATATCATCACCCTTGACCAAATTGACTCAAAAGGGTGTTCCATTCAGGTGGTCGGATGAGTGTGAGGTGAGCTTTTAGAAGCTCAAGACTGCCATGACCATAGCTCCATTGTTATTTTTGCTATCAGCTTTAGGTTCATATACCATGTATTGCGATGCTTCGAGAGTTGGTATTGGGTGTGTGTTGATGCAGGAGGGTAGAGTGATTGCTTATACTTCTCGCCAGGTGAAGCCCCATGAGAAGAACTACCATGTTCATGATTTGGAGTTGGCTGTCAATGTTCACGTGTAGAAGATTTGGAGGCATTATTTGTATGGTGTGTCTTGTGAGGTGTTTACTGATCATCGTAGCCTCCAACACTTGTTTAAATAGAAGGATCTCAATATGAGGCAACGAAGATGGTTGGAGCTGTTAAAGGATTATGATATCACTATCTTGTACCATCCGGGGAAGGCCAATGTAATGGCCAATACATTGAGTAGGAAGGTGGTGAGTATGGGAAGTCTTGCATTTATTCATGTTGGGGAGAGACCTCTTGCAGTTGATGTTCAGGCTCTGGCTAATCAGTTTGTGAGGTTGGATATTTCAGAGCCTAATCGGGTCTTAGCTTGTATGGTTTCTCGGTCTTCCTTGTTTAATCGCATCAGAGAGCGCCAGTATGATGATCCTCATATGCTCATCCGTAAGGACAGAGTTCAGCACGACGATTACAAAGATGTGACTATTGGTGATGATGGGGTATTGAGGATGCGGGTCCGGATATGTGTGCCCTATGTGGATGAGCTTCGGGAATTGATTCTAGAGGAGTCCCAAAGCTCGCGGTATTCCATCCATCTGGGTGTCTCAATTGTCAGCAGGTTGAATATGAGCATCAGAGACCGGGTGGCTTGCTTCAGCAAATAGATTGTTACAACCCATATCCACATGTGTTAGTTCATGCCATATATTAGTTAACATAAATCCAAGAAGGAATTATCTTTGAGATTATAAGAAGTCAATCCTATTGGTCTTAAGTGATACAAGAAGTGTATAAGGGTGATTAACCAGTATTAGAAGTTAAACGAATCAAGGATGTTGTAACTCGTATTTTCAGGTAATCTAGAGGTGCTTAATACACTCAAGAGGTCATTTATTAAGGTATTTTAATAATATAATATCCGTATCATAAGTCTTGAAGCCAAACGAGTTATGAAACAAAAGTCGACAAAAGTTGTCGCAACATAGGTTCATAATTTTACTTAAACATTAGGTCAAATGTTTCTAATATTTTCTCATAATTTACAAGGAATTACGGGGAGATCTACCAACCAAATTAAAGATCTATGAGTCTAGTTTCCAACTCATTAAACCGTTCATCGATACGATCTCGTAGTAGAGATATATTCACGTTTTCGCGAGACTGCGCCAAACACCTCTCTATGGGGCCCACTAAGTCGGTTTAAGATATTTGGACCTATATAGGATGACTCCAACCCATTTTAAGTCATTTACTTTCACTATTTTCAGACCTTAGAACCCTAGGAACATCCTCTCAAGGTTCTCTCAAGATTCAAGACCCAAAAAAAGGCAAACAACACAAATCAAGTGTCGGGAATTCCGTGGCGCTAGTAAGTCTCTTGTTCTTCTTGTTGTTGCTCATTTTTGTGTCGTTCCAGCTAGTGTGGGAGGTTGTTTTAAAGGGTTTATGTTCTGTAAATACTCCCTCATGTTCTTAATATCAATCCTAGGTGATTTCAAGCCTTCTAAAGTGATTCTAGTGCCGAAAAACACTAATTGATCGCTAGTTTCGCTTTTTTGTTGTTGTGGTAGCATTGGAGGGATATTTCATGGAAATTTAAGGTCAAATTGGAGTTGTTCTTTCTGTATAAAGGTAAGGAACCTCTTACTCTATATGTATTTAAGATTATCCAAGTTGCGGCTAAGCCATTGAAGCTAGAACTTGTGAGATATATATCGAAAGGCTTGGTAGTAATGTTATTGTTTTGTGGACTGTTTTGCGTTGTTGTTGGGCTGCGTATTTTACTACTATATTGTGGAGTTTTGGAGGAGGAAGGGTGTGGAGAAACACCATATATATGTAGGGTTATGGGCTGATAGTTATTCGTAACATTTCCAGGTTGTTTGACACGACTACGGTGGTCGTCGTATGTATGGAGTGATTAGGCTGTGTGTGGACTATTTTGGGAGGCTCAATATGTTTATTATTGATGTTGTTTGGGCTGTTTGGTGACTGTTTTGAATGGTGTGAGGTCATATATATAGGGGAGGTGCTGTCCGTTTCATCGTAAAATAGGTTGTGGTCGATACATAATAGTTATGACGCTTAAATGATAACGATAGTATCGTTTCTCTTATTGTAGACTAAGGAGTTTTGACAATTGCATAGCTTGAGATTGGGGCAGTATATACAAGGTATGTGAGGCTATCCCTTTCCTTCTTTTGCACGACTCCGATTGTACATAATGTAATGAACGAGCTTCCAAGATACTCTACTCTTAGAAGCTAGCAGTACTTACATTGTTTTCCCTCTTATGGAACGATTGATGTTAATGTTGCTTCTCTTATTCTTATGTTATCAATGTTGTTGGTACTTCCTGATTCTTATAAGGTTCATAGTGAAGAGTTAGTCCTAATAACGTGTACAGAGGATACCGACCTTACGTCACTCCGAAAGGTTTAGAATGTGATTCCATGAGTCGAGCATGCATTATATATATGTATCTATTTTACTCTACCGAGCCACGCTATAGTTGGCCGGGTATGGCACCTATTGTGCAACCACTGATCAGTTGGGTTTTACTGAGCTCCACGTGGCCGGGTACGATTCTACCGAGCCTATTATGGCCGGGTACGATATGATGATGATGATGCCCACAGAGGCAAATGCTTTAAAGGTTTATGTATTTATACATATGTATCATGCATTTCATGTAAGTATCCCTCAGAGGTACTAAGATGTTACAGGTTGTATATTCTCTATCCTTGCTTACATTACTGATCGTATTTATGGTTCCTTGCCTTACATACTCAGTACTTTATTCGTACTGACGTCCTTTTATTTGTGGACGCTGCATGTCGTGTTGCAGGTCCTGATAGACAGGCAGGTGCAGCTCCCCCACCACAGTAGACTGTCCAGTTCAGCGGTGATTGGCGAGATCCCTTCTCCGGACTTGCCTTGGTCTTGGTATGCAATTTTTGTTATAGACATTATGGGTATGTCGGGGCCCTGTTCCGGCTATGTTGCAACACTTATGTTCTTTTAGAGGCTCATAGACAGGTGTCGGCTCATGTATAGTTTGGTATGCCTTGTCGGCTAGTTTTTGTTGTATAGTCTTTCATAGTAGCGTGGTAGCTCATACCTTATACGTAGTTTCTTGATTGTCTGGTCATCCCCTGCTATGTATGTTCATGCCGTCATATTTTATTGCTGGTTGTCCATGATCTAGGTCTACCATTTATATTGATCTCGTCAGCCTTAAAAGATAATAATGAAGGTTAGATGAAATGTACGTTGGTGCTCGGCAAGTGTGGTCGGGTGCTAGTCATGGCCCTTCAGTTTGGGTCGTGACAAACTTGGTATCAGAGCAAGTCTGTCCTAGGGGTTGTCTATGAGCCGTGTCTAGTAGAGTCTTGATTATGGATGTGTAGCGCGCCACATTTATAATCAGGAGGCTACATGACATCTAGGGTTGTTACCTTCTTCCTGAATCTAGATCGTGCGTAGAGTTGAGTCGTAAGTGTTTGTCTCTAATATTCACCTTGTTTTTTCAGTGATGCCTTCAACTAGGAAGCAAACGATTAGTAGACGGCTTGATACAGCAGTGGGAGAGGGTACCAGTCAGGTGCCCCAAGTCAGAGCAGGACAAAGTGAGGCTCAAAGTGAGATGCCCTCTCATACCTCATCTACTCCATCTCCTCCAGAGGATATTAGAAGGCACCCAGCGCCTCCAGTTCCTCCGTCTGGCACTCCAGACCAGGATATGCGGAGTGCTTTGCAGTTATTGACTAGCTTGGTAGCTGCTCAGGCTCAGAGGCAGAATACAGGTGCTGCTGAGAAACCAGTTAGTACAAGAGTTCGTGATTTTATTAATTTAGACCCTCCAGTGTTTACCGGATCAGACCCCAAGGAGGACCCACAGACTTTTATTGACCAAGTTCATCGTACACTTCGGGTTATGCATGTTAGTGATACAGAGGCAGTAGAGTTGGCTTCTTATCGGTTACGGGATTTAGCGGTTCTCTGGTATGATAGTTGGGAGAGATCCAGGGGTCCGAACCCTCCTCCAGCTGTGTGGAAGGAATTTTCTGAGGCCTTTCTTCGTCACTACTTGCCAGTTGAGATACGACGAGCTAGAGCTGATAAGTTCTTGAACCTTAGACAAGGTAATATGAGTGTGCGAGAGTACAGTATGCAGTTTGATTCTTTGGCAAGGTATGCTCCCCATATGGTGGCCGAGATGAGTGATAGGGTGCATATGTTCGTGAATGGGTTGGGACCACATCTGATAAATGAGTGTACGACAGCCTCCTTGGTGGAGGGCATGGATATTTCCCGTATTCAAGCTTATGCCCAGACCCTAGAGGATCGTAAGTGCCAGCAGAGGGCAGTTAGGGAGCAGGATAGGGGCCAACATAAGAGGGCGAGATTTGCAGGGTATTCTGATGACTTTAGAGGCCGCATCAGGCCACAGTTTTCGAGGAGTTCGGCGCCACCTGTAGCTAGTGCTCCTCCACAGTTTCAGAGGCCTCGATATGATCGATCCTATTCTGGTCCAGGTCAGAGTTCGCGGGCATCTAGCTCGCAACATCACAGGGATACTAGTCAGATGAGACCCCCAACACCACATTGTGATCAGTGCGGCAAGGCCCACTTTGGACTGTGTCGTCGAGGTTCTGATGCATGCTATTCGTGCGGACAGCCTGGCCATATGATGCGGGATTGTCCTAATAGAGGAGGTGATGGTATGGCTCAGCCGACTGGATCTGTGTCTGGTTCTTCCTCATCAGTTCGACCTCCAGCACGGGGTTTTCAGCAGTCGACAGGTCGTGGTAGGGGTAGAGGTGCAGTGCCGAGTTCGAGTGGTGCTCAAAATCGAACCTATGCTCTAGTAGGTCGACAGGATCTCGAGTCGTCTCCAGATGTTGTTACAGGTATTATATCTGTGTTTTCTTATGATGTATATGCGTTGATTGATCCGGGATCTACATTATCATATGTTACACCCTTTGTGGCTAATAAGTTTGGCATTGAACCTGAATTGATAAGTAAACCCCTCGTGGTATCTACTCCGATAGGAGATTCTGTGATTGCTAGAAGGGTATATAGAGGTTGCACTGTGATGATTTGTAGTCGTCAAACCTCGGCAAATTTATTTGAGTTAGAAATGGTTGATTTTGATGTGATAATGGGAATGGACTGGTTGGCCTCATGCTATGCAAATGTTGACTGTCGTACGAAGATGGTTAGGTTCCAATTTCCGGGTGAACCCGTCATTGAATGGAAAGGGAACATTGCTACACCGAAAGGTAGGTTTATTTCCTATCTTAAGGCAAGGAAAATGATCTCAAAAGGTTACATTTATCATCTCGTTCGCGTTAGGGATGTGGAGGCAAAACCGCCTACTTTACAATCAATCCCTGTGGTCAACGAATTCCCAGATGTTTTCCCAGATGAACTCCCAGGCCTTCCTCCTGAAAGGGAGATTGAGTTTAGCATTGATGTGTTGCCTGACACTCAACCGATCTCTATTCCTCCATACAGAATGGCCCCGGCAGAGTTGCGAGAGTTGAAGGTGCAGTTGAAGGACTTGCTGGATAAGGGCTTTATTAGGCCTAGCACTTCACCTTGGGGTGCACCAGTCCTATTCGTGCGGAAGAAAGACGGGTCGTTACGGATGTGTATCGACTATCGACAGTTGAATAAGTCTACTATAAAGAACAAGTATCCACTTCCAAGAATTGATGACCTGTTTGACCAACTCCAGGGTGCCAAGTATTTCTCTAAGATTGATTTACGTTCAGGGTATCATCAGGTGAGGGTTAGGGAGAAGGATATTCCAAAGACGGCCTTCCGGACAAGATATGGGCACTTTGAGTTCTTGGTGATGTCGTTCGGGCTAACAAATGCCCCAGCAGCTTTTATGGATCTCATGAATACTATATTCAGGCCCTATCTTGATGTGTTCGTGATTGTATTCATTGATGACATTCTAGTATATTCTCGTTCGGAGGCGGAACATGCGGGCCACTTGCGGATAGTATTACAGACGCTTCAGGATCGTAAGTTATATGCTAAGCTCTCCAAATGTGAATTCTGGCTGAACTCAGTAGCATTCCTTGGCCATGTGATATCTGATGAGGGTATTAGTGTCGACACTCAGAAGATCGATGCAGTAAAGAATTGGCCGAGACCTACAACACCATCAGAAGTCCGCAGCTTCCTAGGGCTAGCAGGATATTATAGGCGGTTTGTAGAAGGATTTTCCTCTATATCATCACCATTGACTAAGTTAACACAAAAAGCTACCAAATTCCAGTGGTCTGACACTTGTGAACGTAGTTTTCAGGAGTTGAAGAATCGATTGACATCTGCACCAGTGCTCACTCTTCCTGAAGGAACAGAAGGTTATGTGGTATATTGTGATGCCTCAGGTATAGGTTTGGGGTGCGTATTGATGCAGCGTGGGAATGTGATTGCTTATGCATCAAGACAATTGAAGAAGCATGAAAAGAATTATCCAACCCATGATTTGGAATTGGCTGCAGTAATATATGCTTTGAAGATATGGCGGCACTACTTATACGGCGTCCATGTTGACATCTACACAGATCACAAGAGTTTACAATACATCTTCAAGCAGAAAGAGTTGAATTTGAGGCAGCGTAGGTGGCTTGAATTATTGAAAGACTACGACGTCGAGATATTGTATCATCCCGGTAAAGCCAATGTTGTGGCAGACGCTCTCAGCCGTAAATCAATGGGAAGCTTAGTACATATTGAGGCAGGTAGATGGGGGTTGATTAAAGAGCTTCATCAGCTAGCCAATATGAGAATCAGATTGTTAGACTCTGATGACGGAGGTGTTACTGTACAGAATACATCAGAATCATCTTTGGTAGCCGAGGTAAAAGCACGACAATATGAAGATCCTATCTTAGTACGATTAAGAGAAAGCATTCAACAGTGTAAAAGTATGGCTTTTGGGATCGGAAAAGATGGGGCACTGAGATACCAGAGCCGATTGTGTGTGCCTAATGTGGCAGGGTTGCGAGAGAAGATTATGAATGAGATTCATCAATCCCGATATTCCATCCATCCCGGCTCGACAAAGATGTATCATGATGTCAAGGAGCAATATTGGTGGGATAATATGAAGAAGTCTATTGCAGAATTTGTAGCCCAGTGTCCCAATTGTCAACAAGTAAAGATAGAACATCAGAAACCCGGTGGATTGCTTCAAAATATAGAGATTCTGACCTGGAAGTGGGAGGTGATTAATATGGACTTCATTATTGGATTACCTCGCTCTTATCATAAGTTTGACTCCATCTGGGTGATAATTGATCGACTTACAAAATGTGCCCATTTTCTGCCAGTGAAGACAACTTACACGGCTGAAGATTATGCGAAGTTGTATATCAAGGAGATTGTTAGGCTTCATGGTGTGCCCATATCTATTATATCAGACCGAGGAGCTCAATTTACGGCTAACTTTTGGAGGTCTTTCCAGAAGGGTTTAGGCACACAGGTAAATCTCAGCACTGCATTTCATCCGCAGACTGATGGACAGGCTGAACGTACCATTCAGACACTGGAAGATATGCTACGAGCATGTGTTCTAGATTTTAAGGGGAATTGGGATGATCATCTTCCACTCATAGAATTCGCCTATAACAATAGCTACCATTCCAGTATTAAAATGGCCCCATATGAGGCACTATACGGGAGGAGATGTAGATCACCAGTTGGATGGTTCGAAGTCGGTGAAACAGAATTATATGGGCCAGATTTGATTCACCAAGCTATTGAGAAGGTGAAAGTGATACAGGAGCGATTGAGGACGGCACAAAGCAGGCAAAAATCTTATTCTGATGTCCGACGTCGTGATCTAGAGTTTGAGGTTGGTGATTGGGTTTTCCTGAGGATCTCACCAATGAAGGGTATTATGCGTTTTGGGAAGAAAGGTAAGCTGAGTCCAAGGTATATCGGGCCGTATAAAATTCTTCGACGGATTGGACAGGTTGCTTATGAGTTAGAATTGCCATCCGAATTGGAATTTGTCCACCCGGTATTCCATGTATCTATGTTGAGAAAATGTATTGGAGACCCTTCTCGAGTCATCCCTATCAAAGATGTACAAGTTACAGAGGACCTATCATATGAAGAAGTGCCAGTGGCGATATTAGATCGGCAAGTCCGCAAGCTGAGAACAAAAGATGTAGCTTCCGTCAAAGTATTGTGGAGGAACAAAAATATGGAAGAAATGACATGGGAAGCAGAAGAGGAGATGAAGTCTAAATACCCTTACTTATTCCAGAATGAAGATAACAAGGATGCTGGTGGAAGACAGGATACATTGGAAGAAGAAACGGCTCTATGAGGTAAGCAATAATTTGAGAATACTCCTCCTTAATACAAAATGGTGATATGTAGATAATGTAAATACGCATAATGCTTTGTGTAGCCTTGTGAAGCCATATGTTGGGCTTAATTACTTGCAAGTTTTGCTAGTGACCATTTTATAGGGGAAAATTGATCGGAAATTTCCATTGGAATCCACGATGATTTAAACTCCCCATAAACCCTTACATTCGAGGACGAATGTTCCTAAGGGGGGAGGGTGTTACAACCCATATCCACATGTGTTAGTTCATGCCATATATTAGTTAACATAAATCCAAGAAGGAATTATCTTTGAGATGATAAGAAGTTAATCCTATTGGTCTTAAGTGATACAAGAGTGTATAAGGGTGATTAACCAGTATTAGAAGTTAAACGAATCAAGGATGTTGTAACTCGTATTTTCAGGTAATCTAGAGGTGCTTAATACACTCAAGAGGTCATTTATTAAGGTATTTTAATCATATAATATCTGTATCATAAGTCTTGAAGTCAAATGAGTTATGAAACAAAAGTCGACAAAAGTTGTCGCAACTTAGGTTCATAATTTTACTTAAACATTAGGTCAAATGTTTCTAATATTTTCTCATAATTTACAAGGAATTACGGAGTGATCTACCAATAAAATTAAATATCTATGAGTCTAGTTTCAAACGCATTAAACCGTTCATCGATAGGATTTTGGAGTAGAGTGATATTCACGTTTTCGCGAGACTGCGCCAAGCACCTCTCTATGGGGCCCACTAAGTCGGTTTAAGATATTTGGACCTATATAGGATGCCTCCAACCCGTTTTAAGTCATTTCCTTTCACTATTTTCAGACCTTAGAACCCTAGGAACATCCTCTCAAGGTTCTCTCAAGATTCAAGACCCAAAAAAGGGCAAACAACACAAATCAAGTGTCGGGAATTCCGTGGCGCTAGTAAGTCTCTTGTTCTTCTTGTTGTTGCTCATTTTTGTGTCGTTTCAGCTCGTGTGGGAGGTTGTTTTAAAGGGTTTATGTTCTGTAAATACTCCCTCATGTTCTTAATATCAATCCTAGGTGATTTCAAGCCTTCTAAAGTGATTCTAGTGCCGAAAAAACACTAATTGATCGCTAGTTTCGCTTTTTTGTTGTTGTGGCAGCATTGGAGGGATATTTCATGGAAATTTAAGGTCAAATTGGAGTTGTTCTTTCTGTATAAAGGTAAGGAACCTCTTACTCTATATGTATTTAAGATTATCCAAGTTGCGGCTAAGCCATTGAAGCTAGAACTTGTGAGATATATATCGAAAGGCTTGGTAGTAATGTTATTGTTTTGTGGACTGTTTTGCGTTGTTGTTGGGCTGCGTATTTTACTACTATCTTGTGGAGTTTTGGAGGAGGAAGGGTGTGGAGAAACACCATATATATGTAGGGTTATGGGCTGATAGTTATTCGTAACATTTCCAGGTTGTTTGACACGACTACGGTGGTCGTCGTATGTATGGAGTGATTAGGCTATGTGTGGACTATTTTGGGAGGCTCAATATGTTTATTATTGATGTTGTTTGGGCTGTTTGGTGACTGTTTTGAATGGTGTGAGGTCATATATATAGGGGAGGTGCTGTCCGTTTCATCGTAAAATAGGTTGTGGTCGATACATAATAGTTATGACGCTTAAATGATAACGATAGTATCGTTTCTCTTATTGTAGACTAAGGAGTTTTGACAATTGCATAGCTTGAGATTGGGGCAGTATATACAAGGTATGTGAGGCTATCCCTTTCCTTCTTTTGCACGACTCCGATTGTACATAATGTAATGAACGATCTTCCAAGATACTCTACTCTTAGAAGCTAGCAGTACTTACATTGTTTTCCCTCTTATGGAACGATTGATGTTAATGTTGCTTCTCTTAGTCTTATGTTATCAATGTTGTTGGTACTTCCTGATTCTTATAAGGTTCATAGTGAAGAGTTAGTCCTAATAACGTGTACAGAGGATACCGACCTTACGTCACTCCGAAAGGTTTAGAATGTGATTCCATGAGTCGAGCATGCATTATATATATGTATCTATTTTACTCTACCGAGCCACGCTATAGTTGGCCGGGTACGACACCTATTGTGCAACCACTGATCAGTTGGGTTTTACCGAGCTCCACGTGGCCGGGTACGATTCTACCGAGCCTATTATGGCCGGGTACGATATGATGATGATGATGCCCACAGAGGCGAATGCTTTAAAGGTTTATGTATTTATACATATGTATCATGCATTTCATGTAAGTAGCCCTCAGAGGTACTAAGATGTTACAGGTTGTATATTCTCTATCCTTGCTTACATTACTGATCGTATTTATGGTTCCTTGCCTTACATACTCAGTACTTTATTCGTACTGACGTCCTTTTATTTGTGGACGCTGCATGTCGTGCTGCAGGTCCTGATAGACAGGCAGGTGCAGCTCCCCCACCACAGTAGACTGTCCAGTTCAGCGGTGATTGGCGAGATCCCTTCTCCGGACTTGCCTTGGTCTTGGTATGCAATTTTTGTTATAGACATTATGGGTATGTCGGGGCCCTGTTCCGGCTATGTTGCAACACTTATGTTCTTTTAGAGGCTCATAGACAGGTGTCGGCTCATGTATAGTTTGGTATGCCTTGTCGGCTAGTTTTTGTTGTATAATCTTTCATAGTAGCGTGGTAGCTCATACCTTATACGTAGTTTCTTGATTGTCTGGTCATCCCCTGCTATGTATGTTCATGCCGTCATATTTTATTGCTGGTTATCCATGATCTAGGTCTACCATTTATATTGATCTCGTCAGCCTTAAAAGATAATAATGAAGGTTAGATGAAATGTACGTTGGTGCTCGGCAAGTGTGGTCGGGGGCTAGTCACGGCCCTTCAGTTTGGGTCGTGACATAGATATTCCAGAGTCGAAGTGGGAGCGGATCACCATGGACTTTGTAGTTGGGGTCCCATGGACTTTGGAGAAGTTCGATGCTATTTGGGTGATTGTGGATCGGCTGACCAAGTCCGCGCACTTCATCCCTGTGTGTACTACCTATTTTTCAGAGTAGTTAGCAGAGATTTAGATCCGAGAGATTGTTCGCTTGCATGGTGTCCCAGTTTCCATCATTTCAGATAGTGGTACTCAGTTTACTTCACAGTTTTGGAGGGTCGTGCAGCGAGAGTTGGGTACTCAGGTTGAGTTGAGCACAGCTTCTCACCCTCAGACGGATGGGCTGTGTGAGTGCACCATTGAGATATTGGAGGACATGTTGTGCGCTTGTGTCATTGATTTTTGTGGTTCATGGGATCAATTTCTACCGCTCGCGGAGTTTGCTTATAACAATAGTTATCAGTCAAGTATTCATATGGCTCCACATGAGGCTTTTTATGGGAGATGGTGTAGATCTCCAGTTGGTTGGTTTGAGCTGGGTGAGGCTAGGCTTTTGGGTACAGACTTGGTACAGGATGTTTTGGACAAGGTGAAAGTGATCTAGTAGTAGCTTCGTACAGCGCAGTCGAGGCAAAAGAGTTATGCTGACATGAAGGTTCATGATGTGTCCTACATGGTTGGGGAGAAGGTTCTACTGAAGGTTTCACCCATGAAGGGTGTTATGAGATTTGGGGAGAAGGATAAGTTGAGTCCTCGGTTCATTGGGCCTTTTGAGGTGCTTCGAAGGATTGGGGAGATAGATTATGAGCTTGCTTTGCCACCCAGCTTGTCGAGTATGCATCTGGTATTTCATGTTTCTACGCTTCGAAAGAACATTGGTGATCCATCTCATGTTTTGGATTTCATCACGGTTTATTTGGATAGTGATTTGACTTATGATGTGGACCCAGTAGCTATTTTGGAGTGTCAGTTTCTAAAGTGAGATCAAAGGGTATAGCTTCAGTGAAAGTGCAGTGGAGAGGTCGACTAGTGGAGGAGGCTACCTGGGAGACCGAGTGGGAGATGTGGAGCAGATATCCTCACCTATTTGAGGCTTCAAGTATGTTTCTTGACTAGTTCGAGGATGAACGTTTATTTAAGAGGGGGAAGATGTAATGACCCGGCCAGTCGTTTTATGAGTTACTGCTCTATTTCCCCCATTTGTGCTTCTTTATGTCTTGTTCAACTGTATTATGTGGTATCGGGTTGATTGGTTCGGGTTCGGAGTGGTTTTGTAGAGGAATGAGGCACTTAGTCTCTTAAGCTGGTCAATTAGTTAGAAAAGTAAATCGGAAGTTGACTTGTGAGTAAACAATCTCGAAATTTGGTTTTTATCATTCGGATAGCTCCGTGAGGTGATTTGGGACTTAAGAACGTGATCGGATGTATTTTGGAGGTCCGGGGTAGATTTAGGGTTGAATTAGCGAAATTGAAATTTTGGCATTTGCTAGTTGGTAGTGGAAATTTGATATAGGGGTCAAAATGGAATTCGGGAAGTTGGATTAGGTCCGTTGTGTCAGTTGGGACGTGTGTGCAAAATTATAGGTCATTCGGACGAGGTTTGATAGACTTTTTGATCGAAAGTGGAATTTAGATGTTTTGGAGTTCTTAGGCTTGAATCCGAGGGTGATTTGGTGTTTTGATGTTGTTTTGAGTGGTCCGAATGTTGGAACAAGTTTGAATGATGTTATGGGGTATGTTGACATGTTTGGTTGAGGTACCGAGGGCCTTGGGTAAGTTTCTGGAGGTTAACGGATCAAATAGTTGTTTTGAGAGTTACAAATTTTCCTTCAGTTCTGTTGCAGAGGTTTCTTCTTCGTGATCGCATGAGGAGGCTTGCTATATCATAGAGCATTTTTGGAGGCAGACAAGTTGTTCTTCGCGTTCGCATGTTAAGGGATGCGATCACGATGGTGGATCAGGTGAAGCATCGCGAACGTGTGGGTTAAGTCGCGTTCACATAAGGTTATGTGGGCCAAAGCTGGACCACCCATTTGTTCATCACGAATGCGGTCCCTCGTCCGCGATCGCGTAGTTGTAAGGGAGCTATGTATCGCGTTTGAGTGGAGAGAGACGTGTTCGCATAGGGTTATTTTTGAGTCATCAAAATTTGTTCTTCGCGATCGCGATTAAGGAAAATTTACCTGGGCAGAATGTTTAAATAGTTGTCTTCGCGATTTTTGGTCTAATTTCCACCATTGTTGAGCGGTTTTGAAGCTTTTTGAGAGGGATTGAAGAGGGAATCGAAGGGAAATACTTGGAGGTAAGATTTGTGAACTCAATACTCGATTCTATGGTGATATCTACCTAATTAGACATGAAATTAGTGGGATTTAAAGCCTAAACATAGGGAATTAGGGCTTGAAATTGGAGACTTTGATTTGAGGATTTGAGGGGTCGTTTGTGGTCGGATTTTGATGCATTTATTATGTATGAACACATAAGAGTGTAAGAATTCTAGTTTTATGATTTTTATCGGAATCCGAGACGTAGGCCCGGGGGTCAGGTTTGGCCAATTTCGGTATTTTGAGTTAATTTGATTATTTTCGCTTGGGATTTGTTCCTTTAGCGTGTATTAATGGTATGATACTGATTTTGGTTAGATTTGGAGCAATTGGAGGCCGATTCGAGGGGCAAAGACATCGCGGGATAGAGTTTGGACCGGTTGAGATTAGTAACGATTGTAAATCTAGACCTGAGGGGTATGAAACCCTGGAATTTCGTACTGTTTTGATAAATGAGGTGATGCACATGCTAGGTGATGGGTTTATGGGCGTGCACCCATTGGGATTGTGATTGGTCCGTCCCGTGGCGACTGTATAGTTTCATATTTGATATCTTGTATATGATATCCATGTGTTTTAGAAATTAGTTTGTTAACTTGGGCTGAATGCCATATTTGGGGCCTTGTGCCTACCTGTTTAGACCCTTAGGGGTATTTTACTACTTCCCTCACCCTGTTTTGATTTGAAAGCATATCCTTAGTCATGTTTTACTTGTTTATTGTTTAATCCGGTTTCATCACTCCACTTCTTAAAATATGAAAACTGTTTGGGCTGAGTTTCCCTGATTTTCACTGATATGCCCGAGTGGCCGTGAGCTTGATGACTGAGAGAGATTGAGGACCTAATGGTGAGGAGTATATATATTTTTTGGATCGGGCTGCACGCTACAGCAATATTATATATATATATATATATATATATATATACATATTATGGATTGGGCTGCTCGCCGCAGCAATATTTATATGGATCGGGCTGCACACCGCAGCGATATATATATTGGATGGGCTGCGTGCCGCAGCGATATGACGCTTGGGTTGTAGGATCCCCTCTGGAGTCTGTACATCCCTAGTGAGCGTAGTCGACTATATATTGTGGATTGGGTTGCATGCCGCAGTGGTTATTATTTTTATTATGAGATATCTATTGAGCCGGAGTGTTGAGTGTGAGTACTGATTGACGAGAGCTGAGTCACGAGTGACTAAGAGGCTTGCCCGAGAGGCTATGCTTATGAGTGATACCTTGCCCGAGGGGCTTGTTTATGATATTTTTCTGCTTTCACTCCTCTTTTAAACTAAGCCTCTATTAAAAATGTTGAATAAATGTTTTAAATGATTTTAATTAAAACTTGAGTTTTTACAAGATAAATTGGCTATTGAACTACAGATTTTGACTTGATATTTCTGTTGAAATATTTTTGATGAGCATGCATATGATTTTAAATGCTCGTCACTGCACTCAGACTTTATTTACTTTAGTTACTTACTGTGTTGGCGTACTCACGTTACTCCCTGCATCTTGTGTGCAGATCCAGGTGCCCGAGCATCAGAGTGAGAGCTTCCAGCACTCTCAGAGTCTTATCCGGAGATCGCAAGGTAGCTGCACGACATTCGCAACCCTACTTTTCTCCTTCCTATTCTAGTATTTTATATTTCAGACTTGTTTTGTATTGAGTAGATAGTGTAGAGTGTATTTAGTGGCTCATGACTAGTGACACCAGATTCAGGCTGTGTTGATGTATTTTCAAACTTATTCTGCGTATTTCTCTTATAATTTTAAAAATTAAAAGTTTTGAGACTTAATCTGTTTAGAAAAGTGAATTTATAAATGATCTCTGTATTTTTCGCGTTGTTTTAGGGCTGGTGTCACGACCCCAAAACCGACCCGGTCGTGATGGCGCCTATCGTGAAACTAGGTCAGCCAACACAATTCCCAAATCAAACCATTATTCTATAAAAGTCATTTTTAATCCACTAATTAACAAGAAATCTCAAAACATAAGTCTAAATAACTAGTGTGGAATAAATACACAAGCCCGACATCGGGGTGTCACAAGTCACGAACATCTACTAAGGTCTGAATACAACGAAGAATCTAAAATTATACTAAACACAATCTAAGGAAGATAAGAGGGAGAAGAGCAGGGGCTACGAACGCCAGGCAGCAACCTTGCTAACTCCGATGAACCTGTCACTGAGTAATCAGCACCTGCTACTAGGTTCAGAAATACCTGAATCTGCACAAAAGGTGCAGGGAGTAATGTGAGTACGCCAACTCACTAAGTAATAAAAGTAAATACAGACTGAGCAGTAAGAAAACACATAATCCACGTCATAACACCATAGTGAGTACAGTATGTCTCCAAAACAGTACAGAAATCAATTACCTCGTAAATCAAGCTCAGTTTCAGTAAAACGTTTTCTTTTTAAAAAGAAACTTCTTTCAATAGGTTAAAACGAGTGATAAAACAGTGAGTAAAAATGAAAGAAATGTAAACAGCCCCTGAGGCAAAAATATGTACCATAAACCGCCCTCGGACATAATATCAACAAAACCAGCCCCTCGGGCTACCTCACTATCACTCGCAATTTGCCCCATGGGCATAAAATGAATCAAGAACCGCCCATCGGGCAAAACATAGATCAAGAACAGCCCATCGGGCAACAACATGAATCAACAACAGCCCCTCGAGCTACATAACATCACTCACACTAGGTACTTGCGCACACTGCAGCTGTACAGACTCCGGAAGGGCTCCTACAGCTCAAGCTCTATAACAAGCCACCTCATGGCATAATCAATCAGGCCCTCGGCCTCACATAACAACAAGCCACCTCATGGCATCAATCAATTAGGCCCTCGGCCTCACATAACACCAAGCCACCTTGTGGCAAAAATCAATAAAGCCCTCAGCCTCACAATATCATGAACCATTAACAACCTACTGCGGCATGCAGCCCGATCCCATAATATCCTCACAACACAGGCCCTCGACCTCACTCAGTCAGAAACCTCTCAAGCCAGTCGGGCAACCGTAAAACAGGAAACTCAACCCAAAATATAATTTAAAGTATCAAAACGGAGTAAATATGGCTGAGTTATGAAATCAGTAAAATATAGCATGACTGAGTACAGATAATAAGTCAAAATAGTGAGGAATAGTAGTAAAAATCCCCTAAGGGTCCAAAATAGTTGGCACAAGGCCCAAATGTGGCATCCATCCTAAAACATTGTAATACTTCCAAAAACACAATGATATCAAACAGTTTTCAATCAAATACGCGACTTAATAGTCGTACGGGATGGACCAAGTCACAATCCCCAATGGTGCAAGACCCCACGCTCGTCATCTAACATGTGTGGCACCTCAAAGTAGCACAACGATGTGAAATCCGGCGTTTCATACCCTCAGGACAACATTTACAATAATTACTTACCTCAAACCGGCTAAAACTCTTAACCCGTGATGCCCTTGTCTCTCAACTCGGCCTCCAATCGCTCTGAATCTACTCATAACCTGCGCTAATGGAATGAATTCCACAAGAAAAACTATCAAATTAAGCACAAATCCCGAAATCCACTCAAACCCGGCCCCCAAAACCACGTCTCGGAATCCGACAAAAGTCACAAAACTAGAAAGCCCATTCACTCACAAGTCTACCCATACCAAATTCATCAAAATCCGACATCAAATGGCAATTCAAATCTCCAAAATCATCTCTCCAATTCTCTTTCATTTTCCCCCCAATTTTCACCCCAAATTCCCAATTTAGATGATAAAAATCAAGATACAATCATGGAATTTAACCAAAAACAAGTGAAGAACACTTACTCTAATCGTTTCTCTGAAAATCCCTTCAAACATTGTCTCAATCCGAGCTCCATAGCTCCAAAAATGCAAAAATGGCTGAAACCCTCGAAATAGAGTACTTTATATTCTGCCTAGGCATTTACCCTATGCTATCGTGGACAAACTAATGCGATAGCAAAGCATAAAATTTTCCAGCCCTTCTTTTACCCTATGCGATCGCGTCCATTTCCCCGTGATCCCGTAGAACAAATTTATCCATCACCCTTCTCTAACTCTTTTAGATAGCGTCTAGTATATTGGTCATAACTTTTTGTACAAAACTCCAAATTACAATTGGTTTACCTTTTTAAAAACTAGACATCAAGGGCTACAAATTCATTTTTGGATCATCTTCAAATTGCTTATAGATTGTGAGATATAAGCTTCCAAAGTCGGGTCAGTGAAGCAGAGATTTTACTCTATGCGATCGTGGGAAGACTTATGCAATCGCATAGCACAGCCACATTTTTCCAAATTTTCTCTATGCTAATGCGGCCAGATCTATCCTAACGCACTGTAAACCCATGAAGCCAAAAACCAGCAACTAGAAATGGTCCGAAACTACCCCGAAACTCACCTGAGCCCCTCGCGATCCTGGCCGAGCATACCAACAAGTCTCAAAACATATCACGAACTTAGTGAAGGCCTCAAATCACATCAAACAAAGCTAAAAACATGAATCATACCTCAATTCAAAATCAATAAACTTTGAAATTTTAACTTCCACAACCGATGCCGAAACCTATCAAATCACGTCCGATTGACCTCAAATTTTGTACACAAGTCACATTTGATATTATGGACCTGCTCCAACTTCTGGAATCGGAATCCGGCTCTGATGTCAGAAAGTCCACTCCCAGTCAAACTTTCCAAAATTCCCACTTTCGCCATTTCAAGCCAAATTCTATTATGAACCTCTAAATCACAATCCGGACGCGCTCCTAAGTCCAAAATCACCCAATGGAGCTACCCAAATCATAAAAATCCAAATCTGAGATCTAATACTAAAAATTCAAAACTTTGTCAAACCTTTCAAATTTAACGCTTTAAGTTGAGAATCATTCTTCCATACCTGTTCCGATTAACCTGAAAAGCAAAACCGACGATTTACATAAATCATAATACATCATGCGGGGCTAGCCATACCCGAGAACTGGAGAGTGAAGTGCAAATGCTCAAAACGATCGGCTAGGTCTTTACATCCTCCCCCACTTTAACATACGTTCGTCCTTGAACGTGCCCAGAGTTGTTCCGAAAACCATCAAATTGTTGCATAACCTTACCATGCACATACCTGCGGGTGATCCCACGTCACCCTATCTCATATAGGTCTGATAACGCAATATAGTTGAAATTTCACAATCCAACCTAACCCATAACCTTAGAACCATATTTCCACTTCCAAAATTATCTATAAGATCAGAATCTCACATCTACACACCGAATAAATCTGAACACGCTATAGCAAGCCATAACCACAATTAAAGATGTAATCACATGATATACCACATGACTCAAACACTCATAGCTATAACTCCTAATCACAATAGCTGCTCAAAATAACCCAATACCGTTAAATAACCTCTTATCAAGCAAAGCCTCGTTCTAACACTTTCATATACTGCCAATGATGAAAGAAACACATGGAAACTCATAACCATTCATCTGAACAACCAGTCATGGAGCTCCCCCTTCTCCGACAGGAACTATAGTAGATTTCTAAGCCTACTTCCGATATTATCCTTCCAACCATGCTGTAGTCAATTCTGATAGTGTTCATTCTAGATCCAATGACCTCTTCTCACCCAACACGACCACTCTGATGACATGACACATCAATACAATCCAAAGCCATAACCTATGCAATTTGTGTACACAATAGCAACATCCCAAATGTACTCAAATCATAGAAAAGATTCACACGAGAGGACTATCCCGCCAGCTTAACAAGTACCATCACAACACCATGCTAAGAGCTTGGCACACATCGTAGAACCAAAACACACGAATCTAACCCGAAGGATCACACCTCCACATAACTCCGCTCCAACGCGTGACCCCATCAAAACACTGGTCTGCATTATATACTGCAAGCCACCCTACTCAAAATCCACAACCATTCGGAATTCAACATCAAGGACCCAGAGTGCATTACCAAAACCACGAAGAAGCAAATGACATAACACCACACAAACCCGAAAGAACACTCCGCAGGAGATAACCCACCCACTTCGCCTCAAACTAAAATCCCTTTATGTCCTTCCACCGTCATAATATCATGCACTCACTTAATCTTCCAGTGTCTAAACTCAAATCGCAACATAAAATCCACCTCACTCCCTAACTAACAACATGAAAAGATCCTTCAACATACCCTAACTCGGGCTATACATCAATTCACGATGGAAATCAAGCACCAAATGGTCCTTTCTATTCTCAGGCAGACCCTTCTCGTCACATTCAAATCATATGAATGCATCTCGCAGTCACATCATACTCTTTACCTAGCCATCTGGTCATTACTTCCACTAATACGGACACTACCGAACGTATAAATCCAGAATCATGTGCCCACACAATCAATGCCTCAGCGCTCAAGCTATAGGCAAAACTCGATCTCAAGTCCTCCAGACTGGACCAACATCACCACACAAAGATCACATCTCGACCCTAGTTTAGGGAATCACAAGCCATCGATGCACAGCTGATATCGAGCTCTCATGTGTGCATACGAATGCGTGGAAGGAATTTAAAGAGTTACATTTCAAATTGAATCAATGTCGCACGATAAGAATTCAAGAATGTGGAATTTCCTAATGGTTCTGAAGCCTCTTGAAGATAAGTACAGACATCTCTGTACCAATCTGCAAGACTCTACTAAACCCGCTCATGACTTGTGAGACCTATGTAACCTAGGCTTTGATACCAACTTGTCACGACCCCAAAACTGACCCGGTCGTGATAGCACCTATCATGAAACTAGGTCAGCCGACAGAATTCCCAAATCAAATTATTATTCAATAAAAGTCATTTTAAGCCATTAATTAACAAGAAATCTCAAAACATATGTCTAAATAACTAGTGCGGAATAAATACACAAACCCCATATCGGGGTGTCACAAGTCACGAGCATCTACTAAGGTCTGAATACAACGAAAAGTCTGAAATTATACTAAACACGATCTAAGGAAGATAAGAGGGAGAAGAGCAGTGGCTACAAACGTCAGGTAGCTACCTTGCTAACTCCGATGAACCAGCCACTGAGTAATCAGCACCCGCTACCGGGTTCAGAAATACCTGGATCTGCACATAAGGTGCAGGGAGTAATGTGAGTACGCCAACTCACTAAGTAATAAAAGTAAATAAAGACTGAGCAGTAAGAAAACACATAATCTATGTCATAATGCCATAGTAAGTACAATATGTCTCCAAAACAATACAGAAATCAACTACCTTGTAAATCAAGCGCAGTTTCAGTAAAACCTTTTCTTTTTAAAAAGAAACTTCTTTCAATAGGTTAAAACGAGTGATAAAACAGTAAGTAAAAATGATAGAAATGTAAACAACCCCTGGGGCAAAAATATGTACCATAAACCGCCCTCGGGCATAATATCAACAAAACCAGCCCCTCGGGCTACCTCACTATCACTCGCAATTAGCCCCATGGGCATAAAATGAATCAAGAACCGCCCCTCAGGCAAAACATAAATCTAGAACAGCTCATCGGGCAACAACATGAATCAACAACAGCCCCTTGAGCTACATAACATCACTCACACTGGGTACCCGCGCTCACTGGGGGTATATAGACTCCGGAGGGGCTCCTACACCCCAAGCACTATAACAATCCATCTTGTGGCATAATCAATCAAGCCCTCAGCCTCACATAACAACAAGCCACCTCGTGGCATAAATCAATCTGGCCCTTGGCCTCACAATATCATGAATCAGTAAAAACCTGCTACGGCGTGTAGCCCGATCCCATAAAATCTTTACAACACAGGCCCTCGGCCTCACTCAGTCAGAAACCTCTCAAGCCACTCGGGCAATAGTAAAATAGGAAACTCAGCCCAAAATATCATTTAAAGTATCAAAACGGAGTAAATATGACTGATTTATAGAATTAGTAAAATACAGCATGACTGAGTATAGATAATAAGTCAAAACAGTGAATAGTAGTAAAAAGCCCCTAAGGGTCCAAAACAGTTGGCACGAGGCCCAAATATGGCATCCAGCCTAAAATATTCTAATACTTTCCAAAACACAATAATATCAAACAGTTTTCAATCAAATACGCGACTTAATAGTCATACGGGACATACCAAGTCACAATCACAAATGGTGCATGACCCCACGCTCATCATCTAACGTGTGTGTCACCTCAAAGTAGCACAACAATGTGAAATCTGGGGTTTCATACCCTTAGGACAACATCTACAATCTATAATTACCTCAAACTGGTTAAAACTCTAACCCGCGATGCCCTTGCCTCTTGACTCGGCCTCCAATCGCTCTAAATCTATTCATAACCAGTACAATACCATCAACATGCGCTAATGGAATGAATTCCACAAGAAAAACTATCAAATTAAGCACAAATCCCGAAATCCACTCAAACCCGGCCCCCGAACCCACGTCTCGGAATCCAACAAAAGTCAAAAAACTAGAAATCTCATTCACTCACGAGTCTACGCATACCAAATTCATCAATATCCAACATCAAATGGCCATTCAAATATCTAAAATCATCTCTCCAATTCTCTTTCATTTTCCCCCCAATTGTTAGCCCAAATTCCCAATTTAGATGATAAAAATCAATATACAATCATGGAATTTATCCAAAAAAATAAGTGAATAACACTTACTCTAATCTTTTCTCTGAAAATCCCTTTAAAAATCGTCTCAATCCGAGCTCCATAGCTCCAAAAATGCAAAAATGGCCGAAACCTAGAAATAGAGTATTTTACAAACTAATGCGATAGCGAAGCACAAAATTTTCTAGCCCTTCTTCTACTCTATGCGATCGCGGTCATTTCCCCGCGATCGCGTAGAACAAATTTTTCCAACAACCTTCTCCAACTCTTCTAGACAGCCTCTAGTATAATGGTCATAACCTTTTGTAAAAAACTCCAAATTATATATGGTTTACCTTTTCGAAAATAAGACATCAAGGTCTACAACTTTCATTTTTGGATCATTTTCAAATTGCTTAGAGATTGTGAGATATAAGCTTCCAAAATCGGGTCAGTGCAGCAGAGATTTCACTCTATGCGATCGCGGGAAGACTTATGTAATTGCATAGCGCAGCTCAATTTTTCCAAATTTTCTCTATGCTAACGCGGCCAGATCTATGCTAACGCATTGTACACTCCTAAAGCCAAAAACCAGCAACTAGAAATGGCCTAGAAATGGTCTGAAACCACCCCAAAACTCACCCGAGCCTCTCGGGATCATGCCCGAGCATACCAACAAGTCTCAAAACATATCACGAACTTAGTGGAGGCCTCAAATCACATCAAACAACGCTAAAAACACGAATCATACATCAATTGAAAATCAATGAACTTTGAAACTTTAACTTCCACAACCTATGCCGAAATCTATCAAATCACGTCCGATTGACCTCAACTTTTGTACACAAGTAACATTTGACATTACAGACCTGTTCCAACTTTCACAATCAGAATCCGACCCCGATATCAAAAAGTCCACTCCCGGTCAAACTTTCCAAAATTCCCACTTTCGCCATTTCAAGCCAAATTCTATTACGGGCCTCCAAATCACAATCCGGACGCGCTCCTAAGTCCAAAATCACCCAACGGAGCTAAACAAATCATAAAAGTCCAAAACTGAGATCGAATACTAAAAATTCAAAACTTGGTCAAACCTTTCAAATTTAAAGCTTCAAGCTGAAAATAATTCTTCCATACCTGTTCCGATTAACCTGAAAACCAAAATCGACGATTTACATAAATCATAATACATCATACAGGGCTAGCCATGCCCGAGAACTGGCGAGTGAAGTTCAAATGCTCAAAACAACCGGCCGGGTCGTTATACCTGGCCAAGTACTGTGATAGGCGCCATCACGACCGGGGTATTTGGGGTCATGACACGAGAAAACATACACAAAATAATATTGTCCACCAAGAAGTGTCCGTTAAGATATTATCACATTAAATACTTTTAAACTATAATACATCATTATCTAACCAACATGACAAAATTGATCATTTGTATAAGTTTTGATGAGGTACTTTTATTTTAAATTTATGTATTATGCTAATGTAAAATATTTTTCGGCATTTAGATGATTGTTATATTATTATACATAAAATTTCTCTCATTAATTAAATTTTATTATTTCTTTATATAAATAAATATTTTAAATCATCACATGTCATTATTAACGTGCAACGCACGTTCATAGATACTAATTATTATAAAAGCACCAATATTTAGAAGTTAAATGTTGAGTGATAAAAATATTTTCAAACTTTTGATTGCCTTATTTACCTTTTTAAGTTTAATATTACTTTCATGAAATATTGCAATGTAGGAAAAAATTGTAATATTGGATAGAAACTAAATCCTTCTAATAAATGAATGTATGCTACATAGGAAACAAATTAATAGTTGAATTTCAATTGTAACGTATATCCTTTTAAATCATATCAAATCATCTCTGTGACCGACAATTACAATCTAACCATCAAGTAGTTTTATGTTATCCTTGGTACTTAAGTAGAAAATCATATCTATTAAAAATTACTTCTTTGCACTAAGTTGTGTTAGTTTAAAGAGTTTTAAAACAACTAAGAAAATCTCAAGAGTGTGACCAGTTTCTCTCCTAAATACTACCATGGATCCACAACCCTATGAATCCCAATACACAATACCACCCAACCCCTCAAATATTGTGCACGAAAAACCTATTCCAAATGAATTAATGAAGAAATATTCTTTCAAGGACATGTTAATTGCTTCTGACCCAATCAATTTTGCCCCAAACCTAGGATAATCCGACATGGATCTGATAAAAATTTCTACAGAAGAGGAAATGTTCATGCACTCATCAATCTCTAGTGCACGATGCATCAAACAAATCCCTCTAACTAAAGAAGACAGGCAGCGTATTTATGAGTCATGAAAATATTTTATCATCATTAAATTGGTAGGAAAACGTATGTTACACCAATATTTAAAAAAGAAGATTCAAGAACTTTGGCATCCAACAGAGGATTTTTCCCTAATAGACCTTGGAGAAGACTACTACATTATCAAATTCAAAAAAAAAGGAAAATATGGAGAAAGCCATCCATCAAGGTCCATGGTTCATCAATGGCCATTTTCTATCTATTACAAAATGAAAACCAAACTTTGTGGCCATAAAGGAAAAACTAACCACCTCATCAGTATGGATTAGGCTTCCCCATCTACCAACTGAATTTTACGATACTAATATTCTAGAAAAAAATTGTAAATGCAATTGGACGTTTACCAAAAATTGATGTTTGTACATCAACCATTCTAAGGGTCATTATGCAATAATTTGTGTGAAAATTCCATTAGAAATCCAGTCCAACCTTTTATTTATATTGGCATTCATAAATAATACATTTACTATGAAGGAGAAAATTTTCTCTATAAAAAATGTGGAAGATTTGGACACACAGTGGGACATTGTAGCTATGTGCTAAAATCCTCAGAGAACATAAATTCATCTAAGGACCAAGCCATTACAGCAACGGAGAACTCAGAGGAAGAATGGACAAAATGTCTCAGTTAATAAAGGAAGAAAATAAGGTTTAAAAAATCCTAGTCCAACTCTCACAAATTCAACCAACAATTCCAAAGGCCCAGGTATCTCTTTTAATCTCTTCAATGCAAATACAGGTAAATTCTTGAACACCCAACTATTACAATAAAACCTAAAGAATCCTCTAATTAGCAACAACAAAGTAAGAACCCCGTCACTATGAGCATAGATCAAACCACCTTGTCTATGAAAAACTATTTTTCCATCGTGGAAAGTGAGAAAATGGTTTCAGGAAATACCACCAATGTTTTAATTAACAATAAATTAAAAAAATATTAATACAAGTGCATGTGAACACTTGTCCTCTCAAAACAAGGACTTAGCCATGCTGGATAATAACGTTGCAACAAAAAATATTAACGGAAAAAAGGATAATAAAGCCATGCAAATTGATACCCAAATGGACAAAAATAACCCTCCTACTAATAATATCCCTACAAACCCTATTAAGAAACTAATCCAAAAATCTAGTAATAATCCTCCTTTAGACAAGGGAGATGAACAAAATCTTTCCCTTAGATATGGAAACATACCCACTCCTGGGCATGCAAGCCAAATGGCAACTCAAACTAATAAAAATGGACAAATGTCCAATACCCTTGAGGAAGAAACGGATACCATATCCATGAAGGATCCTCGTATAAGACAAGGCATTGGACAATCAAAAGTCATGCACTCATCACCTATCATTACCCTAAACCCCAATCAATCTCATTCTATCAGTAGCTCCAATCCCTCACCAGCTACCACTTCCTTAAACTCTCAATCCCCCATTAAAAATGTCAAGACTACCTTCAACCCTAAGAAGAAGGAACACACTCATCCAAATCCTACGCCAACACAGAAAACAAACCATGGAGAACCTACCACTCTTTCCCCTACTCGAGAACCCACAAATCGTGTATGCCCAACCTCCAAAGGCACAGGATTACCAACCTGCCTCTTGGATAGAATTAGGTTTAACGGGCCATGCAATCTCCTTCAATGTCCAAATCAATGGGCAAGAGGAGATTGTGATACTACACAACACTCAGTATCTAGCTTAGCTAGTAACGGAGGGCATGAAACTTACCATGAACAACTATCTAAATCAAATATGGTTAAACAACATTCTCAAACCACTGATGCCTTCTTTGAACCCTCAAATGGTGCATGCAATAATGAATCAATAGAATATGCTACCACAGTTCAACCCAATTCACCCACAAAATGCTCCACTAGACATGCCCTTCTTTCCTACAGAAATGTATACCCCTCTAAACCCCATATTCCTACCATGGGAGATCAACCCAGTACCCAAAGAACAACCACACCCCCACTCCATACAGCAACAAGTTCAACCTCTACAGGATCAAGAAAATCAAATAACAGGACCAGTAGAAGCAACAATGTAGGAGGAAGAAGAACCCATCAACCTAAGCTTAGAGCGAGTCCTAGAGTTCTCAAATCTAGACGGGATAAAGGTATTTCTCTTCAAGGAGATGAAAGAGAAGAGGCATGTGCTCAGTTGCCCACTAGCACTCTTCAAGTGCTCAATGGACATCAGACCACCTCAGGATCCAACAGTGGGCAACAGAGCCATGATCCTAGTGCCATCCCTGAGAAGGAATCCTGTGTTTCCATGAGGGATCAGGGAGAATGGGAACCAGCAAACTCAACCATTAATCTAGCCATGAATCGTCCAACCAACATTATTATATGGAATATAAGGGGAGAAAACAATAATAATTTCAGAAGAAATTTTAGGGAAATCGTTGATACCTATAGACCTTGTTTGGTAACTCTTCTAGAAAAAAGAATGGGGAATCATGCAGAATTGCTTAATGATTTTGGATTTACAGAGATGATAGAGGTTTCAGTGGAGGGTCAATCAGGAGGCATGGTAATGATGTGGAACCATGAAGTAGTCAGTGTCCACAATGTAATCCATAGAAACCAGGAGATCCATGCAACAATAGAGGTATTACCTATTTGTAAAAACTGATTTTTTCTTCAATTTATGCTAATACTAATGTCCATAACAGAAACATGATGTGGGATAACCTAGAAAATATTAGTAAGACCTACAAAGGACCTTGGATAGTAGGAGGTGACTTCAATGATATCTTAGCTTCAAATGAAAATTTTGGGGGAAAACTTATCAAAGATAGTAGAGCTAGTTTTATATGGTCTAAGCTAAATAGTTGCAAGTTAATAGATTTAGGGTTCAAAGGGTGTAAGTATACTTGGTCCAATAATAGATATAGGAGCAAGGGTTTCATTATGGAATGACTACATAAAATTTTAGGAAATGAGGAATGGATTGAATTATTCCCAAAAAGTTCTATAATTCACTTACCCAAAACCCACTCGGACCATAACCCTTTAATTAATTGAATTAATTCCTAAAAATAGGTTACACCATAATGCATCCTTTAGACTAGAAACCTTCTGGTACAAGCAACCAGAATTTCAAACAATAGTCGAAAATAATTGGCTAAGGAATGATTACTTGAAAGGTAGCCAAAACTATATAGAAAATGTTAAGCCTTGGAAGAATAATACCTTTGGGAACATCATGGGAAAAAAGAGGAAGCTACTGGATAGGCTTCAAGGGATTCAAAATTCCAATAATTACACTACTAGTATTTTTCTTCAACAATTAGAACAAGATTTAAAAAGGGAATACAATGATATCCTAAAAATCGAAGAGGATTATTGGAAGTTAAGATCTAGAATTCTTTGGCTAAACGACGGTGAAGCAAACACTATATTTTTCCATATTTCTGCTACCAATAGAAAAAGAAGAAATAAAATTAATTTCTTCAAAGATGATAATGGAAACTGGATTAACGAACACCACCAAATTATGTCACATGTTCTTAAGTAATTTACAAATACTTTCACAACCTCACACTCCTTAACTTAGTGGACTACCCCACTAGGAAGTCCTTCTTCATATCCTAAGCTAGACCAAAAATCTTTAGACACACCCTAACTAGATATTGAAATTAAAAAGGCTATATACTCTTTCAAACCCTTTAAGCTCGCAGGACCGGATGGTCTCCATACATTCTTTTTTTAGAAATATTGGAAAATCATAGGGCAGTCGGTAACTAAACTTTGTCATGATATATTCAACACCCAAGAAATTCCTAAAGATATCAACAAGACCTACCTATGCCTTATACCAAAAAATCCCAATGCCAATAAAATTAGGAATTTCAGACCAATTGGTCTCTGTAATATTATCTACAAAACTATTACAAAAACTCTTGCAAATAGACTAAAACCTTTCCTAGAATATTTAATAAGCCCTTACCAAGCAAGGTTTATGAAAAATAGAAGAGTTGTTGATAATGTGTCATGACCAAGATTTCTCACCCTCGGGAGTCGTGATGACGCCTACTAGTGGAAGCTAAGCCGACCATTCGCACAAATTACTTATTTCCCATTTTAATTTTGTAACAAGTGTGAATCAACAGTCATAAATAGCGGAAATTTAAAGCAAGCGGAAGAAACAATAAACCATTTGAATATATATCCAATACAGTGTCTTAAGCAAATATCTACCCAGAACTAGTGTCACACTTCGCAGACAGTCTAGAATTACTACAAACAAGGTTTGAAAAAGAAATAAAACATTGTTTCAGAAATATGTAAATGAAATAGGATGAAGGGATAGAGGGAGATATTAAGGCCTGCAGACGCCTGCAGGACTGCCTCGGAATCTCTGACTGGACTAAAGGCAGCCACCCAAGCTAAGGTCCGAATGCTATTGCTCCGAGATCTGCACACAGTGTAGAGTGTAGTATCAGCACAACCGACCCCATGTGCTGGTAAGTGTCTAGCCTAACCTCGGCGAAGTAGTGACGAGGCTAGGACCAGACAACCAAATAAACCTGTGCAGTTATATCATATACAGCGAAAAATAAAACAAAAATATACACTTACGGATAGGAGGGGGACAAGCTGCGGGGGAATATCATTTACCAACAGTAACTCAGGAGAAAAGCATAATGAACAATTTAAAATTTGCGGCAGAAAGAATAAGGAAATTGTAACCAATCAATAACCACTTTTATCATTTATTGTTGCGGCGCGCAACCCGATCAAAATCATAAATACATAGTTGCAGCGTGCAACCCAATCCAAATAATTTATCACTATTGCGGCGTGCAACCCGATCCAATAATATTATTATTGCGGCGTGCAACCCGATCCAAATATAATATTGTTGCGGCGTGCAACCCGATCCAAATATAATATTGTTGCGGCATGCAACCCGATCCAAATATAATATTGTTGCGGCGTGCAACCCGATCCCAATATACAATTCAACACCAATCACAAAAGAGTCCCGACAAGGGAACAATAAGGAAACAATACTATCCCGTCAAGGAAATCGACAATAAAAGTAAATATGTCCCGGCAAGGGAGTCAGCTATAACCGAACTTGTTCGAACATTTAACTTCACAAAGAAACCTCAAATAGCACCAATACTCAACCATAAGCAATTTCCGCGAAATAATTATAATTCTTGCCCAATACAGAGAATCAACAACTTAGGCTTCCGGAGTACTTATTAAGAACACAACGATTTCAATTTAAGAGTCACGGGCATGCTTGACACCAACGTATAGATACTTGTCACCATGCCTATACGTCGTACTCAACAAATAACACATAGCAAATAGGACACAACTCCTAATCCCTCAAGCTAAGGTTAGACCAAACACTTACCTCGAACTTCCACGGCCATTTCAAGCCTTAAACACCGCTTTTCCTTTAGAATTTGCCTCCAAATAACTCGTATCTAGTCCAAATTTATTTAACAACATCAATAAATGCTAAAGAATTCATACCCAATGCTTAATTATAGGGTTTTTAACATTTTTCCCAAAAAGTCAAAAAATTAAACACGGGCCCGCTTGGTCAAAACACGAGGTTCGGAACAAAACCCGATCACCCATTCACCCACGAGCCCGAATATGTAATTAGTTTCCAAATCTGACCCCAAAATGAGGTCTAAATTCCAATTATTTAAAAAACCCTAACTCCACCCAAAATCCCAAATTCTACCATGGAAGAACAATATTTAAGCCTGGAAATCTAATATGTGTTAATGGAAATTGAAGAAAACGAGTTTAAGATTACATACCTATGGTTTGGTGTTGATTTTACTCTTCAGAAATCACCTAGGTTCTAATTTTGGGGAAGGAGATGTGAGAAAATGGGTTATTCCCATTTGTGTTACTGTTTAAAAGAGTTAGGCGACAGTGTTCATCGCGTTCTCGAGAACACTATCGCAATTGCGAAGAGCTACCAAACGTGGACTTTCGCGATTGCGAGTCCTCCTACACGTTCGCGAAGGGTTGGCCCCCCTGACCTTGGCGTTCGCCGGCCTGTGCACGTATTCGCGTAGAAGAACGATCACCTCCCAGACCAGCCCCCCATTTACACTATGCGTTCGCGGGAAATGGGTCGCGTTCGCGTAGAGCAACCCCCCGGTGCTCCGCGTTTGTGTCCCTTACTTCGCGTTCGCATAGAACAATTTCACCCCCGCCTAGATTTCCCTTTCGCGATCACGTGATAGGCTTCGAACAACAGTTCGTCCTCGAATGGACATAAGAAGGAAGTACCTGAGTCAGAGAAAAGATGGGGATGACAGCTCCGCATATCGGACTCAGACTCCTAGGTCGATGCCTCAGCAGGCTGACCTCTCCACTGAACACAAACAGAAGGAAAACTTTTCGATCTGAACTAACGAACCTACCGATCTAGAATAGCTACCCGCTCCTCCTCATAAGATAAGTCTTTGTCCAACTGGATAGTGCTAAAATCTAACACATGGGATGGATCGCCGTGATACTTCTGAAGCATGGACACATGAAACACTAGGTGCACGGCTGATAAGATCGGCGGCAACGCAAGTCTGTATGCCACCTCTCCCACTCGATCAAGGATCTCAAGCGGGCCAATGAACCTAGGGCTAAGCTTGCCCTTCTTCCCAAATCTCATCATGCCCTTCATAGGTGACACTCGAAGTAATAACTGCTCACCGACCATGAAAGCTAAATCACGAACCTTATGTTCGGCATAACTCTTTTGCCTGTATTGAGCTTTACGAAGCCTATCCTGAATAATCCTGACCTTGTCCAAGGCATCCTGTACTAGATCCGTACCCAACAACTAAGCCTCTCTCGGCTCAAGCCATCCAACCGGCGACCGACACTGCCTACCATACAAAGCCTCATAAGGAGCCATCTGGATACTTGACTGGTAGCTGTTGTTGTAGGCAAACTCTGCTAAAGGTAAAAACGGATCCCGCGAGCCTCCAAAGTCAATGACACAAGCTCGGAGCATATCCTCCAAAATCTGAATGGTCCGCTTGGACTGGCCGTCCGTTTGAGGATGAAATGTTGTGCTTAACTCAACCCGTGTGCCCAAATCTCGCTGAACTACTCTCCAGAAATGTGAGGTAAACTGCGTACCTCGATCCAAAATAATAGACACGGGCAAACCATGAAGACGAACAATCTCCCGGATATAGATCTCAGCTAACCTCTTGGACGAATAGGAGACTACCGTAGGAATGAAATGTGCTGACTTGGTCAGCCTATCAACAATAACCCACATTGCATCGAACTTCCTCTAAGTCCGTGGGAGTCCAACAACAAAGTCCATAGTGATACGCTCCCACTTTCACTCAGGAATCTCGATCTTCTAGAACAAACCACGTGGCCTTTAAGGCTCGTACTTAACTTGCTGACAGTTCAAACATCGAGCCACATATGCAACAATGTCCTTCTTCATTCTCCTCCACCAATAATGTTGCTGCAAATCCTGATACATCTTAGCGGCGCCTGGATGAATAGAGTATCGGGAACTATGGGCCTCCTCCAAAATCAACTCTCGGAGTCTATCCACATTAGGCACACAAACTTGACCCTACAATATCAAAACTCCATCATCTCCTAAGGTAACATGCTTGGCACCTCAGTGTTACACTGTGTCTCTAAGGACACACAAATGAGGATCATCATATTGCTGATCTAGGATACGCTCAAATAAAGAAGAATGAGCGACCGTGAAAGCTAACACACGACTGGGATCAGAAACATCCAACCTCACGAACTGATTGGCCAAAGCCTGAACATCCAAAGCAAGCGGTCTCTCGCCGATCGGAATATAAGCAAGACTGCCCATACTGGCTGACTTCCTACTCAAAGCATCGGCCACCACATTTGACTTTCTCGGATGATATAAGATGGTGATATCATAGTCTTTCAATAGCTCCAACCACCTTCTCTGCCTCAAATTTAGCTCCTTCTGCTTGAACAAGTACTGCAGACTCTTGTGATCCGTGAACACCTCATATGTCACGCCATACAGATAATGCCTCCAAATCTTCAACGCGTGAACAATGGTTGTTAACTACAAATCATGAACCAGATAGTTCTTCTAATGAATCTTTAACTACCGCGAAGCATAGAAAATGACCTTTCCATCCTGTATCAACACCGCACCAAGTCCAATACGAGATGCATCACAATAAACTGTGTATGGCCCTGAACCTGTGGGCAAAACCAACACTATTGTCATAGTCAAAGCTGTCTTGAGCTTCTGAAAGCTTGCGTCACACTCGTTCGACCACCTGAACTAGGCACCCTTCTGGGTCAACCTAGTCATCGGGGCTGTAATAGACGAAACCCCTCCACAAACCGACGATAGTAGCCTGCCAAACCCAAGAAACTCCGGATCTCTGTAGCTAATGCGGGTCTAGGCTAGTTCTTGACTGCCTCTATCTTCTTCGGATCAACCTGAATACCCTTTGTTGATATAATATGACCTAGGAATGCAACTGAACTCAACCAGAACTCGCACTTCGAAAACTTGGCATACAACTAACTGTCCCTCAAAGTCTGAAGAACCACTCTAAGATATTGCTTGGGCTCCTCCCAGCAACTGGAATAGATCAAAATATCGTCAATGAAGACTATCACGAACGAATCCAAGTAAGGCCTGAACACTCGGTTCACCAAATCCATAAAAGTTGCTGGGGCATTAGTCAACCCGAATGACATCACCAAGAACTTATAATGCTCGTACCGAGTGCGAAAAGTTGTCTTAGGGACATTGGATGCCCTAATCCTCAACTGATGGTAGCCAGATCTCAAGTCAATCTTTGAAAATACCTTGGCACCCTGAAGCTGATCAAACAAATCATCAATCCTCAACAATGGATACTTATTCTTTATTGTAACCTTGTTCTACTACCGGTAATCTATACACATCCTCATCGATCTGTCCTTCTTCTTAACAAACAACACCGGCGCACCCCAAGGCAAAACACTAGGTCTAATGAAACCTTTTTCAAGCAAGTGTTGCAACTGCTCCTTCAACTACATCAACTCCGGCGGGGCCATACGATACGGCGGGATAGAAATGGGCTGAGTGTCCGGAGCCAAATCAATGCAGAAGTCAATATCCCTATCGGGTGGCATACCCGGCAGGTCTGAAGGAAATACATCAGGGAACTCACGGAAAACAGGCACAGAATCAATAGAAGGAACCTCTGCACTAGAATCACGAACATATTCCATATAGGCCAAACACTACTTCTCGACCATATGTCGAGCCTTCACATAAGAGATAACACTACAGGTAGAATGACTAGGAGTCCCTCTCCACTATAAACAAGGTAAAACCGGCAAGGCTAAGGTCACAGTCTTGGCATGACAATCCAAGATAGCGTGGTAAGGTGATAACCAGTCCATCCCCAATATGACATCAAAATTAACCATTTCCAGACATAACAAATCTACACGAGTCTCAAGACCCCCAATCACAACTATACATGAAAGATGGATTCGATCTACCACAATAGAATCACCCACCGGTGTAGACACATATACAGGAGCACTCAAAGAATCACTAGGCATGACCAGATAGGTGCAAAATAAGATGACATATAGGAGTATATAGACCCTGGATCAAATAGAACTGAAGCATATCTACTACAAACTAGAACAGTACCTGTGATAACTGCATCGGAAGCCTCAGCCTCAGGCCTGGATGGAAGAGCATAACATCGGGGTTGGGCCCCACCACCTTGAACTACATCTCTAGGATGGCCTGTTGCTGGCTGGCCTCCACCTCTAGCTGCCTAACCTCCACCTCTAATACCTCTACCTCCATATCTAGCACCTCTACCCCTACCCCTAGCTGGTGGAGCGGGCGGTGGAACACTTGGTGCCTGAACTATAGCACGGGAACCCTGCTGCTGCGACTGAATACCCACCAATCTCAAACAAGCCCTCCGGATATGACCATACTCCCCGCACTCAAATTATCCACCTAAGAGCTGTGGCTGAGGAAAATGAGACTGACCTTGGCAACCTGAATAACCACCCCGAAAACTCTGGAGCGGTGGTGCACTGATAGGAGCTGGTGGTGCACTGTAGGACTGTTGATAAGAATACTGCATATGAGGAACACAACCACCTGAAGCACCGTGAGAAACCTGAAGTGCTGACTAAAAATGCCGAGAAGGATGGCCTCTACCATACGAATCTCTGCCTCCAGACGAGGTACCACTGAATCTGCCTGAATGATGAGGCCTCTTGTCAGACCCCTAACCACCCCCCTGTAATAGAACCATCTCAACTCTCCTGGCCATATTGGCCACCTCCTGAAAAGAAATCTCACTTTTCATCTCCTTAGCCATCTGAAGTCAAATAGGCTGAATAAGTCCCTCAATGAACCTCATCACCCTCTCTCTCTCGGTGGAAAGTATGATAAGAGCATGATGGGCCAAGTCGATAAATCTGGTCTCGTACTAAGTGAAACTCATAGAACCCTACTGGAGGCACTCAAACTACCTCCGATAGATTTCTCTCTAAATGATAGGGAGAAAATTCTCAAGAAATAGCTGAGTAAACTGCTCCCAAGTCAAAGCTAGCGATTCGGCTGGTCTAGCCAAACAATAATCTCTCTACCAAGTCTTGGCGAATCCAGACAAGTAAAAAGTAGCAAAGTTGACCCCATTGGTCTCCACTATTCCCATGTTCCTGAGAACCTCATGACAGTTGTCTAGATAATCTTGGGAATCCTCAGAAGATGCACCGCTGAAAGTAGTAGTGAAGAGCTTGGTGAACCTGTCCAATCTCCACAAAGTATCGGCAGACATAGCTGCTCTATCACCGGTCTGAGCTACCACACCCGGCTGAACTGCTCCAATTGGTTGAGTTGCTGGAGTCAGAAACTGGGGAGCCATCTACTCCGGAGTGCGAGTAGCAGGAGTCTAGGCTCCTCCTCCAGCCTGAGAGATGGCTGGTGCTACAGGAAGCAAGCCTGCCCGGGTGACACTCTCCATAAGTCCCACCAGACGGACCAGAGCATCCTAGAGTATTGGGGTAGCAATAAATCCCTCTGGGACCTGAGCTAGGCCTACCGGAACTGTCGGGGCCGGAACCTCATCATCAAAGTCAACCTGAGGCTCCGCCACTGGTGCTGCTGCTCTGGACTGGGATCTGCCCCTACCTCGGCCCTAGCACGGCCTCGGCCTCGCCCTCTGCCCCTCGTGGGAGCTGTTGCTGGGGCTCAGGCTGCTGATTGGTGGATGAGGAAGTGCGTGTTCTTGCCATCTGCGAAAAAACTGAGTAGAAATTCAATTAGCATTGAGAAACCAAACCACATGACAGGAAAGAATAAATGTGAAGTTTTTCCTAACTCTATAGCCTCTGGGGATAAATACAGACGTCTTCGTACCGATCCCTCAAACTCTACTAAGCATGTCTCCATGTAACATAGAGCTCTGATACCAACTTGTCACAACCCGGATTTTTCACCCTCGAGAGTCGTGATGGCGCCTACTAGTGGAAGCTAGGCAAGCCGACCATTCGAACAAATTACTTATTTCCCATTTTAATTCTGTAACAAGTGTAAATCAACAGTTATAAATAGAAAAAAATTAAAGCAAGCGGAAAAAATGATAAACCATTTGAATATATATCCAGTACAACGTCTTAAGCAAAAATCTACCTAGAACTGGTGTCATGCTTCACAGACTAGAATTACTACAAACAAGGTTTGAAAAATAAATAATACATTGTTTCAGAAATATGTAAATGAAATAGGATGAAGGGATAGAGGGAGATATTAAGGCCTGCAGACGCCTGCAGGACTGCCTCGGAATCTCTGACTGGACTAAAGGCAGCCACCCAAGCTAAGGTCCGAATGCTACTGCTCCGAGATCTGCACACAGTGTAGAGTGTAGTATCAGCACAACCGACCCCATGTGCTGGTAAGTGCCTAGCCTAACCTTGGCGAAGTAGTGACGAGGCTAGGACCAGACAACCAAATAAACCTGTGCAGTTATATCATATACAGAAAAAAATAAAACAAAAATATACAATTACGGATAGGAGGGGGACATGTTGCGGGGGAAAATCATTTACCAACAGTAACTCAGGAGAAAAGCACAATGAACAATTTAAAATTTGCGGCAGAAAGAATAAGGAAATTGTAACCAATCAATAACCATTTTTATCATTTATTGTTGCGGCGCGCAACCTGATCAAAATCATAAATACACTGTTGCAGCGTGCAACCCAATCCAAATAATTTATCACTGTTGCGGCGTGCAACCCGATCCAATAATAATATTATTACGGCGTGCAACCCGATCCAAATATAATATTGTTGCGGCGTGCAACCCGATCCAAATATAATATTGTTGCGGCATGCAACCCGATCCAAATATAATATTGTTGCGGCGTGCAACCTGATCCCAATATACAATTCAACACCAATCACAAAAGAGTCCCGTCAAGGGAACAATAAGGAAACAATACTATCCCGGCAAGGGAATCAACAATATAAGTAAATACGTCCCAGCAAGGGAGTCAGTTATAACCAAACTTTTTCCAACATTTAACTTCACAAAAGAAACCTCAACTAGCACCAATACTCAACCATAAGCAATTTCCAGAAATAATCATAATTCTTTCCCAACACAGAGAATCAACAACTTAGGCTTACATAGTACTTATTAAGAACACATCGATTTCAATTTAAGACTCACTAGCATGCTTGACACCAATGTATAGTTACTCGTCACCATGCCTATACGTCGTACTCAACAAATAACATATATCAAATAGGACACAACTCCTAATCCCTCAAGCTAAGGTTAAACCAAACACTTACCTCGAACTTTCACGGCCAACTCAAGCCTCAAACACCGCTTTTACTTTAGAATTCGCCTCCATATATCTCGTATCTAGTCCAAATTGATTTAACAACATCAATAAATGCTAAAGAATTCATACCCAATTCTTAATTATAGGTTTTCTATCATTTTCCCCAAAAAGTCAAAAATCGACCTCGGGCTCGCTTGGTCAAAACACGAGGTTTGGACCAAAACCCGATCACCCTTTCAACCACGAGCCCAAATATGTAATTAGTTTCAAAATCTGACCCCAAAACGAGGTCTAAATTTCAATTATTCAAAAAGCCCTAACTCTACCCAAAATTCCAAATTCTACCATGGAAGAACAATATTTAAGCATAGAAATCTAATGGGTGTTAATGGAAATTGAAGAAAACGAGTTTAAGATTACATACCTATGGTTTGGTGTTGATTTTACTATTCAAAATCGCCTAGGTTCTGATTTTGGGGAAGGAGATGTGAGAAAATGGGTTATTCCCATTTCTGTTACTATTTAAAAGATCTGGGCGACGGTGTTAATTGCGTTCGCGAGAACACTGTCGCGATCGCGAAGAGCTACCAAACATGGACTTTCACGATTGCGAGTCCTCCTACGTGTTCGCGAAGGGTTGGCCCCCCTGACCTTCGCGTTCGCGGGCCTGTGCACGCGTTTGCGTAGAAGAACGATCACCTCCCAGACCAGCCCCCCATTTACACTACGTGTTCACGGGAAATGGGTCGCATTCGCGTAGAGCAACCCCCCGGAGCTCCGCGTTTGCGTCCCTTACTTCGCGTTGGCATAGAACAATTTCACCCCCGCCCAAATTTCCCTTTCGCGATCGCGAAGCACAGAAGGCCTGTGCATCAGAAACAGCAGTTCTGCAGTTTTCCTTAGTTCAAAAACCTTCCGAGACCTATCTGAAACTTACCCAAGCCCTCGAGGCTCCAAACTAAACATGTACACTACCTCAAAAACATCGTATGAACTTACTCGTTCGATCAAATCGCCAAAATAACATCAACAACTATGAATTTAGCATCAAAATCATGAAATCACTTAAGAACCTCAAATATTCCAATTTTCTCAAATACGGTCCGATTCACGTCATTTCAAGTCTGTTTCTTACCAAATTTTACAGACTTAACTTAAATCACATATAAGACCCGTACCGGGCTCCAGAACCAGAATACAAGCCCGATACCATCAAATTTTAAACACATTTCATTTCCAAAAACTCATAAATAATATAGAAAATAATTTTCTTAAAAAATTTATTTCTCAGGCTTGGGACCTCGGAATTCGATTCCGGGCATACGCTCAAGTCCCATATTTTCCTACAGATCCTCTAGGATCGTCAAATCACTGGTCCGGGTCCGTTTACCCAAAATATTGACCGAAGTCCACTTGAATTCATTTTAAAGTCAAAATTTATCATTTTCACAGATTTTCACATAATGGCTTTCCGGCTACGCGCCCGGACTGTGCACACAAATTGAGGTGATACTTTTAAAAGCCTCGGAGCATAGAATTTGTTTCTAAAATAAGTGATGACCTTTTGGGTCATCACATAATGCAATCATCATCCAAGAAATAGTTTCCAAATTACAAAAAATGAAAGGCAAACAAGGCCAAATGATTCTCCAAATCGACCTAGAAAAAGCTTTTGACCGTTTGGAATAGTCTTTTGTTCATCACAATTTGGAATATTTTAATTTTCCCCCTAAATTTTGTAAGCTTTTACTAAATTGTATCTCAACAAGTAGTATTGTTGTTCTAGTGAATGGATCTGTCACAAATTTCTTTGACCCTAATCGTGGCATCAGACAGGGAGATCCCATTTCACCCTATATCTTCATTCTCTTCCTAGAAATGTTAACTAGATATATAAATCACCAAGTTGATACTAGGAACTAGGATCCAATAAACTTAGGAAAAAAATGCCCTAAATTTTCTCACCTTTTTTCTGCCGACGACTTTACCCTAATGGCAAAGGTTAATAATAAGTCATGTCATGCCATTAAGAATGGCCTAGACCTTTTTTGTAACCTATCAGGTCAATGTATCAATAGCACAAAATTAAAAATTCTCTTCTCTAAAAATTGCACCCCCTCCCTTATTAATTATACTTCTAATAAACTAGGTATAAATAAATGTGATAACTTTGGTACCTACCTAGGTTTTCCAATTCTGAATAATTGTCCAAGACCTAGAGACTTCTAGTTTATTGTGGACAATATGAAAACTAATCTAGCATCCTGAAAATTAAAATTCATTAACATAGCAGGTAGGACTACCCTAGCTCACTCGTGCCTCAACTCAATTCTCAATCACTATATGCAGTATACCTTACTTCCTAAAAATATATTTAACAAAATTGAAACAACTCAAAGGGATTTTACATGGCGTAGCACCATTGAAAAAAGGAAAATACACCTTGTTAATTGGCATACTTTATGTCAACCAAAAAATAATGGAGGCTTAGGCATTCATAGTGCTATTTCAAAGAACTTATGCATATTAGCAGGTCTTGCATGGAGAATTCTTACAAATTCTATAACCCCTTGGGCCCGTTTAATCATCACCTCTTATAGTACAAACAGAGGTAAAAATAGAAACTCCTTCATCTGGAAAAGTATCCAAAGAGGTTGGGATATTTGCTCTAAAGGAATCACTTGGTCACTCCACTACCTTTCCAATATGAACATATGAGAAACCAACTGGATATCTAATATGGAAACCTTAGGAAAGAAGTTACGGGTCTTTTATCCACAACTGACCTCTCAATAAAAATAAGAGATATTTTTGACAAAAAAACTTGGTGCTTTGATAATTTAACTCTCAACCTTTCTAATAATATCAAGGAGAATATCTCTAAAATAAAAATTCGCAACAAAGGTCCTACCAATGGCATCCCTATATGGTCCTTAAATATAAAAGGTTTTTTCAAATCAAAATCTTGTTACACCCTGATAGAACCTCCTTTAATCAATCAATTAGATTTCTCCTGGATTTAGAACCTAAATTTCCCTAATAAAATTAAATTCTTCTTGTGGCAGTGTCTTCATAATAGACTACCTTGCCGGAAATATCTCTCACAAATTGGTATGAACATTGACCCCTTGTGCCCTATATGTAACTGTCAAGAAGAAGAGTCTATAATTCACATCTTCCTTCGATGTCAAGCGGTAAATTCTTTTTGGGAAAACCTTGAGTGGGATAAGTCTTATAACAATAACAACAAGCATTGGCTCCTTCAAGTAAAAGACTTAGATTTCTCCTTGCAAATAACCTCCTTAACTGGAGTTCTTTCTTTCCATTCGCCATTTGGCATATTTGGCTCAATAGAAATAATAACAATCAAAACAATACGGACCATCCTATTAAAATTAATCATATCATCCAAAAAGCAACAGAATTTTTGGTACTCACTAAAAGAGTCCCCAACACATCTATCAAAATTCCCATACAGATCAAATGGAACAAACCACCTAGAGGGTGGTTTAAACTCAACATCAATGCTAGTTTTAAAAATTATTACGAAAAAAGTGGCATTGGAGGAGTAATCAGAGATACCTATGGGAAGTGGATAGTTGGATTTGCTAAATCTACCCAGGCTAATGGCTCACTACAAGCAGAAATGAAGGCACTAATTGAGGGGATCAAAACAGCACAAGAATGGGGAATATTTCCGCTAGAGATAGAGACGAACTCCACATAGGTGATTCATTCAATACAACAAAGGAACAAATTATATAACAATATTGTTGATAAATACAGGTTGTTCATACACCAGCTGAAGGTGATCCTCCAACACACCTTCAGGCAAGGGAATAGGATTGCACATCACTTGGCAAAGAAGGCAAGGCAGAAAGGGAAACAAGTTTTTGTATTACCACCATGCTATGTAAACTCTTTTGTGGAAAGTGACCAAAAGGAACTCTATGTTTGTATTAAGACTTTATCTTATGATGCTTGTAATATCCTAGCAAGCTTAGGAAATCAAAGTGTCCTTCGTGACACAAACTATGAAGGCTATATACGAAACAAGTAGTTATTAATATATAATTTTCTTGTTTGCTCAACAAAAAAAAAAGAGTTTTAAAACCAACTTCTAAAGTGTCTTGCATGAGCTTCACAAGCTATCAAGCAAGATACTACAATAATAAAAATGTTACAATTACAATAGAATTTTTTTTTATATCAAAATGCTATATATTACATATCGAGTTGAATCAACAATTAGGAAATATATTTAACTATTATTTATTAAAATAAGACAAGACAAATACATTTTAAAAGCTCTACAATTATTTAATGAACTCCAAAGTTATGATAATAAGGAAAAGTAATGGAGTATCGGTTTGTACAAATTTCGTAATGATTAACTAGGGAATACGTAGCGGAAAAAAAACAAGGACAGACAGGTAATTCATATAGTTCTTTTTTTTAATTATTTATGCTAAAACTGTTAGAAATATTTGAAGACAATTTCAAGCTTTTTAAATTTTAAAAGATATTTTTCTTTTTGGCTTAAGTGTAGGTTTAAATTTATTTGATATTTTAATAATTAACATGTACAAAATATCAAATGACATCTTGTGCTGAAAGGAATCTATGGGGTATCTCCCAAGATAAGTTACTTTACGAATTAAAGTTTTAGGTTATTTTATAGATGGAAATTTCAAAAGGGACTTTTACCTTCTTTTTCATAATATTTTTGTAAGCTCTAAACCAATAATTTTACAAGTTACTTCGGAATTTCTCATGTTATACTTATGCTTTGGATGGATGGAATTTATGATTGTTATGCCATAACGGAGGGCAGATCAATAAGAAGGATTGATGTGGTTCTAGACTATTAGCATTTAAAGAAGCGATATACATAACACCTTAGACAAATTTAATGAAGAGAAAAATAAATTGTTATATAAGACAAGTGAAAATTCACATGGCACACGTATTTTTAGCTCGATAATGATGTAACCCAAAAGACATACATGTGAGGGTTATTTGACCAAAGCAGTAAATACGTATTATTGGCTTGGACTGTGATACACATAGTATCAAAGCCAGACTCACACAGTATTACAGTATGGCAAACCTTAATGACGATGATGAGTCCTTAAGGGAGTGTTATGTGACGCATATGAAGGAGGGCGAACCAAAGAGAAGGAATAACGAGATTCAGTAGAAGGGGTATATATGACACCAAAGTCAAATCCAACATCAAAATGGGAGAGAAAAATAAAGTTTTATATAAGATAAAACATAAGTTCACATCTTACGCGTGCTTTTGAGCTCTATGATGGCGTAGCCCAAGAAGTACATGTATTATGTGTATACAGTTAAAGCAGACAAGACGTTCCATAAACTACATTCTATGAGATCCTTCGTGTAAATCTGTCTCCTTCAAATACACACATCTTTTATTTTTTGTACTCCTTATATTAATTTTTATAAGATGAACACTTCTCATATTATCACTTTCGTAACATATTTTTCACTAATTATCATGGTCGTTTCATGAGTTACCACTCAGTTTCCCCCATTTCTGCTTCTTTGTGTGTTGTTCACCTGTATTTCATCATATCGCGTTGGTTGTGTTGTGTTCGTAGTGGTCTTAGAGTGGAATGAGACACTTAGTTACTTATTTGGAAGCTTTAGTTGGAAAAAGTCAATTGGAAGTTAACTTGTGAGTAAATGATCTCGGAACTTGGTTTTTATGATTCGGATAGCTTCGTTAGGTGATTTGGGACTTGGAGGCGTGTTCGGAATATATTTTAGAGGTCTGTGGTAGATTTAGGCTTGAATTGGCGAAATTGCAAATTTGGCGTTATCCTGTCGACAGTGGAAATCTTGATATCGGGATCGGATTGGAATTCTGGAAATTGAAGTGGGTCCGTTGTGTCATTTGTGACATGTGTGCAGAATTAGATAATTCAGATGAGGTTTGATAGGTTTTTACGTCGTTTGTGGAATTCGGAAGTTTTGGAATCCTTAGGCTTGAATCCGAGGGTGATTTGATGTTTTGATATTGTTTTGAATGTTCCGAAGGTTGGGATAAGTTTGAATGATGATATGTGACTTGTTGGCATGTTTGATTGAGGTCTCGAGGGCCTCGGGATGGATTTGGGTGGTTGATGGAAGGTTTGGAGTTGAATGGGAGTTGCAGATTTTGCTGCTTTTGTAGTTTCCGCACCTGCTGATTGGGGACCGCATGTGCGATGATCGCAGGTGCAGAGAGATGACCGCAGGAGCTGAAGGATTAACCGCACCTGGGAGACCGCAGGTGTGAGGCCTGGGGCGCAGGTGCGGAAGCAGGTGCCCTAAGTAAAGTCCGCAGATGCGGGTGTTTGGTCGCAGGTGTAGGGGCCGCAGATGCGTTATTTGGACTGTAGATGCGGAACCACTAGGCAAAACATATAAATTCTTGCCTTCGCGAAATTTGGTCATTTTTCCACCATTTGTGTTCGGACTTGGAGCTTTTTGAGAGGAATTGAAGAGGGATTCGAGGGGTAACACTTGGAGGTAAGGTTTTTGAACTCAATAATCGATTCTGTGGTGATTTCAAACTGATTAGACATGAAATTTGTGGGAAAATTAGGGATAAATTGGAGAAATTAAGGCTTGTAATTGGAGAGTTTAAATTGGGAATTTGAGGGGCCATTTGAGGTCCGATTTCGATGTTTTTGCTATGTATGGACTCGTGGTAGGATAAGGATTCTAGTGATGTGATTTTTATCGAATTTCGAGACGTTGGGCCCGGGTGTCGGTTTGGCCAATTTTGGGAGTTTTGAGTTAATTTCATTATCTTCACTTGGGCTTTGTTCCTTTAGCGTGTATTAATTTTATAATACTAATTTTGGTTATATTTGGAGCATTTGGAGGCCGAGTCGAGAGGCAAAGACATTGCGGGTTAGAGTTTGGACCGGTTTGAGGTAATTAATGATTGTAAATGTTGTCCTGAGGGTATGAAACCACGCATTTCACATCGTTGTGCTACCTTGAGGTGACGCACACGCTAGATGACGAGCGTGGGGGCATGTACCGTTGGGGATTGTGACTTGGTTCGTCCCGTATGACTAATAAGTCACATATTTGACTGAAAACTATTTGATATCATTGTATTTTGGAAAGTATTACTATGTTTTGGGTTGAATGCCATATTTGGGCCTCGTGCCAAGTTGTTTGGACCCTTAGGGGCTTTTTACTACTATTCCTCACTGTTTTAATTTAATATCTGTACTTAGTCATGCTGTGGTTTACTGTTTTCATAACTCAGTCTTATTACTCCGTTTTGATATTATAAATGATATTTTTGGGCTGAGCGCCCTGTTTTACTATAGCCTGAGTGTCTTGAGAGGTTTCTAACTGAGTGAGGCCGAGGACCTGTGTTGTGAGGATATCATGAGATCGGGCTGCGTGCCGCAACATATTGTATTGATTTGTGATATATAAGAGGCCGAGGGCCTGATTTATTATGCCACGAGATGGCTTGTTATAGCGCTTAGCTTGTAGGAGCCCCTCCGGAGTCTGAACACCCCCAGTAAGCGTGGGTACCTAATGTAAGTGATGTGATGTTGCCCGAGGGGCTAGTTCTGTTGATATTTTTCCCGATGGGCAGTTTATGATACATGTCTTGCCCGAGGGGCTGTTTACGTTTCTATCATTTTTACTCACTGTTTCATCACTTGTTTGGAAAGAAAAAGTTTTCTTACTGAAACTGAGTTTGTTTTACGAGATAATTGATTTTGGTACTATTTTGTAAATGTACTGTATTTGCTAAGGTGTTATGACATGGAATTATCTTTTTTCTTACTGCTCAACTTTTATTTACTTTTATTACTTATTGAGTTGGCATACTCACATTACTCCCTGCACCTTGTGTACAGATACAGGAGTTGCGGGTCTTGATAGCGAGCATTGGTCGTTCATTCAGCATGTCTTGGAGTCGACAAGGTAGTTGCATGGCGTTCGCATCCCTGTTATTCTCCCTCATGTCTTCCCTAGATTAAATTAGTATTGTCTTCCCGACTTTGTTAGACTTTATTGAACTTAGACAGATCTTGTAGTTGCTCGTGACTTGTGACACCCTAATGTGTGATGACCCAAGGGTCATCTTGTATTTTAGAATCCAAATCCAGGTTCTGAGGCCTTGAAAATCTCATTTTCTTTATCCTCGAAATGCATGCGTAGTCCGGGCGCATTTTTGAAAAGCTTTTATGTTAAATTTAAGAAAACATAAAGTTTAGCCTTTAAAATTGATTAAAGTTGACTTCGGCTAACATTTTTAGTAAACGGACCCGGACCCATTATTTGACGGTCCCGTATGGTCCGTAGTAAAATATGGGACTTGGGCATATGCCCGAAATCGAATTCCGAGGTCCCTAGCTCGAAAAATTTTTTTTAAAGAAAATTATTTGCTGGAAAATATAAGGACTTTTGGAAATGAAATGGTGTGTGATCCTTATGGTATCCGGTCCGTATTTTGGTTTCAGAGCCTGGTACAGGTTTAATATAATATTTAAGTCGTATATGTGAAATTTGGTAAGAATCGGAGTTGATTTGACGTGATTCGGACGTTCGGTTGTGAAAATAGTAAATTTGAAGTGTTCTTGAGGAAAATCATGAGTTTGTGGTTAAATTCATAGTTGTTGATGATATTTTGATGATTTGATCGCACAAGCAAGTCCGTATGGTATTTTTAGACTTGTGTGCATGTTTGTTTTGGGGGCCCCCAGGGCTCGGGTGAGTTTTGGATAGGCCACGGAGTGATTAGAACTTAAGAAAACTCAGTTGTGCATCTGGTGTTTTGCACAGGCCTCTGATCTGGCAAATGCGAGATCAAGCTTCGCAAAGGCGAAGTCTGCCTGCCTGGGAAATGCGACAATATTGTCCCAAATGTGAAGAAGGCCTGGGAAGGCCAACCTCCCAAATGCGAAACTTTGGCCGGAATTGCTAAGGCCCCAGAAGTCGCAAATGCGACATATGTGTCGCAAATGTGAAGGCGGCGGTAAATTCAAAGGGTTCGCATGTTGCGATAACTGCAGCCTATTAAGTAAGATTTTAGAGGGGATTTTCACTTCATTCTTCAAAATTTCAAAACCGAAACTCCAAAGGGTGATTTTCCTAGAGCAAGTTCTTCCCCAAATAATAGGTAAATGAATCTTAACTCTTTTTCTTCAATCTATTTCATCTTTTTACATGATTTCACTTCAAAATCTAGGGTTTTTTATGGGAAATTGGGTGTTCTTTGGTAGAAATTGGGATTTTTGAATTTTGGGGATTTGGACCTCAATTTTAGGTCGGATTTCAAAACCAATTGCATATTTGAGTTCGTAGGTGAATGCGTAATCGGGTTTTAGTTCGACCTTCAAGTTTTGACTAAACGAGCCCGGGGTCAGTTTTTGACTTTTTGGGAAAAATATTGGGAAATCTATATTCATGCATTAGACTTGGTTTATTTAGCATTTATTGATATTATTAAGTAAATTATGACTAGATACAAGTGGATTGGAAGTGGAACCGAGAGGTAAAGAGGTAATTGAGGCTTGATTTTTGGTCGTGGAATCAAGGTAAGTGTTTGGTCTAACCTTAGCTTGAGGGAATAGGAGTTTTTGTCTTATTTGCTACGTGTTAGTGTTGAGTACGACGTATAGGTGTAGTGACGAGTATCTATACATTGGTGTCAAGCATGCAAGTGAGTCTTAAACTATGATCATTGTGATTCTTATAATGTACTATTCATGCTTAAGTTGATGATTATCCATGTTGAACATTACTTATGATATTTTCATGGGTAATTGACCATTGTTGAGTATTGACTCAAGTTGAGACTTATTTGTGAAGTTAACTGTTGAAACGAGTTTGGTTATAGCTGATTCCCTTATCGGGATGTTATTGTTTCTATTGTTGATTCTCTTGTTGGGGATGTTGTTGTTTGTATTGTTTGGGTGAGGAAGAGCGTAAAGCACGAAGGGTGATGCCATGCACGATATTGTTAGAGAGTGTTAATGCACGAAGGGTGATGTTGTGCCATATTCAGTGAGTGCTAATGCACGAAGGGCGATGTCATGCCATATTTTTATTAGCGTTAATGCATGAAGGGTGATGTCGTGCCATGATTATGAGAGATTAAAAGCGCGAAGGGTGATATCATGTCGTTTATGATGATTTCTATGGTGAGGACGCGAGTAAAAGCATGAAGGGTGATGTCGTGCACATGTTACTGTTTCATTATCCCTGTTGATACAAATATGGTGTTCATTATGCTTCTCCATTGAATTACTGTTAGAATTTGATAATCCCCGCAGCATGTTTCCCCTTCCCATCTTTACCTGTTATTTCCTATTATTATTCTGTTCGTATATGATTTAACTGCACAGGTTTATATGGATGTCATGTCCTAGCCTCGTCACTACTATGTCAAGGTTAGGCTCGACACTTACCAGTACATAGGGTCGGTTGTACTGATACTGCACTCTACACTTTTTGTGTAGATTTCGGTGCCGGACAATGTGAGTAGCTTGAGGTTGCTGCCTTCAATCCAAGGAGACCAAGGTAGATCTGCTGTGTTCGCAGAGCCTGAAGTTCCCTTTCCCATCCCGTTTTAGTTTCTTCTGTCTCTTTTATTTCAAGAACAGTTGTACTTCTTTCAGATTTATATTTGTAGTAAATCTTAGTCGTTCGTAGATTGTGACACCAGATCTATGGGGTAACTATGTACTTGAGTTGTGGCACTGTTATATTACTTCGGTATTTCGTAGTTATTTTGTTTTAACTATTATCTGTCCCTGTTTGGTTAATAATAATGGTAGCAAAATTGTAATTGTCGGCTTGCCTAGCTTTCACGAGTAGGCGCCATCACGATTCCCGAATGTGGGAAATCTGGGTCGTGAAAAGTTGGTATCAGAGCTTTAAGTTTCCTAGGTCTCACAATTCACAAACAAGCTAGGTAGAGTCTTAGGGATCAGTATGGAGACATCTGTACTTGTCCCCCAGAGGCTACATAGTTTAGGAAAACTTCGCATCTATTCCCTTCTGTCGTGTGACTTGATTTCTTAATGCTAATTGAACTTCCACTCTGTTCTTTCACAGATGGTGAGAACACGTACTACTTCATCAGCTGACCAGCAGCTCGAGCCCCCAGTGGCAGCTCCTATGAGGGGCAGAGGTCGAGGCCGTGCTAGAGGTCGAGGCAAAGGCAGGGCTCAGCCCAGAGCTCGAGCAGTAGCACCAACGGCGAAGACTTAGGTAGAGTTTGAGGATGAGGTTCCGGCCCAGACAGTTCGAGCAGGGCCAGCTCAGGTCCCAGAGGGGTTCATCGCTACCCTAGTACTCCAGGATGCTTTGGTCCGTCTAGTGGGCCTTATGGAGAGTGTCACCCAAGCAGACATACTTCCTGTAGCACCAGCCGTCTCTCAGGCTGGGGGAGGAGCACAGACTCCCTCTACTCGCACTCTGGAGAAGATGGCTCCCCAGTTTCAGACTCCAGAAGCTCAACCAGTTGGGGTAATTCCACCGGGTGTTGTAGCTCAGATCGGTGATGGATCAGCTATGTCTTCAGATGCTTTATGGAGATTGGATAGGTTTACCAAGCTCTTCACTGCTACCTATGGTGGTAGATCTTCAGAGCATCCCCATGATTATTTGGATAGTTGTCATGAGGTTCTTCGGAACATGGGGATAGTGGAGACCAATGGGGTCGACTTTACTGCTTTTCGTCTGTTAGGTTCTGCCAAGAAATGGTGGAGAGATTATTATTTGGCCAGAGCAGCTGGGTCACCCGTTCTCACTTGGACCAATTCTCGCAGCTATTGCTCGATAAGTTCCTTCCCGTCACTCAGAGATAGGAGTACCGCAGGTGGTTCAAACGTCTTTAGTAGGGTTCTATGATTGTCACCCAGTATGATAGGGATATTGACTTTTGCATTGATTTGGCTTTGGGCACTCAGCCCATGTCTATTCCGACATATCGTATGGCCTCACTAAAGTTGAAAGAATTGAAGGAGAAGCTGCAAGACTTGCTTGATAAGGGCTTTATTAGACCTAGTGTCTCGCCCTGGGGTACGCGGTGTTGTTTGTTAAGAAGAAGGATGGGTCGATAAGGATGTGCATAGACTATCAGATGTTGAACAAAGTCACCATCAAGAACAAGTATCCATTGCCGAGGATTGATGATTTGTTTGATCAGTTTTAGGGTGCCAAGGTATTTTTGAAAATTTATTTGAGATCTGGCCACCATCAGTTGAGGATTAGGGCATCCAATATCCCTAAGACAACTTTTTGCACTCGGTACGGGCATTATGAGTTCTTAGTGATGTCATTTGGGTTGACAAATACCCCAGCAGCTTTTATGGATTGATAAACCGGGTGTTCAAGCCTTATCTGGATTCCTTTGTGATTATTTTCATTGGTGATATCTTGATCTACTCCCGTGGCCGGGAGGAGCACGAGCAGCACCTTCGAGTCATTCTTCAGACTCTGAGAGACAGCCAGTTATATGCTAAGTTTTCGAAATGTGAGTTTTGGTTGAGTTCAGTAGCATTCCTAGGTTATGTTGTATTAGAAGAAGGTATTCAGGTGGATCCTAAGAAGATTGAGGTAGCCAAGGGCTGGCCTAGACCCACATAAGCTACAGATATCTAGAGTTTCTTAGGTTTGGCGGGTTATTACCATCAGTTTGTAGAGGGGTTTTCATCTATAGCAGCCCTGATGACTAGATTGACCCAGAAGGGTGCCCAGTTCAGGTGGTCGAACGAGTGTGAGACGAGCTTTTAGAAGCTCAAGACAGCCTTGACCACGGCGCCGGTGTTGGTATTGCCCACAGGTTCAGGACCATATACAATATATTGTGATACATCTCGTATTGGACTTGGTGTAGTGTTGATGCAGAAAGGCAAGGTTATTGCATATGCTTCACGGTAGTTGAAGATTCATGAGAAGAATTATCCAGTTTATGATTTGGAGCTAGCAGCCATTGTTCTCACGCTGAAGATTTGGAGGCACTATTTATATGGCGTGTCGTGTGAGGTGTTCATGGATCATAAGATTTTGCAATACTTGTTCAAGCAGAAGGAGCTAAATTTGAGGCAGAGGAGGTGGTTAGAGCTATTGAAAGACTATGATATCACCATCTTGTATCATCTTGGGAAGGACAATGTGGTGGCCGATATTTTGAGCAGGAAATCAGCCAGTATAGGTAGCCTTGCATATATTCCAGCCAGTGAGAGACCGCTTGCTTTGGATGTTCAGGCTTTAACCAATCAGTTCGTGAGGTTGGATGCTTCTGAGCCCCCGTGTTTTAGCTTGTACAGTCGCTCGGTCTTCATTATTTGAGCGTATCAAGGATCGGTAGTATGATGAACCTCACATGCTAGTCCTTAGGGACACAGTGCGGCACGGTGGTGCCAAGCAGGTTACAATTGGAGATGATGGAGTTTTGGGGATGTAGGGTCAAGTTTGTGTGTCTAATGTGGATGGACTTCGTGAGTTGATTCTAGAGGAGGCCCATAGTTCACGGTTTCTATTCATCTGGGCGCCACTAAGATGTATCAGGATTTGTGGCAGCATTATTGGTGGAGGAGGATGAAGAAGGATATTATTTCATATGTATCTCGGTGTTTGAATTGTCAGCAGGTAAAGTACAAGCATAAGAGACATGGTGGTTTGCTTCAAAAGATTGAGATTCCTCAGTGGAAATGGGAGCGTATCACTATGGACTTCATTGTTGGACTCCCACGGACTAAGAAAAAGTTCGATGTGGTATGGTTATTGTTGATAGGCTGACTAAGTCAGCGCATTTCATTCCTGTGGCAGTCTCTTATTCTTCAGAGAGGTTAGTTGAGATCTATATCCGGGAGATTGTTCGTCTTCATGTTGTGCCCGTGTCTATTATTTCTGACCGAGGTAAGTAGATTACCTCACATTTCTGGAGGGGAATTCAGCGTGAGTTGGGTACATGGGTCTAGTTAAGTACAGTATTCCATCCTCATACGGAAAGAATTGGGAAGAGGGGCAAGTTAAGCCCTAGGTTCATCGGGCCTTTTGAGATCCTTGATCGAGTGGGAGAGGTGGCTTACAGACTTGTGTTGCTGTTGAGTTTATCAGTTGTGCATCCAGTGTTTCATGTGGCCATGCTTTAGAAGTATCAAGGCGATCCATCCTACGTGTTAGACTTCAGCACTGTCCAGTTGGACAAGGACTTGACCTATGAGGAGGAGCCGGTAGCTATTCTACACTGGAAGGTTCTTTAGTTGAGATCAAAGAATTTCCCTTCAGTTCGTATGTATTGGAGAGGTTAGCCTGTTGAGGTAGCAACCTGGGAGTCCGAATATGATATACGAAGCAGGTATCCCTATCTTTTCACTGATTCAGATACTTTTCTATGTCTGTTCGACGACGAACGGTTGTTTTAGAGGTGGAGAATGTGAGGACCCAAGGGTCATCTTGTATTTTAGAATCCGAATCCAGGTTCTAAGGCCTTAAAACTTTATTTACGGTCTCCTTGAGTTATGTGCGCAGTCCGGGAGCATTTCCGGAAAGCTTTTATGTGAAATTTAAGAAAAATATTAAGCTTGGACTTTAAAATTGATTAAAGTTGACTTCGGTCAACATTTTTGGTAAATAGACCCGAACCCATGATTTGACGGTCCCGTAGGGTCCGTAGTAAAATATGGGACATGGGCATATTCCCGGAATCGAATTCCGAGGTCCCTAGCTCGAGAAAAGAATTTTTAAAGAAAATCATTTGCTGGAAAATAAAAAGACTTTTAGAAATGAAATGGTGTGTGACCTTGATGGTATCGGGCCCATATTTTGGTTTCGAAGCCTGGTACAGGTTTAATATAATATTTAAGTTGTATCTATGAAATTTGGTAAGAATCGGAGTTGATTTGACGTGATCCAGACGTCCGGTTGTGAAAATAGTAAATTTGAAGTGTTCTTGAGGAAAATCATGAGTTTGAGATTAAATTTGTAGTTGTTGATATTATTTTGATGATTTGATCGCACGAGCAAGTCCGTATGGTGTTTTTAGACTTGCGTGCATGTTTGGTTTGGGGCCCCGAGGGCTCGAGTGAGTTTTGGATAGGACACGGAGTGATTAGAACTTAAGAAAACTCAATTGTGCATCTGGTGTTTTGCAGCCTCTGATCTCGCAAATGTGAGATCAGGCTTCGCAAATGCGAAGTTTGTCGGCCTAGGAAATGCGACAATATTGTCGCAAATGCGAAGAAGGCCTGGGAAGGCTAACCTCGCAAATGCAAAACTTTGGCCGAAATTGCGAAGGCTACTCGTGAAAGCTAGGCAAGCCGATAGTTAAAGATTTACTACCATTATTATTAACCAAACCGGGACGGATAATAGTTAAAACAAAATAACTACGAAATGCGGAAGTAATATAACAGTGCCACAACTCAAGTACATAGCTACCCCATAGATCTGGTGTCACAGTCCACGAACGACTAAGATTTACTACAAATATAATTCTGAAAGAAGTACAACTGTACTCGAAATAGAAGAGACAGAAGAAACTAAAGCGTGGAAAGGAGACTTCAGACTGGGAGAGGATCATAAGGTTTATAGATGGCCTCGGTTTTCATCTTCAGTTACTCATGACCAGAGAGAGTATCTGATGCTACCTTTGATGATGTTAGCGACATAGCTCGACAGATTGACATAGTTCGTGGTCAGGAGAGGGTTGAGAGGGAGGCTAAGAGGCCTCGTGGTCAGGGAGGATCCAGTGGTACTCCTCATAGGGGTCAGTTTCAGCACGGCAGAGGCCATCTATTCAGGCATACTCAGTCAGCTCGCTCAGTTTATCGTGGGGCATCATCGGGCCATGGTTCTCACTGTTCTCATCAGAGCCATTCCTCACTCAGTGCCATTCCAGCCCAGAGTTTGTCCCGTGCTCCATCAGTTTAGGGCTCTTCCATGCTAGGTTCTTCTGCTAGTCATCCCTGTGCTAGGGGTTCCCTTCAGTCCCCGTCTCCAGCACCAGAGGGTTGTTATGAGTGTGGAGAGTTGGGGTATATATGGAGACAGTGTCCTCATCATCTTGGGGGTCCGTCTCAGTAGAGGAATCATCCATCGACTTCAGCACCAGTTACTTCACCACCCACCTACCCAACTAGGGGTGGAGGACAGTCAACTAGAGGTCGCCCTAGAGGGGGAAGTCAATCAGGTGGTGGTCAAGCCCATTTATATGCACTCCCAGACAGACCCTATGTTATTGCCTTAGATGCGGTGATTACAGGTATTGTCTTAGTTTGCCACAGAGATGCCTCTATGTTATTTGATCCCGGTTCCACTTTTTCATATATGTCATCATATTTTTCTCGTTATTTGGATACGCCACATGAGTCTCTTGTTTCATATGTTCGTGTATCTAATCCGATGGATACTGTTGTTGTGGACCGCGTATATCGATCGTATGTGGTGACTATTAGGGGTTTGGAGACCCGACTGGACCTTCTGTTGCTTTGTATGGTTGATTTTGATGTGATATTGGGCATGGATTGGTAATCTCCATGTCGTGCTATTTTGGACTGTCATACTAAGACAATGACGTTGGCTATGCCGGGTGTGGCACGGATTGAGTGGCGAGGTTCGACTGATTTTGTTCCTAGCAGGGTAATTTCATTCCTGAAAGCCCAGCGGATGGTTGGGAAGGGTTGTCTTTCTTACTTTGCTTATGTGAGGGATGTCAGTGCAGAGACTCCTACCCTTAATTCAGTCTCGGTAGTAAGGGAATTTCCGGATGTGTTTCCTGCAGTCCTATTGGGCATGCCACCGGACAGGGATATTGACTTTGGTATTGATTTGATGTCTGGCACTCAGCCCATTTCTATTCTACCATATCGTATGGCACCGACGGAGTTGAAGGAGCAGCTTCAGGAACTCCTTGATAAGGGGTTTATTCTGCCTAGTGTTTCACCTTGGGCTGCGCCGGTTCTATTTGTGAAGAAAATGAAGAAGGATGTCACTATGAGGATGTGCATTGATTATAGGCACTTGAACAAGGTCACAATCAAGAACAAGTATCATTTACCTCGTATTGATGATTTATTTGACCATCTTCAGGGAGCGAGAGTGTTCTCCAAGATTAATCTTCATTGAGGGTATCACCGGTTGAAGATCAGGGACTTGGATATTCTTAAGACGGCTTTCAGGACACAATATGGTCATTATGAGTTCCTTGTTATGTCTTTTTGGCTAACCAATGCCCCAACATCGTTCATGTATTTGATGAACAGCATGTTTTGGCTTTATCTCTACTCGTTTATCATTGTATTCATTGATGATATTCTGGTATACTCACGTAGTTAGGAGGAGCACGCGGAGCATTTGAGAGAGGTATTGCAGCGGTTGAGGGAGGAGAAGCTTTATGCAAAGTTCTCCAAGTGTGAGTTTTGGCTCAGGTTAGTGGCTTTCTTGGGGAACGTGGTGTCCAGTGAGGGTATTCAAGTTGGCCTGGGCCGTCCTCAACCACAGAGATTCACAGCTTTCTTGGTTTGGCGGGTTATTACCATCGGTTCGTTCAGGGATTTTCATTTATAGCATCACTCTTGACCAAATTGACTCAAAAAGGTGCACCTTTCATATGGTTGGATGAGTGTGAGGCAAGCTTTCAGAAGCTCAAGACTGCCTTGACCACAGCTCCAGTGTTAGTTTTTCCATCAGTTTCAGGTTCATATACAGTGTATTATGATGGTTCGAGAGTTGGTATTATGTGTGTGTTGATGCAGAATGGTAGAGTGATTCCTTATACTTCTCATCAATTGAAGTCCCATGAGAAGAACTACCTTGTTCGTGATTTGGAGTTGGTTGACATTGTTCACGTGTTAAAGATTTGGAGGTATTATCTGTATGGTTTGTCTTGTGAGGTGTTTAATGATCATCATAGCCTCCAGCACTTGTTCAAATAGAAGGATCTCAATTTGAGGCAGCGAAGATGGTTGGAGCTGCTAAAGGATTATGATATTACTATCTTGTATCATCCAGGAAAGGCCAATGTAGTGGTCGACGCTTTAAGTAGGAAGGCGGTAAGTATGGACAGTTTGGTATATATTCTTGTTAGGGAGAGACCTCTTGCAGTTGATGTTCAGGACTTGGCCAATCGGTTTGTGAGGTTGGATATTTCAAAGCCCAGTCGGTTCTTAGCTTTTATGGTTTCTCGGTCTTCCTTATTTTATCGCATCAGAGAGCGCCAGTATGATGATCCTCATTTGCTTATCCTCAAGGACAGAGCTCAGCACGACGATACTAGAGATGTGACTATTGTTGATGATGGGGTATTGGGGATCCAGGGCCGGATATGTGTGCCCAATGTAGACGGGCTTCAAGAGTTGATTCTGGAGGAGGCCCATAGCTCCCCGTATTCCATTCATCCGGGTGTCGTAAAGATGTATTAGGATTTGAGATAGCATTATTGGTGGAGAAGAATGAAGAAGGATATTGTGGGATTTGTAACCCGGTGTCTCAATTGTCAGCAGGTGAAATATGAGCATCAGAGACCGGGTGTCTTGATTCAACGGTTAGATATTCCAGAGTGGAAGTGGGAGCGGATCACCATGTATTTTGTAGTTGGCCTCCCACGGACTTTGAAGAAGTTCGATGCTATTTGGGTAATTGTGGATCGGCTGACCAAGTCTCCGTACTTCATTCCTGTGTGTACTACCTATTCTTCGGAGCGGTTAGCAGAAATTTATATCTGAGAGATTGTTTGCTTGCATGGCGTCCTAGTTTCCATCATTTCAGATAGAGGTACTCAGTTTACTTTGTAGTTTTGGAGAGCCGTGTAGTGAGAGTTGGGTACTCAGGTTGAGTTGAGAACAACTTTTCACCCTCAAACGGGCGGGCAGTTCGAGCACACTATTCAGATATTGGAGGACATGTTGTGCGCTTGTGTCTTTGATTTGGGGGTTCATAGGTTCAGTTTCTACCACTCGCGTGTTTTGCATAATAACAATTATCAATCGAGTATTCAGATGGCTCCATATGAGGCTTTATATGGGAGATGGTGTAGATCTTCAATTTGTTGGGTTGAGCTGGGTGAGGCCAGACTTTTGGGTACAGACTTGGTGCAGGAGGCTTTGGACAAGGTGAAAGTGATTCAGGAGTGGCTTCGTACAGCGCAATCGAGACAAAAAAGTTATGCTGACAGGAAGGTGCATGATGTATCTAACATGGTTGGGGAGAAGGTTCTACTGAAGGTATCACCCATGATGGGTGTTATGAGATTTGGGAAGAAGGGTAAATTGAGTCCTCGGTTCATTGGGCCTTTTGAAGTGCTTCGGAGGATTGGGGAGGTGGCTTATGAGCTTGTTTTGCCACCTGCCAAGCGTGCATCCGGTATTTCATGTTTCTATACTCCGGAAGTATATTGGTGATTCGTCTCATGTCATGGATTTCAGCATGGTTCAGTTAGATGGTGATTTAACTTATGATGTGGAGCCAGTGGTTATTTTGGAACGGAAGGTCTGAAAGTTGAGATCAAAGGATATAGCTTCAGTGAAAGTGCAGTGGAGAGGTCGACCCGTGGAATAGGCTACCTAGGAGACTGAGCGGGAGATGCGGAGCAGATATCCCCACCTATTTAAGGCTTCAGATATGTTTCTTGACTCGTCTAAGGATGAACGTTTGTCTAAGAGGGGGAGGATGTAATGACCCGGTTGGTCGTTTCATGAGTTACCGCTCCGTTTCCGCCATTTCTTCTTCCTTGTGTGTTGTTCAACTGTATTTTATCATATCGCGTTGGTTGTGTTGTGTTTGGAGTGGTCTTAGAGTGGAATGAGATACTTAGTCTCTTATTTGGAAGCTTTAGTTGGAAAAAGTCAACCGGAAGTTGACTTATGAGTAAATGATCTCGGAACTTGGTTTTTATGGTTCCGATAGCTTTGTTAGGTGATTTGGAACTTGGGAGAATGTTCAAAATGTATTTTGGAGGTCCGTGGTAGATTTAGGCTTGAATTGGCGAAAATGAAAATTTGGCATTTTCCGGTCGGCAGTGGAAATCTTGATATCGGGGTCGGATTGGAATTCCTGAAATTGAAGTGGGTCATGTGTGTCATTTTGTGACGTGTGTATAGAATTTCAGGTAATTCGGATGAGATTTGATAGATTTTTACGTCATTTGCGGAATTCGAAAGTTTTGGAATCCTTAGGCTTGAATCCGAGAGTGATTTGATGTTTTTATATTGTTTTGAATGTTCCAAAGGTTGGGATAAGTTTGAATGATGATATGTGACTTGTTGGCGTGTTTGGTTGAGGTCCCGAGTGCCTCGGGATGGATTTGGGTGTTTGACAAAAGGTTTGGAGTTGAATGGGAGTTGCAGATTTTGCTGCTTCTGTAGTTTCCACAGCTGCGGATTGGGGACTGCAGGTGCGATGATCGCAGGTGCAGAGATATGACCGTAGGAGGGAGATTGTCGCAGGAGCGGAAGGATTAACCGCACCTACGAGCCCGCAGGTGCAAGGCCTGAGGCGCAAGTGGGGAAGCAGGTGCCCAAAGTGAAGTCTGTAGATGCGGGCGTTTGGTCACAGGTGCGGGGGCCGCAGATGCGGTATTTGGACCGCAGATACGGAACCCCTGGGCAGAACATATAAATTCTTGCCTTCACAAAATTTGGTCACTTTTCCACCATTTGTGTTCGGACTTGGAGCCTTTTGAGAGGAATTGAAGAGGGATTCGAGGGGCAACACTTGGAGGTAAGGTTTTGAACTCAATACTCGATTCTATGGTGATTTCTAACTGATTAGATATGAAATATTTGGGAAAATTGGGGATAAATTGGAGAAATTAGGGCTTGTTATTGGGGAGTTTAAATTGGGGATTTGAGGGGCCATTTGAGGTCTGATTTCGATGTTTTTGGTATGTATGAACTCGTGGGAGGATAAGGATTCTAGTGATATGATTTTTATTGAATTTCGAGACTTGGACCCGGGGGTTGGGTTTGGCCAATTTCGGGATTTTTGAGTTAATTTGATTATTTTCGCTTGGGCTTTGTTCCTTTAGTGTCACGACCCCAAACCACCCCGGTCGTGATGGTTCCTACTGCAGTACTAGACAAGCCGGTTCCACATTTACAACATCGAATTATTTTATAAATTCATTTTATAATCAAATAAATCTCAAATATCTCAATTTAATATATATATATATATATATATAAATACGCGGAAACAAGTACGTAAAAATATCAATACAGCCCGAATCCGGTGTCACTAGTCATGAGCCACTAAGTACAACTCAGCACTGTCTGCTTAATACAAAATAAAGTCTAAAATATAAAGTACTAGGATAGGAAGGAAAAAGGCAGGGTTGTGAATGTCGTGCAGCTACCTTGCAATCTCAGGATAAGACTCTGAAGGCAACAATCAGCTCTCACTCGGAGGCTCTGGCACCTGGATCTGCACACAGGGTGCAGGGAGTAACGTTAGTACGCCAACTCAGTAAGTAACCAAAGTAAATAAAGGCTGAGTGCGGTGACGAGCATTTAAAATCTTATACATAATTTATCAAAAATCCCAACAGAAATATCAAAGTCAAAATCTGTAGTTCAATAACCAAATATCTCGTAAAAACTACAGTTTCAATGAAAATCCTTTAAAGCATTTATTCAACATTTTTCAATAGAGGCTCAGTATAAAAGAAGAGTGAAAACAGAAAATCTCATAAACAAGCCCCTCGGACAAAGTATCACTCATAAGTATAGCCCCTCGAGCAAGCCTCCCAGTCACTCGTGACTCAACTCTAATCAATTAGTACTCACACTCAGCATTCCCGCTCAATAGAGATCTCATAATAATAACCGTCGCGGCGTGCAGCCCGATCCATAAATATATAGTCGACTGCACTCACTGGGGGTGTGCAGACTCCGGAGGGGCTCCTACAGCCCAAGCGCTATATTGCTGCAGCGCGTAGCCCGATCCATCATATCGCTGCGGCGTGAAGCCCGATCCATATACATATAAATATTGATGCGGCGTGCAACCCGATCCATAAATATATATAATCCTCACCATCAGGTCCTCGACCTCTTTCTCAATCATTAACCTCACAGCCACTCGGGCATTTCAGTGAAAATCAAGGAACTCAGCCCAAACAGTTTTCATATATTTGAAAGTAGAATGATGAAACTGAATTAAACAATAGACAGGTAAAACTCATGACTGAGGATATGCATTCAAATCAAAATAGTGTGAGGAAAGTAGTAAAATACCCTTAAGGGTCCAAACAGTTCGGCACAAGGCCCCAAACATGGCATTCGGCCAAAGTTAACAGGTTCATTTCTAAAACACATGGATATCATATAAAGTTTATCAAAACGTGCAACTCGACAGTCGCCACGAAACGGACCAAGTCACGATCCCTATGGGTGCACACCCATACGCCCATCATCTAGCATGTGTGTCACCTCATTTATCAAAACAGTAAGAAATTCGGGGGTTTCATACCCTCAGATCTAGATTTACAAGAGTTACTTACCTCAAATCGGACGAAAATATACTCCGCAATGCCCTTGTCTCTCGACTCGGCCTCAAATCATCCCAAATCTATCAAAAATCATAATCATAACATCAATATATGCTAAGGGAACAAAGCGCACACGAAAATAATCAAATTACATCAAAAATCCTGAAATTGGTCAAACCCGACCCTGTGGCCCACATATTGGAATCTGATAAAAATCACATCAATAGAATCCTTATCCTCCCACGAGTCCATACACACCAAGAACATCAAAATCAGGCCTCAATTGGCCCCTCAAATCCCCAATTTTACCTCTCCAATTTCAAGCCCTAATTTCCCAAATTTCCACCCTTAATCTCATAAATTTCCATGTTTAATCGACTAAAATTCACCATAGATACAAGTATTAAGTTCAAAAATCTTACCTCAACAAGAATCCCCTTGATTTCCTCTTCAAAACCCTCCAAATGCTTCAATCCCGACTTTAAAAATGGTGGAATGGGCTAATTTTCGTGAAGGGGAACTTATATACATTCTGCCTAGAGATTTCCGCACCTGCGGGCAAAATATTGCACATGCGGACCGCACCTGCGATCATCTTAACCGCATCTGCGGTTTTCATTAAAATCCTCAGACACCGCACCTGCGGGCTCGCAGATGTGGTCCAGTCCTTGCTCATGCGTCCTTTGTCGCTTCTACGATCAGGCTTCCGCTTCTGTAACTCGCACTTGCGGTCCCCAATCCGCAGATGCAGTTATGACAGAACACAACAGCTTCAGCTGCTCCAACTCAAGTCCAAACTTTCCGACAACCTTCCGAAATCATCCCGAGGCCCTCGGGACCTCAACCAAAAATACGAACAAGTCACATATCATCATTGAAACTCATACAAACCCTCGGAACACTCAAAAAAATATCGAAACACCAAATCACCCACGGATTCAAGCCTAAGGATTTTCAAACTTCAGAATTTGCAATTGATCCAAAAACCTATCAAACCTCATCCGAATGACCTAAACTTTTGCACACACGTCACAAATGACACAACGTACCTACTCCAATTACGGGAATTCTATTCTGACCCCGATATCAAGATTTCCACTACCGACCGAAAAATGCCAAATTTCCAATTTCGTCAATTCAAGCCTAAATCTACCACGGATCTCCAAATTACACTACAAACACGCTCCTAAGTCCCAAATCACCTAATGAAGCTATCCGAAACATAAAAACTAAATTATGAGATCATTTACTCACAAGTCAACTTCCAATTGACTTTTTCATCTAAGGCTTCGAAATAAGAGACTAAGTGTCTCTTTTCACTCTATGACCACTCTGAACACAGAGCAACCAATACGATAAGATAAAATACAGCTGAACAACACATAAATGAGTAGAAATGGGGAGAACGGGACTAAAACTCATGAAATGACTGGTTGGATCATTACATTTAGCGTGTAGTAATGTTATGATACTGATTTTGGTTAGATTTAGACCATTTGGAGGCCGAGTCGAGAGATAAATGCATCGTGGGTTAGAGTTTGGACCGGTTTGAGGTAAGTAATAATTGTAAATATTGTCTTGAGGGTATTAAACCTCGGATTTCACATTGTTGTGCTACCTTGAGGTGACACACACGCTAGATGACGAGCGTGGGGGCATGCACCGTTGGGGATTGTGACTTGGTCCGTCCCGTACGACTAATAAGTCGCATATTTGACTGAAAACTATTTGATATCATTGTATTTTGGAAAGTATTACTATGTTTTGGGCTGAATATCATATTTGGGCCTCGTGCCAAGCTATTTGGACCATTAGGGGCTTTTTACTACTATTCCTCACTATTTTGATTTAATATTTGTACTCATTCATGTAGACATGTGATTTTTGACTCTCCCCAATATTTTTTATTATTTTAGCGTAAAATATTTAATTTAGGCATAATATAGATATTTTAAGTAATTTTGACTCTTTTACTTTATTTTATTACAAGAAAACAAAAAATCACAAAAATAGGTTCATTAATGTTTTGTAGTCATTTTTAATCTAAAAAATCTTAAAAAAATATATACAACAATAGTATCGTATTTTTATTTTAATATGATATTTGAAAATACCAAAAATAGATTTGTTTTAATGGTTAGTTTTGTGAGCACGTGATTTTTGTTTACACGACAATTACTCCAAAAGAAATCAAAAAATAAAACAAATGGTTTTGTTGTACAATTTTTGGAGTTTACGTGGCACTTTTGGCAGTTATTTGTAGTTTTGTTTGTGATTGTTTAGTTTTGTCGAATAAAAATACAAAAAAATATATGTCGCATGTGAGTTTAGGATATCGTTCTACTATTAGGAATTAATCGAACCATAATTTGGTTTTAAAAGGAAAAATCACAAAAAAATATGCATCTTTTATTCTATTTATTGTCATTGAGTAATTTTATTTTAATTAAATGTTTAATGTGAGTGATAATTGTTGTTTAGGTATTAATTAATATTTGTATAGTTTTATTTTGATTTTACAATTTAGTTAGGAATTTTATTTAAATCAAAAATTAGAAGAAGGAAAAGAAATGAGTTAAAATTAGATGAAATCGGAATTGGGCCATTTAAATTGGACCCAAAATCAGGCCCAAAAGGACTGTTTTACTTGGTCCAGATCAGCCAACCTCAGAGAACGTCCAAACGGCGTCGTTTTGATCATACCTGATCTAGGCCGTTGATCTCAGATTGATCAACGGCCAAGATCACGTCTCCAAACCCACGCCTAATACCCGACCCACTTAACCCCAAAGACCGACCCAATCTCATTGGGATTACACGACATCGTTTCACCAAGTGAAAGATCTGGGCTGTTGATCATTCTTGATCCAACGACCAGGATCCGACTTCCCCGTCCCATATATAAACCTTATACTCTCACCTCACGCCCTAAGCCAGACCCCCCTCCCTCGAGTCGTCTCCCTCACCAAACCCAAACCCCTTAGAACCCTAGCGCCGCCCCCCTTTCCCCTCACCGTAAACTCGGTGGCAACAACGCCGGTGACCCCCAGACTAACACCCCTAGGGCACCTCGACCCCCTAAACACAGATCCACAAGCCGTGGGTCTCGAATCTTCCCCCACCGTCTCGAATCTTTATTTGAAGATTCGAGCCGGACCCCAACCCATGCCAAACCCCCCCAAATCCATACCAGATCCCCTGACCTCCCTCGTGACCAAACCAAGCTTGGTTTGGTCCGAATCTAACCAGAAAAATCTAAATCCCAAATCCGCCCTAAGAACCCTAAAAATCCAGAATCCGAGTTTTTGTCCGTTTAAACAAGAAGGTTGGGGTATAATAGACTTTAATCGAAGTGTTCTCAATTGAGAACACTTCGATTAAAGTTCGTTCAACCCCAAAAGAGGTTCGATTCAAAATCCGAGACAGGGCAGTCTGATTTTTAACCCTTTAAGGTATTTCTCCTTCTTTTCTTTGTTGATTCCATGTTGTTTGTTTTGTTATTGTTTGTTCATATGTTTGAATGTCAGTTTGATCTGTTTTATTGTGTCAACTATTCTGTCCATCTCACCTAGATCTTTATTTGATCGAATTGGTTTCTGTGTGTTTATTACGTATAATTACAATTTGTGTAATCGAGTCGAATAAGTTTCGTCAATCAGTTAAGTTTCCCACAAATCCCCGTGCCTGTCAACATGAAATCATAGTTCCAATTTGGATTGGTACTAATTTGACTCGTGTTGTTTGTTTTCTGCTGAAGCTTTGTTTGAATCCAATTGAGTGTAGCTGCTTGTAGTTTATTCAATTTGAATCAAAAACCACTTAAGGATTGGTTATAGCTGTAATTTTAATGAAAATTTTAGGACCTTGAGTTAAGTGGACTGCCAGTTTGGAGTATGGTTGAACCATTAGAATAATCTAGTGCAAATACACCTTGGCTGACATCTTTACAGATGAGAAGTCAGGTGTAAGGTGATTTTAATAATAAAAGGCTGAGGATGCACATGAGAATGGTAGTGGAACCTGCTGTACAGAAGGGTATCCACTGCCTTTCTGAACTTCAGCAGTTTAAAGTAGAAGTAACCCCATGCCTAGACAATCCTAAGTGGAGATGACAGCCTTTAAGGCTTATTTTAAGCCCTGGGCAGCCTGTCCTTAAAGGCAGTTTTTCTTCCTTTCTATAAGGATATAAGAGGGAGTGCAGAGAGGACTGAGAGGAGATAGAAGAGAGATATCACTTGAGACTTAAAAGAGTTTTAAAAATAGTTGACAACCAAAACAACAGAAAGACTATTCCATTAAATTTTTCGATTCAGTTTCGAGTTTAGTAGTTGAAGTCGACATCTCAATTTGATTTCAATTTGCATGAACTTCTTCTGCGATCTATTAGTTCAGCTTTGGTTTAAGTTCAAGTTCAGTTGAGTCTTTCGGGTGTTGATTGTGCTGTTGGGTTTTAACAAAACATTGTGGGCTGCCTTTGAGTGTATTTCTTGGATATTTGTGCGGTTTAAATTGTTGTTTTTGCTGTTCGTTTGCCACTGTTACTCTACTGACCCTTCTTCTTCTTCAATTGTAAGCACTTCCAGGTACATACTTCTGAAACCATGTGTTGTTGAAAGCTTGAAGTTTGAAGTAAAAAATAAAGAAATGAACGTCGCCTGCTTCATAGTACTTGTGTTCAAGATATAGCAATAGGTTGAATGATAGTTAGCCTGTATTTGTTTAAGCTCATTCCGACTGCATTTCTTCTGTATGAATTGGAACGTACTCTAAACTAATATGGACTGTTAAATAGTATGTTGTTAGATCAGACGTATCTCCGTGTGCATAACAATTTAGTCTGATTTAGTGATGACAGTATAACGTAGAATCATGGCAAGCATCTGTATGTACTCCTGTTTGGATCTTTGAACTGTCAAACTTGTTATATCCTGTCCAATTTGATTTCAAGAAAGACGTATCCCAAATAAATTTTCATATTGTGTTATGTTAGTACCAACGGGTTAGCCATGTATGTCAACTCTCCTATTGGATTCCTTGTTTCAACATAGGTTTAATAAGGTAGATTAATAATTAATATTGGCATCGTCCCATCATTTAAACGAAGTGGCTATTAATAGGATCAGCAGGTTTCTACATATTTTGAAGCACGAAACAACGCAACAATTTTAAGAACACTAATCTAATAGGCATGAGTTTGGTAAGATGGTTTGGCGTCTAGATCTAATATAACTTCTTCATCTAATAATGTTAGTTTAAATTAATCAAAGAATAGTTAATCTGTTTTGATATTATGGTGTGTCAATCTCACGTTTTAGTATTATTGAATAATAGAATATAGAATGAAAGCAGTTTTTCTTTGTACAAACTCGGTCGCAATTTTCCATTCGCATTAGCCGTAAACTAATAATTAATAAGTTACGTTTTTAGCATGTAATTAATTAAGAGATTTTCTTTTATTTTAGAGACGAACTTAATAGGAAAATATAGTCACTGTAGGTTTATCCTTTTAAATAAAAATGAGACGAGCCTCGACAAACAAAAATGCACAAGCTGCGGGGCCCTCTAAATGTATATATTAAAATACTTAGAATTCGGGACAGGCCGTTTAGCGAATTTTACGGCCTTCCCAAAATAACAATACGCTAGTTGCTTTAGGCGCACCTTTAATAATTTAACCTTCTTAAACACGGGTGCACATTGATGTGACCCAAATCCGAATCTCAACGGAGTCAAAATGTGTCGACGACCACGGGTGCATTGATTGTGACGTGGTTCGAGATGCATTTTCACGACGTTGCAATTCTATAAAAATAAATGATAATAATAAAAGCGGTTTAAACTTAATAAAAGCACATAAGTCACAACATGTATTTAAATCAGATATTTAGCCATTATAACAATTTAAGCGACCGTGCTAGAACCACGGGATTCGAGGGTGCCTAACACCTTCCCTCGGGTCAACAGAATTCCTTACTTAGAATTTCTGGTTCGCAGACTTCATTTGGAAAGTCGAATATTTTCCTCGATTTGGGATTCAAGATAAACCGGTGACTTGGGACACCAAAAGCCAAACCTTTCCCAAGTGGCGACTCTGAATTAAATAAATAATCTCATTTCGAATATTGTCACTTAAATTGGAAAAACTCCCTCGCGCATTTATCCTTCGGGGTAGGCGCGCAAAAAGGAGGTGTGACAACTCTGGCGACTCTGCTGGGGAACGAACCCAGAATCTCTGGTTCAGGGTTCAAGAATTCGAGCTTAGAATAATTGTTATATTTGTCTTTATTATCTGATCTTTATTACATGTTTTGGCATAACGTGCTAAATGTTGTCTTTTACCGCTTTGATATTATCTGAACTATATATAAACTGTGCCGAAACCCTTCTCTTCTTTCTTCCGGGGAGAAGCTCGCTGATCGAGACTCCCTATTCTGTTAGTGTCAATACCTGAAATAAGAAAGAGGCCGGACAAGTTACAAAGCCGGACGATCTCGCGGGTCCCCGGTACGTAGCCCCCTCCTCGACTCGAGTTGTCCGCTCGGGTACACAGTCTAGAACATATACCCAGGTTATAAACCTAGTATAACAAAACCTCATGCCGGATCCCTAGTAGGAACGCTCATTTGCATCATGTTGCATTTGACATAGGGGACTCAACACAGGGGTTGGGTCCGTCTAGGACAGGTAACCTGAAATGAAAAGACCATTCTGCTGCATCCCGTTTGTTTTGTGCATTTATTTGCTTCAGATCTGCATGCTGACCGGTTTCTAAAAAAAATTCAACGTAGGGAGATAATTACTTATTTTTGGAAAAATAAAACCAATGTCCAAGTAGTGTCAAGACCTCGCCGGAATTTTCTTAAAAAAAATAAAAACAAAATTTGTCTTTTAGTTTGAGTTATTAAAAAAACATATATATAAAAAAAATTCCTTTTGATCACTTTCAAAATCCAAAAAATATATATATTTATTTAAAAGTAAAAAAAGGGGAAAATTCAAAATTCAAAAAAAATGTTATTTCTTTTGTAGTATCTCTTTTATAAATTCGGACTAATAGTCCAAATACTTCCTTAAAAGATTTTTCGAATTTCCAAAAAAAAGAAGGTAAAAAAAAAGTTCAAAGAAAAAATATTTCTTTAGTCTTCGTCTCTTTTCCAAAAAAAAAAACAAATATAAAATATAAAAATCCAAAAAATATTTTCTCCTTTCCTTTAAAAGATTTTATTCAAAAAAAGGGGGGATTTAGTTTGTTTCCCCTATTTCTGATCAGCCCGAACTACGCCGGTTTGATTCTCACAAGGTGCGAGATACGTAGGCAACCCTCATCGGGTCCAACCTCCCCTTTTCAAAAAATAGCCAAAATGTTAGAATTTTAATTTTGTCATGAATGAGTCGGGTGATGCCGTTGTGTCAAGGATAGCTGAATGTTCCCGAAAGGGACGCCGGAAGGCTGACTTTGCACAAACGGCCATTATTGGTCATTTTTATTTTTCTGACCAAATTGCCCATCGGCCTTAGGATCCTCATCCCCGAGGCTCTGTGAGGTCGTGTTCCCCATATTAATTCATTACTAAAAAAGAGTCATAAATAAATCAAGTGATTGTTTTTGTCAAAAATAGCCAAATATTCCCGAAAGGGACGGCGGAAGGCTGATTTTGCATAAACGACCACTTTCGGTCATCTTCTAAAGTTTTTGATCGGTTGACCCTCACAGCCTTAAAATCTTCATCCCCGAAGTGCTGAAAGGCCGTGTTCGAAAATCGGATCTTCTTTATAAAAAATTATAGTCAAAACATTTTTTGAGTCAAATCATTTTGCTTAAAGTCACCTTAATAAATGTGCAGGATGAGCACAATGCAAAATGAATACTTTTCGATAATGACTAAAATCCCTGTCAAGTTACGGCTATGGTGGAATGATCTAGGTGCAGAAGGGCAAGATAAGGTCAAGAAATATCTGAAAGGTCTCACGGGTTTATTGGAAATCCAACCTCGGGGAGATATCATAAGAGCTTTGGTCACCTACTGGGACCCAGCGCACAATGTTTTCCACTTCTCCGATTTTGAACTCACCCCGACTCTAGAGGAACTGGTTGGGTACATCGGAAATGTTGAACTTCCATAAGGCAAAAATACCTGGTTGCCCCAAGAGCTGTCACGATGCATCAATTTCTAGACTCACTAAAAATACCCAGGACGGTCCATAACCCAGATTTGGCCGCCGGTTTTTGTAATCCATGCTTCATATACGACAGGTATGGTCATGTAGGAGGATTCAATAATCCGATTTACAAGCTATGCAACAAAGGTAGTCGTCGGAAGTGGGATGAGCACAGACGGGTGGCTTTCATGATAACATTTTTGGGCCTTATGGTATTTCCGAGGAAAGACGGAAATATTGATCTGAAAATATCCGGGGTCGTCAGTACTTTGCTCACTCAGAATGACAGTACTCTCGCGCCTATGGTGGTATCTGATATCTTTCGAGCTCTCACAGCCTGCAAAGCCGGGGGGAATTTCATCGAAGGGTGTAACTTGCTGCTACAAATATGGATGACTGAACATCTCTTCCATCGTTCCGAGCTTTTGAGTCATGGTTCCTCGAAGAAAACTTGCATAGAAGAGTTTTACACAAGAACCAAGGAGGTCAGTATGCCCAAAGGAGTTATGGCATGGACTTCGTTCTTTCAGACTCTCACTGCCAGCCAAATACAGTGGACACTGGGATGGTTGCATGTTGATGAGGTCATGTATATGCCAGCAGCTAGAACTCACTTTCTACTGATGGGACTTAAGAGCATTCAACCTTACGCGCCCTGCCGAGTCTTGAGACAACTCGGGAGATGCCAGATAGTGCCACACGAGGAAGATCTTAGTGCTCAAACAATTGATATTAAAGATTAGCCCTAACAGACAATTTCCTGAAGCAAAAATACGCCAGATCTGGAATGAATGTCAATATTTGAAAGCGAATACTTGTGTGCAGGATCGGGCCAAAAGTGAAATGGCGTCGGGTTACCTTGCGTGGTACAGAAGAGAACTTGAACACGAAAGGCCGGCTAAAAGACCCCACATCCTGAATTTTACCGAGTCGTCACAAAAGTAGTGGGATTGGTTAGCAAAAGAAAGAGGCTATCGTGCCGAAATCAGCAAATTGAAGCAACAAGTTGAAGATCTAAAATATGAGCACAACGTGCAAATTGCTATTGATCTGGGAGAAAAGAACTGGTTGACTCAGGAAAATGAGATGCTCAGGTCCCAGATCAAACAGATGAGGATAGACGTTGATAACCAGCAAAGGAGCCAGTTGGATGAACGATTGATAAAAGGTTTAAGAATGGAAATTGGGGAGTGCCCGAGTGAGTCAAAAAATCTTGAAAATACCATAGCAGGACTCGAAGCACACTGGGCAAGAAGGACAGAAAAGCGTAACTGATACCTGCAGCAGTTGGAAAGGGATCACGAGCAAACCATTGCCAATCTGAAGGAAAAGGTGGACAAAGCGGTTGAGCAAACCCGAACCCTTGGAGCTGAAAATAGACATTGCCACAAGCTCTTAGCCCAAATGGAAGTAGAAATTCAGCAGTGGCATAATCAATGCCTCAAGGATTATCGGATTATGACAGCCCGTAATGATCAAATAGAGCACCTACTCAAAGAAAAGAGGCAAACCAGGGATAAGATTAAGACCATTGCCCATGCCATCATCAGAAGGTGTCTACGATGTGAAAACATGACCAGCATTACCGTTCTCTCGGCAGTGATGATTTATGTCAAGCAGACCATGCATGAGCTGGAACAACTTGAAAGGGACCTCACACCTAAGACCGCGGCGAGGCCGAACGATGCCCCGCGGGTGCCAATTATCGAAACCTTAATGAATTCATAGGTCGAGTCTGTATTTTCCATCTTAGCATCTTCTGTCCATCTTTTCGCATCAGGGTGTATTAGTATGTTGAGTCTGTACTTATTTCAAGGCTTGTTATTTTCTCCATTTTCAAAAAATGTTAGTTTGTAAGAGATTGTTTCAGTAATAAAATGTGTGCTTCTTTTACACTCGTCTGTTTTAAACTACGTAATGATCTGATTCACGCGGCATCGTGATACGTAGGAAATCCTCATCGGATCCGGTCACATTTTTAACTGCAAATAATGAAAACAATAATAATAGTAAATAATAAAATAAAATAAAAAAAAACATGATAAATAAAGGGAAGCCTAAAGAGAAGCCGGAATGACGCATGTCTTCATTGCAAACATGTAGAAATTCACTTAACTGTATAGGTGCATCACGCCCCAACGTGAGATTACCTATCTATTATTTGTTTCAAACTAACCACTTGTTTGCTGCTAAGTTCCAGGTTTTTAGAAAAGGTGGTTTGGTTCGGTAGAGGTCTGGCCTCATATTCATACTTCATGAGGTCGAAAAGTGTTCAGTTGCCCGTCGTTAAGTCGAGAGGGAGTATTCACACTTACTTCACAAGATCAAAGGGAAGTATAGAGATGTCTTCGGAAATTCCTTTGCCGACAATTACCGTCTCCGAGGAGAGTTCTTTCTTGGTCGTCCCGACTCCCGAGTCAGCAACTGCTGAGGAAAACAGAATCCTGCGGCTCCGCATGTTGGAGATGTTGGATGACTGGAATAACGGAAAAGAGCCACCGAGTGTAATCCCTGGGTTCCCTGAGTTGTTCTCTAGGATAAGTGGGGCTTCCAACGTCCCCATAAGCTATCCAACTAGGTACCCGGCCATTTCAGCCCACTCTGCTGGATCACCCTCTGATTCTTATCCCTGGATGTCAATAACAGATGCAGCTACGAACATATTCATTGTACCTCCCTGTCCAATCGTGGCACAACCCGCTACATACAGGCCGAATTTTGACTCATCCTCATTCACATTTCAAGCACTATCCTTCTCACTGGAACCAACTCGGTTCACCACCAGCACTCAGCCTCAACAACCTCAATACGAGTTTGCGCCTGGGCAAGATCAAAACCCCAAAGCTTCCGAACAAGATGAGATGGCAAAAAGAATGAGGAGCCTCGAGCATAGTTTGAAAAACATGCAAGCTTTAAGCGGGTAGAAGAGTGTTTCCTATACCGATCTATGCATGTTCCCTCACGTGCACCTACCCATGGGTTTCAAAACACCAAAGTTTGAGAAGTATGACGGGCATGGCGACCCCATTGCTCATCTTAAGAAGTATTGCAACCAATTGCGTGGAGCCGGCAGCAAAGAAGAATTGTTGATGGCATACTTCGGAGAAAGTCTGGTAGGAATAGCCTTAGAGTGGTATATGGACCAAGACATATCTCGATGGCATATATGGGATGATCTCGCCAGAGATTTTGTGAGACAATTTCAGTATAATATTGACATCGCACAGGACAAAAATTCTCTATCAAACTTAAAGAAGAAACCTTCGGAAAGTTTCAAAGAATATGTTATTAAATGGCGCGAACAAGCATCAAGGGTAAAACCTCCCATGGACGAGATAGAAATGGTCACTACTTTCCTCCAGGCTCAAGAATCAGACTACTTCCAGAATATGATGTCAGCCATGGGAAAGCCTTTTGCGGAAGCAATCAAGATCGGGGAGATGGTAGAGAATGGTTTGAAGACGGGTAGAATCTTAAGTCAGGAAGCCATAAGGGCAACCTCCCAAGCCGTCCAAAGCGGGTCCGGAGGAATGGAAAGAGGAAAGAAAAAGGAAGAAACGTTTATGGCAGCATCAGATGCGAGGGAATATCGTAATCCTAGGCCCCGTTTTCCAGAAAGAACCCCACAGCATTACTACCCCCACAAAAATGTGACTTATGCTCCTCAACCCTACATGGTCATGAATACCCAGCCCTATTTCCATCCACCACAGCAAGCCAATCGAGGCCCAGCTCCACCTCCCAGAAATCAGCCTCCTTACCGGAACCACTATAATCCACAGCCACCTCAAAATAACTTCCGCCCTCAGGAACCACCTAGAAGATGGACTTTCACACCCATTGGTGAACTGTATTCTACCTTGTTCCCAAAGCTAGTCCAGATGGGTTTCCTGCAGCCAGTCCCTCAAATAAGACATAATCCGGCATCACCTGCTTACAAAGCCGGCGTTAGGTGTGCTTATCATTCGGGAGCAGAAGGGCATGATACAAATGATTGTTTGACTTTGAGAAGGGTGGTTGAGAACTTAATAGAGTAGGGAAAGATAGTATTGAGGGACGAGGAGGTCCCAAATGTGACTAACAATCCGTTTCCCGCTCACAATAACGGGCCATTGATTGGAATGATTTGTGAGGACAAAGAGTTTGATCCTGCCTTAAAAGCTATAATCGCCATCGTCGATGCAGGGAAAAAGCCTAAAACCGCCCCGAAGCTAGAGAAAGGGGAAAAGAAGACTAGTGCTGTTAAGGTTGAGCTCAAAGAGAAGGTCGAGACAGAGACAGTAATGATGGTGCCTGCGAGGAATGAAGTTCTTTACGTTCCACGAGGTCGAGCAGAGAAGCCGCAGAGATTCGAAGTCAAAAGGGCAAAACCAATGTACGTACCGAAAGGGGCCTATATGGTCCGGGGACGATTCAACCACCTCGGCTGAATGAGCCAGTGGTTATCGGACGCGTACCACAGAAGCCAATGACAGACCCGTCCGCAGTACCGTGGAACTATCAAAGAACATTGGTTACGTGCAAAGGCAGAGAAGTCATGGGGGAACTTCCGGAGAATACTTTCATTGGAAGATATTCAAACACTCAAGAGTTAAACAACGCCACACGAAAACGCTTCCCACCCAAGAAGCCTGTAAGCGTTGAAGAAGCGGAAGTTTTCTTCCAAAAGATGAAAATGCCCGACTACGATGTGGTGGATCAGTTACGCAAGTGCCCCGAGCAAGTGTCTATGTTATCTTTGCTGATGAGGTCGGCCAAACACCAGAAGATCTTGCTCAAGACCCTGAATGAAGCGTACATACCGGCTGAGACTTCAGTTGAACAACTAGAAAAGATGACGGAAAGGTTCTTCGCAGTTAATCAGGTTTCTTTCAGCAAGAATGACTTACCTCCAGAGGGAGCGGCTCACAACAAAGCTTTACATCTGACAGTTAAGTGCAAAGACTACTACGTCAAACGGGTAATGTTGGATGGAGGTTCAGGTGTTGACATTTGTCCGCTATCCACACTGCAAAGAATGGAAATTGGGACTGGAAGAATTCTCCCCAATAATGTCTGCGTAAGGGCTTTTGATGGCGTCAAGAGGGACACCCTCGGGGAAATAGACTTGGTGTTGACTATAGGACCGGTGGAGTTCGAAATAACTTTCCAGGTACTTGATATGAATACGTCTTACAATTTTCTCCTCAGCAGACCTTGGATTCATGTGGCAGGGTTTGTACCTTCCACTCTTCACCAAATGGTGAAGTCTGAATACGAAGATCAGGAAATTGTGGTCCACGGAGAAGACAAACAGTCTATTTATCGGGACCCATCCATCCCATATCTTGAAGCAAGGGAAGGGAGTGAGCACACGGTTTATCAGGCTTTCGAAGTTGTGTTAGCGGAGCAGTATGAAGAAGGAAGACCTTGCCCCCAACCTTTCCTGTCCAACGCCTCAATCATGGTGGCTAAAGAAATGATCCGACATGGATTCAGGCCAGGGAAGGGGCTCGGACGAACGCTGCAAGGAATAACGGAACCCATCACCTTGCCTTCCACTAAGAAACTTTTTGGGATAGGTTTTCAACCCACTCCAAAAGATGAAGAGTGGGCAAGGAAGAGGAAAAATGAGAGTTGGAAGCTGCCTCGACCATTACCAAATTTATACGAGACTTTCGTCGGACCGAAATACATCGAAGAAGAAGACGACAAGGTTTTCACGGTCGAAGAAATCGAGGAAATATGTGGGGCAATGAGAGGAATGCTCTACGAAGCTCACATGCTTCAACCGGGAGAAGGCACAAGCACCGCTGAAATATTATATGTGGGGCCAAATGCCAAGCTTCGGAATTGGGAGGCCACGCCGTTCCCAACTAGGCAGGAGTCCGGGTAGACCTGTCCTGCCACCTTTCCTGCATCACGAGTTATCCTAGGATGTAACTCGGATGTTTTTCCTTTAGTTTCTTGTTTTGAATTCCTGAATTATAAACCTTGTTATCTTCCAAATTCCAAGGAATAAAAATTAGTATTTCCTCATTTTTTCCTTTATTCTGATTTTTGCTATTTTTCCTTTATTTTTTCCTTTCAGTTATAAAATGCGACTTTAAATAATATGACATGCTTGTGGACTTCACACCCAGATCACAACGATCTGTTTAATTGTGAAATAATGAACCAAGAACCGGAATATGACGAAGAAGAGGCTTTTAGGGAAATAAATCGAGAATTGGAACACTTTGAGAATAAACCTAAGCCGAATCTGAATGACACTGAACCGGTTAATTTGGGAACTCCTGAAGAAATCCGAGAGACCAAAATAAGCATTCACACGGACAAGAAAATGCGAGACGCGATAATTCAACTCCTTTTTGAATTCAAAGATGTGTTTGCTTGGTCATACGATGACATGCCAGGATTAGGTGTTGATCTAGTGGTGCATAAATTGCCAATTCACCCTGATTGTCCTCCAGTTCAACAAAAGCAGAGAAAGTTCAAACTGATGTCAGTGATAAAATTAAAGAAGAAATCACCAAGCAGTTGAAAACATGAGTAATTCGGGTAGTCCAGTACACCACGTGGTTGGCGAATGTAGTTCCAGTGCCGAAAAAAGATGGGAAGACTCGGGTATGTGTGGATTATCGAGATTTGAACAGGGCGAGTCCCAAAGACAATTTTCCATTGCCCAACATCCACATCCTTGTTGATAATTGTGCCAAACATGAGATACAATCCTTCGTAGATTGTTACGCTGGATATCATCAGGTGTTGATGGATGAAGAAGACGTCGAGAAAACTGTCTTCACTACACCTTGAGGTACTTACTGTTATCGGGTTATGCCATTCGGTCTAAAGAATGTTGGGGCAACTTACATGAGAGCCATGACAGCCATTTTTCATGACATGATGCATCAAGAGATAGAGGTGTAGTGGACGACGTGATAGTCAAGTCCAAGACTCAGGACGATCATATCCAAGACTTGAGGAAATTCTTCGAGAGACTGAGAAAGTATGACTTGAAGCTGAACCCGGCTAAATGCGCCTTCGGAGTCCCATCAGGCAAGCTTTTGGGTTTCATAGTAAGCAGGAAAGGTATCGAGTTAGATTCAACAAAGATAAAATCAATCCGAGATCTACCTCACCCAAGAATGAAGAAAGACGTGATGAGTCTATTGGGCAGGTTAAACTATATCAGTCGATTCATTGCTCAGCTGACTAGCACATGTGAGCCCATATTCAAGCTATTGAGGAAGGATGCAGTGATCAAATGGACGGCTGAGTGTCAAGAAGCTTTTGACAAGATCAAAGAATATCTTTCAAATCCCCCAGTTTTGGTCCCGCCAGAGCCAGAGAGACCCCTGTTCTTGTATTTAAAAGTCTTGGAAAATTCTTTCGGTTGCGTCCTCGGGCAACATGACATAACCGGAAAGAAGGAGCAGGCGATCTATTACTTGAGCAATAAATTCACCAGCTACGAGGCCAAGTACACTTTGCTAGAAAGAACGTGTTGTGCTTTGACGTGGGTTGCTCAAAAATTGAGACATTATCTCCAAGCTCACACTACTTACCTCATAAGCAGGTTGGATCCTTTGAAGTACATATTTCAGAAACCAATGCCTACTGGAAGACTGGCCAAGTGGAAAATCTTGCTTACTGAATTTGACATAGTCTATGTCACTCGCACGGCAATGAAAGCCCAGACGTTACCGGATCATTTGGCCGAAAACCCGGTTGATGAGGAATACCAACCATTGAGTACTTATTTTCCAGATGAAGAAATAAATACCATAAAACTAGTCTCGGAAAACGCTCATGTTTGGAGGATGTTCTTCGATGGGGCCGTAAACGCCAAAGGTGTAGGAATTGGGGCAATCTTGATCTCACCCTCTGGTCAGCACTATCCTGCTACAGCTAGGCTGCACTTCTTTTGCACGAACAATACAGCTGAATATGAAGCCTGCATCATGGGCATGCATATGGCGATCGATCAGGATGTTGAAGATTTATTGATTATGGGGGACTCTGACCTGATTATCCGGCAAGCCCAAGGTGAATGGGAAACTCGGGATGTCAAGCTTATCCCTTACCGACAGCACGTGGAGGATCTAGGCAAGCGATTCAAATCAATAGAGTTCAGGTATATCCCGCGTTTTCACAATGAACTAGCGGATGCACTTGCTACCTTAGCTTCAATGTTACCCTACCCAGGCAACGCCCACGTCGATCCCTTGAAAATCCAAATCAGGGAAAGACATGGTGACTGTAATGTAGTTGAGGCAGGATCAAGTACCCAGCCATGGTACCATGATATCAAGAAGTTCTTGAAGACATAATAATACCCTGAACATGCTACTGGAGATCAAAAGAGAACTATTAGGCGGCATGCAGGTGGTTTCTTTTTGAGCGGCGAGGTATTGTATAAAAGGACCCCGGACCTCAATTTGTTAAGATGTGTTGACGCCGAGGAGATAGGAAAAATCATGCATGAAGTACACGCAGGAGTATGCGGGGCCCACATGAATGGGTATGTTTTGGCAAAGAAAATCCTTCGAGCGGGTTATTACTGGATGACCATGGAAAATGACTGTTTTAGCTTCGTTCAGAAGTGTCATCAGTGTCAGGTGCACGGTGATTTAATTCATGCACCTCCCACAGAACTGCATCCCATGTCTGTACCTTGGCCATTTGTTGCTTGGGGCATGGACGTCATTGGTCCGATCGAGCCGAAGGCCTCAAATGGACACAGATTCATATTGGTTGTTATCGACTACTTCACAAAATGGGTAGAAGCTGTGACTCTCAAATCGGTCACTAAGAAGGCTGTGGTAGATTTTGTACATTCAAATCTCATTTGTCGTTTCGGTATTCCTGCAACTATCATCACAGATAACGCAGCAAACCTGAATAGTCACTTGATGGGGGATGTATGCGAATAGTTCAAAATAACGCATAGAAACTCCACTCCTTATCGGCCCAAGGCCAATGGCGCTGTTGAAGCAGCAAACAAGAATATCAAGAAGATTTTGAGGAAGACGATCCAGAGTTCCCGACAATGGCATGAACAGTTACCCTTTGCATTGTTGGGATATCGCACTACAGTACGCACATCAGCAGGGGAAACCCCTTACTTGTTGGTTTATGGGACCGAGGCTGTGATACCATCAGAGGTGGAAATTCCTTCGCTCCGAACCATTGTCGAAGCAGAAATTGAAGATAGCGAGTGGGTTAAGACTCGATTGGAGCAGTTGACTTTGATTGACGAGAAACGAATGGCCACGGTTTGTCACGGATAGTTGTACCAACATAGAATGGCCCGTGCTTACAACAAGAAAGTACGACCCAGGAATTTTGAAGTAGGGCAGCTGGTATTAAGGCGCATTCTGCCACATCACCAGGAAGCGAAAGGAAAATTTGCTCCTAATTGGAAAGGCCCATACATCATCAGGAAGATATTGCCGAGAGGAGCATTGTATCTGGGTTATATTGAAGGAAATGATCCTGAAACAGCAGTGAATGCGGACGCCATCAAAAGATATTATGTCTGAGTTTTACTTCAGTGGTCTTGGAACGTTTGAGATGATGAAGGTTTTATTCCCACTACCCAAACACTATCAACTCTCTCTACAAGCCCTTTTGAGCCGGTTACATTTCTTTGGCTACCACAAAAAAAAACATTGATTGAGCCTGAACTACGTCTGACTTGATTCCGAAAGGATACGTAGGCAGCCTCTCTCTAGGGTTCAGTCACACCAAAAATAAAATCCAATTTACCCTAAAGTTGAAACCGGGGCACACCAAATGGTTTAGAAGTTGTAGTTTCATCTACAATTACTTTACCAAGCACAAGTCCTTCAGATCAATTGTCAAAGGCAGGGAAAGCCGAGAGACATCATGATTGGAGGCCGGCACATTCAAATTGAAAGAAATAAAACAAGAGAGTCTTGTCGGTGAAAACCTTCGGGCACCGCGAGGCGATGGGAGCAGAGAAATCGAAAATGAGAGAGCTTGTTTAGTAAAAACTCGCAAAGAGTGCTATCAAGCGACAACAAGAAGAGAAATGAGAGAGGTCGACTGGCGAAAACCCGCAAAGGACGCTGTCGGCCAAAAAGATGATTCCACCTCAGAAATTCTTGGCAAGGTTCCACTGGTTTGGAAACATAGATCTGTTTTGGTTCATGAGGAAATGCAAGTTCGTGAAGGTCGGGCATCCAGTCCAAAAAGCATGTCATGTCAATTTAAAGTCAGCATGTTTCCTTAGATAAGTCTTTCTTGTCCCGAAAGGGACACTTCTCTTTTTAAATTTGTTTTCTCCGCTCTTTGTTTTACCCTTCTTTGAATCCCTTTCATTTTAACCTCAAATTCCAAATATACTGGAAAGAATAGGTGGCAGGACCAGTTTCACGGAGCTCCGTTTAGTAAGAAGTAAATACACCACTTCAGTGGTACGTCTGTCCAGTCCCGATTGATCATGATGTTGGTTGCCTTCGAAGTAAAGCCACACAAAAAAAAACCGACAAATCCTCACAGGGTCTCCCTTTGTACAAATCCCAACAGGGTCTCCCTTTGTGAAAATCCCCACAGAGTCTCCCCTTGTAAAATCCCCCAAAGAGTCTGCCCCAGCTAATCCCCAACGAGTCTGCCTTGTACAAATCCCCATAGAGTCTCCCCAATAAAAATCCCCACTGAGTCTGCCTCGGTAAAAATCCCCAAGCAGAATGGGATGAAAGAACCAAAGCGTTACACGGGCAAATCATCACAAATCCGGGAATGCGAGTCTGAGCAGTTTAAAAGGGTTTCGCCTGTGAGCCCAATCAATGGCAGAGTTTCTCAACAGGAATAAGGACGGGACAAAGTAATTGGAACAATCAAGGCCATCGAACCAACCACCATTTTCAAGCTGACAATTGTTCTTTGTTTGGAAAATTGAAACAGGTGTGATCCAAAGCAACCGTGCAAGAAGCAGGGGTCGCCCAAAAAAAAGAAATACGTGAATGCAAGAAACAGCTTTGCAATAAGGAATCAACCCAAAAGGGAAGTTTCCCCAAAATTCTCTCCTGCATTTTACTAAACAAAAAAAATAAAAGAAAACAAAAAAAAAAGAAGTAAGAAGAAAACTCAAAAAAAGAGGGTTAGTTAGAATCCCCAATTTTCTGTAAGCCAGCATTTGGGCTCCAATCCCTGAGTTGAGCAGTCTTTCCTTTAGCCAACATTAGGGCTTCAATCCCTGAGTTGAGCATTTTTCCATTTAGCCAACATTAGGGCTCCAATCTCTGAGTTGAGTGTTTTTTCCTTTTAGCCAGCATTAGGGCTCCAATCCCTGAGTTGAGAATTTTTCCATTTAGCCAGCATTAGGGCTCCAATCCCTGAGTTGAGCAATTTTCTTTTAGCCGACATTAGGGCTTCAATCCCTGAGTTGAGCGTTTTTCCTTTAGCCAGCATTAGGGCTCCAATCGCTGAGTTGAGCATTTTTCTTTTAGCCGACATTAGGGCTCCAATCCCTGAGTTAAGCATTTTTCTTTTAGCCGACATTAGGGCTCCAATCACTGAGTTGAGCAATTTCCATTTAGCCAGCATTAGGGATCCAATCCCTGAGTTGAGCGCTTTTTCCTGTTAGCCGACATTAGGGCTCCAATCCCTGAGTTGAGCGTTTTTCCTTTAAGCCAGCATTAGGGCTCCAATCCCGGAGTTGAGCAACTTTCTTTTAGCCGACATTAGGGCTCCAATCACTGAGTTAAGCGTTTTTCCTTTAGCCAGCATTAGGGCTCCAATCCCTAAGTTGAGCGAATTTCCCTTAAGCCAGCATTAGGGCTCCAATCCCTGAGTTGAGCAATTTTCTGTAAGCCGGCATTAGGGCTCCAATCCCTGAGTTGAGCATTTTTCTTTTAGCCGACATTAGGGCTCCAATCCCTGAGTTGAGCGTTTTTCCTGTTAGCCGACATTAGGGCTCCAATCCTTGAGTTGAGCATTTTTCCTTTAGCCAGCATTAGTGCTCCAATCCCTAAGTTGAGCATTTTTCTTTTAGCCGACATTAGGGCTCCAATCCCTGAGTTGAGCGTTTTTCCTATTAGCCGACATTAGGGCTCCAATCCCTGAGTTGAGCGTTTTTCCTTTAAGCCAGCATTAGGACTCCAATCCCTGAGTTGAGCAACTTTCTTTTGGCCGACATTAGGGCTCCAATCCCTGAGTTGAGCATTTTTCCTTTAGCCAGCATTAGGGCTCCAATCCCTGAGTTGCGTGAATTTCCCTTAAGCCAGCATTAGGGCTCCAATCCCTGAGTTGAGCGACTTTCCTTTAGCCAACATTAGGGCTCCAACCCCTGAGTTGAGCATTTTTTTTCTTTAAGCTAGCATTAGAGCTCCAATCCCTGAGTTGAGCAACTTTCCTTTAGCCAACATTAGGGCTCCAACCCCTGAGTTGAGCATTTTTCTTTTAGCCGACATTAGGGCTCCAATCCCTGAGTTGAGCGTTTTCCTTTAGCCAACATTAGGGCTCCAACCCCTGAGTTGAGCGACTTTCTTTTAGCCAGCATTAGGGCTCCAATCCCTGAGTTGAGCGATTTTTTCCAGTTAGCCGACATTAGGGCTCCAATCCCTAAGTTGAGCATTTTTCCTTTAGCTGACATTAGGGCTCCAATCCCTGAGTTGAGCGTTTTTCCTTTAGCCAGCATTAGGGCTTCAACCCCTGAGTTGAGCGACTTTCTTTTAGCCAACATCAGGGCTCCAATCCCTGAGTTGAGCGATTTTCCTTTAGCCAGCATTAGGGCTCCAACCCTTGAGTTGAGCGACTTTCTTTTAGCCAACATCAGGGCTCCAATCCCTGAGTTGAGAGATTTTCCTTTAGCCAGCATTAGGGCGCCAATCCCTGAGTTGAGCAATCTTCCTTGAGCCGACATTAGGGCTCTAATCCCTGAGTTGTACATTTTTACTCTTTGCGACATTAGGGCTCCAATCCCTGAGTTGTGCTTTGTAGAATAGAGTTTTTCCAATCCCCTCATCAGTGCTGTAAGTTTTCATGACAATTAACTCACGAAATTTTCCTAGTGAAACTGGGGCAGAAAATTTCATTCGTTTGTTTTGTTGTCTCAGCAGGTCTGACCTCGAGGTGCATGGATTGAGACGACCTACGGGATGAGTCTTAATCCAGAATAAAGGAAATAAGAAAAAAAACAAAAAAAGAAGACGTTCCCACATATTGGAACAAACAAAGGGCAGGTCGCTCAAAAATTGGATCAAATTCCCAAGCTCCGCCAATCCCGTTTCACTCAATACTGCAGAAATAAACAAGCACCTACAACTTGCGAGCATCAAGATTCAGATCGAAGTCTACAAGTAGAATCAGCTAAGACCCAAGATCAAGTTGCAAAGAGTTATAGATAGGAATCTTGTAACTAGCGGTTGACAAGCATAAGTAGTTAGTTCAGTTTCAATTACCTCTGGTTGTAATAAGGAGGTCGGTGAAGCAGTAGCGGCAACAGCGACAGTAGTAACAGCAAGCATTGCAATCCCATGGTAGTCCCAGCTACCAAAGTTTCCCGAACTACATTGACTTGATTCCTGTTTAGCCCAGGATATGTAGGAAATCTTTGAAGCAAAGATTCGGTCAAATCTTTCAAAAATGTGCTTCACACGGAGTAGTCCAACGGGCAAAAATCGCTCATATCTGCTCACTTTATCTTTGTACGAAAACCTCGCATGTTTTCGAACAAAGAGGGGCAGCTGTGAGCACGTGATTTTTGTTTACACGACAATTACTCCAAAAGAAATTGAAAAATAAAACAAATGGTTTTGTTGTACAATTTTTGGAGTTTACGTGGCACTTTTGGCAGTTATTTGTAGTTTTGTTTGTGATTGTTTAGTTTTGTCAAATAAAAATACAAAAAAATATATGTCGCATGTGAGTTTAGGATATCGTTCTACTATTAGGAATTAATCGAACCATAATTTGGTTTTAAAAGGAAAAATCACAAAAAAATATGCATCTTTTATTCTATTTGTTGTCATTGAGTGATTTTATTTTAATTAAATGTTTAATGTAAGTGATAATTATTGTTTAGGTATTAATTAATATTTGTATAGTTTTATTTTGATTTTACAATTTAGTTAGGAATTTTATTTAAATCAAAAATTAAAAGAAGGAAAAGAAATGAGTTAAAATTAGATGAAATCGGAGTTGGGCCATTTAAATTGGACCCAAAATCAGGCCCAAAAGCACTATTTTACCCGGTCCAGATCAGCCAACCTCAGAGAACGTCCAAACGACGTCATTTTGATCATACCTGATCTAGGCCGTTGATCTCATATTGATCAACGGCCAAGATCACGTCTCCATACCCATGCCTGATACCCGACCCACTTAACCCCAAAGACCGACCCAATCTCATTGGGGTTACACGACGTCGTTTCACCAAGTGAAAGATCTGGGCCGTTGATCATTCTTGATCCAACGACTAGGATCCGACTTCCCCGTCCCATATATAAACCTTATACTCTCACCCCACGCCCTAAGCCAGATCCCCCCTCCCTCGAGTCATCTCCCTCACCAAACCCAAACCCCTTAGAACCCTAGCGCCGCCCCCCTTTCCCCTCACCGTAAACTCGGCGGCAACAACGCCGGTGACCCCCAGACTAACACCCCTAGGGCACCTCGACCCCCTGAACACAGATCCACAAGCCGTGGGTCTCGAATCTTCCCCCACCATCTCGAATCTTCATTTGAAGATTCGAGCCGAACCCCAACCCATGCCAACCCCCCCCCCAAATCCATGCCAGGTACTCCCGTGACCTCCCTCGTGACCAAACCAAGCCTGGTTTGGTCCGAATCTAACCAGAAAAATCTGAATCCCAAATCCGCCCTAAGAACCCTAAAAATCCAGAATCTGAGTTTTTGTCCGTTTAAACAAGAAGGTTGGGGTATAATAGACTTTAATTGAAGTGTTCTCAGTTGAGAACACTTTGATTAAAGTCCGTTCAACCCCAAAAGAGGTTCGATTCAAAATCCGAGACAGGGCAGTCTGATTTTTAACCCTTTAAGGTATTTCTCCTTCTTTTCTTTATTGATTCCATGTTGTTTGTTTTGTTATTGTTTGTTCATATGTTTGAATGTCAGTTTGATCTGTTTTATTGTGTCAACTATTCTGTCCATCTCACCTAGATCTTTATTTGATCGAATTGGTTTCTGTGTGTTTATTACATATAATTACAATTTGTGTAATCGAGTCGAATAAGTTCCGTCAATCAGTTAAGTTTCCCACAAATCCCCGTGCGTGTCAACATGAAATCATAATCTGTGCTTGTTCAAGTTTGGTTATCAGCTATTAATTGTGTGGTTGTAATTCGCGTAGTCGATTCGATATATGTCGTCAATTAGTTCCAGTTTGGAATGGTACTAATTTGACTCGTGTTGTTTGTTTTCTGCTGAAGCTTTGTTTGAATCCAATTGAGTGTAGCTGCTTATAGTTTATTCAATTTTAATCAAGAACCACTTAAGGATTGGTTATAGCTGTAATTTTAATGAAAATTTTAGGACCTTGAGTTAAGTGGACTGCCAGTTTGGAGTATGGTTGAACCATTAGAATAATCTAGTGCAAATACACCTTGGCTGACATCTTTACAGATGAGAAGTCAGGTGTAAGGTGAGTTTAATAATAAAAGGCTGAGGATGCACATGAGAATGGTAGTGGAACCTGCTGTACAGAAGGGTATCCACTGCCTTTCTAAACTTCAGCAGTTTAAAGTAGAAGTAACCTCATGCCTAGACAATCCTAAGTGGAGATGACAGCCTTTAAGGCTTATTTTAAGCCCTGGGCAGCCTGTCCTTAAAGGCAGTTTTTCTTCCTTTCTATAAGGATATAAGAGGGAGTGCAGAGAGGACTGAGAGGAGATAGAAGAGAGATATCACTTGAGACTTAAAAGAGTTTTAAAAATAGTTGACAACCAAAACAACAGAAAGACTATTCCATTGAATTTTTCGATTCAGTTTCGAGTTTAGTAGTTGAAGTCGACATCTCAGTTTGATTTCAATTTGCATGAACTTCTTCTGCGATCTATTAGTTCAGCTTTGGTTTAAGTTCAAGTTCAGTTGAGTCTTTCGGGTGTTGATTGTGCTGTTGGGTTTTAACAAAACATTCCGGGCTGCCTTTGAGTGTATTTCTGGGGTATTTGTGCGGTTGAAATTGTTGTTTTTGCTGTTCGTTTGCCACTGTTACTCTACTGACCCTTCTTATTCTTCAATTGTAAGCACTTCCAGGTACATACTTCTGAAACCATGTGTTGTTGAAAGCTTGAAGTTTGAAGTAAAAAATAAAGAAATGAACGTCGCCTGCTTCATAGTACTTGTGTTCAAGATATAGCAATAGGTTGAATGATAGTTAGCCTGTATTTGTTTAAGCTCATTCCGACTGCATTTGTTCTGTATGAATTGGAACGTACTCTAAACTGATATGGACTATTAAATAGTATGTTGTTAGATCATACGTATCTCCGTGTGCATAACAATTTAGTCTGATTTAGTGATGACAGTATAACGTAGAATCATGGAAAGCATCTGTATGTACTCCTGTTTGGATCTTTGAACTGTCAAACTTGTTATATCCTGTCCAATTTGATTTCAAGAAAGACGTATCCCAAACAAATTTTCATATTGTGTTATGTTAGTACCAACGGGTTAGCCATGTATGTCAACTCTCCTGTTGGATTCCTTGTTTCAACATAGGTTTAATAAGGTAGATTAATAATTAATATTGGCATCGGCCCATCATTTAAACGAAGTGGCTATTAATAGGATCAGCAGGTTTCTACATATTTTGAAGCACGAAACAACGCAACAATTTTAAGAACACTAATCTAATAGGCATGAGTTTGGTAAGATGGTTTGGCGTCTAGATCTAATAAACTCCCGAATAAGCATTAATAATTAAGGTTAATTTCAGCGCTATTAGTCGCGAACAATTATTCGTTTGTTCATATAATTATGAGGAGTTAATCTAGCTATAGGATAATTACTCATGTTCGAATATATTATTTTATCGTTCTCGATTTTGTTTATAATTTCTAGTAATGTTCCTTTCCGTTAACGTTCGTCTCAATCTAGCATTTAATATGTTACGTCTCTTTTAAGCCTGTAACGGGTTAGGATTTTCTCTCATTTATTTTAGAAACGAATTTAATAGAAATGTAGTCGCTTTAGGATATCCTTAAAAATAAATGAGACGAGCCTTGCTAAATAAAACGCACAAATCGCGGGGCCCTCATAAATGTATATATTAAATACTTAGAATTTGGGAGGGTCCGTTTAGCGGATTTCACGCTTTTTCCCCAAAGATAATAACGCGTTAGACTCTCTAGGCGCGCTTTAATTAAATTACCTTCTTAAATTCGGGTGCGCATTTATGTGACCCAAATCCAAATCTCAACGGAGTTGGAATGTATTAACAACCACGGGCGCATTGATTGTGACGTGGTTCGAAATGCATTTTCACGACGTTGTAATTCCATAAAATAAATAAATAAATAAATAATAATAAAGCGGTTTAAACCTAATGAAAGCACATAAGGCATAACATGTATTTAAAACAGATATTTAGCCATTATAACAATTTAAGCGACCGTGTTAGAACCACAGGATTCAAGGGTGCCTAACACCTTCCCTCGGGTCAACAGAATTCCTTACTTAGATTTTCTGGTTCGCAGACTTCATTTGGAAAGTCGAATATTTTCCTCGATTTGGGATTCAAGATAAACCGGTGACATGGGACACCAAAAGCCAAACCTTTCCCAAGTGGCGACTCTGAATTAAATAAATAATCTCATTTCGAATATTGTCACTTAAATTGGAAAAACTCTCTCGCGCATTTATCCTTCGGGGTAGGCGCGCAAAAGGAGGTGTGACAAGTTTTATTATAATAATTATTTGAATAGTAGGAATAATTAACAAATGGGCCCGTATTTTTAATCTCGTTCGCAGCGAAAGAATAGAGTTTGGGCTCGAGCAACCCATCTTTAGGCCTAATTTTGGACCTAGCCCACAATTGCCAAGCCCATAATTCTTAGGCCCATACCCCTTAACCTAAAACCCTACCAAAAACCTAGACTATATAAATAAAAGGAACGAAAAAGAATGAAGAGGGAACGGACAAAAAGGCTAAAAGAAAAGGTTGCGCCAAAAAGACCCCCCCCATCGGATCTCTTTCTTCACCAACGAAGAAAGTTTCTCCGTTTAAGAAGCTGGAATGAAATGCAGCAAAAGTTGCGCATGATTAAAACAAAAGAAGGCTAAAAGAACGGAACAAAAGACAACGGAAAAGTTGAACGAAAAGATAACGGAGAAGAACGAAGAAAGCTGAAAAGCAACAAAAGCTGTGCAGCTTTTGTTTCAACAGAGACCCCCCCTGCCTGCCCAGCGTCTTCTCCAAACGACCCAAAGCCCTACGTCGAAGACCCCTTGTTGCTGCTTCCTCTTCCCTAATTGAAAAAACCAGAAAATCAACTCACGACCCTTCGACGTTTTGCTTGCGAGAAACAGTAGGGCGCACGTACAGACGGAACCACATATGACCGGAAATGTGTGATTCCGATGACTTGCCATAGAATCCGGCTAACCGGGTTCGAACCCAGCGGTAAACCTAGCTCCAAAACTCCCTAAAACTAACCCAAATCAGTGCGAAAGTCAGCTCGAAATCGCTACCCAAATCCATGTCGAGTGAATCTGTTCAGGTTGTCGTGTCAGGTCCGTCGAGGTGTTCGTTGATATGCTATCCGAGATTCTGTTTGTTTTGAATTTCCGACGAGGTTCCGGCTCATAGTTTTGGCATTTCAATCCGCCGATCATGGCTCTGTTTGGTTTGACGAGTGATGTTGTAAATCTCCATCTTTGTTTATCAACATAGAATTATTTTGAATTCATTTCCAAACCCATCAAAGACAACGTGTTCTTTCAGGTGCAAACGTTTTGCAGATTCTAACACCTTGGAATAGGAAACAATCTATTTTTTTATCTAAAGAAAACTGAGTGTTTTTGAATCTATTAATTAAGTCATAAAAGGGTTTCATGGAATTGAAGAAATCAAATAGGGTCTCGTAGGCTACTGGACCTAATCTTTGTCAGCGTAAACAACGATTAAAGTGTGGGTTTGAATCCGTGTTTGGTTGAGTCTCCGGTGCTAATTCAGATTCCGTCCGCGGTTCGGCACATTTCGAGTGTTAAACAACCAATTGTCCGGCTCTATTGAGGTTCAACTCTCTCATCCTCTATTCGTTTTATGCAAGCTCAATATTAATTATTTGTTTGGTGATATGATCCCGTTGATTCTGTAACTGTTCTCCCTGGTTTTGAATTTGATCGCTCGGTTATCTGCTCGCGTTTACTTGAATTGGTTATAGCTGAACATAATTTTGTCACATTATAGAAATTGGGTTGCTATTCATCAACTGAACTACGTCAAATTAGATAAAAGGGCTCGGGTGTGCATTTCATGTGACCCTACTATAATTTTGAATAATGATATTAGAAGTAAACATGTTAAAACCCGGGGGTGCATTTCATGTGACCCGGTCCTAATTTCCAGCAAGGTTAAATAGAGCGTGTCGTGAACCACGGGTGCATTTCATGTGGTGTGGCTTGCGATATGTTTTAAATGGCCTTGAATTAATTCTTTAAATAAGTAAAAGCGGTTTTCCAAAAGTTAGAAAAAAAGCACTTAGGTTTCAAAGTATGTTTTAAAATCAGATAATTAAGCCGATTATAACAGTTGAGCGACCGTGCTAGAACCACAGAACTCGGGAATGCCTAACACCTTCTCCCGGGTTAACGGAATTCATTACCCAGATTTCTAGCTCGCGGACTGTAATACAGAGTCATTCTTTCCTCGATTCGGGATTTGAACCGGTGACTTGGGACACCATAAAATTATCCCAAGTGGCGACTCTGAATTTTTTAAAACAATAAATCCCGTTTTGATTGTCCTTTAATTGGAAAAACTCCTTTATTTATACCCTTCCGGGGTTTAAGGAAAAAAGGAGGTGTGACAGCTCTGGCTACTCTGCTGGGGATCGAACCCAGAATCTCTAGTTCAGGGTTCAATAATTCGAGCTTAGAATAATTGTTATAGTTGGCTTTATCCATTATCTGATTTTGTTACATGATTTGGGCCTAATGTGCTAATTGATTGCTTTTACCACTTTGATATTGCGTGAACTGTATATAAACTATTGCGAAATCCCTCTTCTCTCTGAGTCTTCTAAATCATGAAGAAGTGCGCACTTCGTGTGACTTCTTTTCTGTTAGAGTCATATCCCAAATTTAGAACGAGGTTCGTACAAGTTGCAAAGTCGGCGAAGCTTCTGTATTCTCGGTACGCTGCCTCCTCGGCTCGAGCTGTCCGCTCGGGTAAGCCAGGTCTAGAACAATAAACCCAGGTTTTGAACCTAGAATAACTCAGCCTCATGCTGGATCCCTAGTAGGCACGTTTGTTTGCATCATGTGCATTTGACTTTGAGGACTCAACACAGGGGTTGGGTCCGTCTAGGACAGGTATACCCCAAAAATAAATGACCACCTGATGCATCTTATGTGCTACATGTTGCATTTATTCAAGGGTAGAAGGGTCATTTGGCGGACCAATGATAGCTGAGGGTAAATGAAGAAATGAAAAAAAAACAATGAAAAATAGAAAGAAGAAAAAAAAAGAAAAAAAAGAGGTTGAAGTGTGAGGATGAAGCGAGTAGGGCCCAATTATATTTTTGTTACATTTTATTAAGAAAAAAGAGCATGGAAGCTTCAAAAAATTTTGCACTTTTTATCATTTTTCAAAAATCAAAAAACAATCGAAAAAAGAAAAGAAAATCCAAAAAGATTTTATATGTTTCATCATTTTTCGAAGAAAAAAAAAGAAAAAATGTGTTTTCTATATGTCAGTTGTTTTTTTATTTATTATTCTCGCCCGTATCCAATCTGCCCGAACTACGCGAACCTGAATCTCGTCTCTCGGGGCGAGATACGTAGGCAACTCACATAGGGTCCGATCTTCCTAGTAAATCTTAGGTTCTTGGCTTTGCGGGGTCTTAGCCAAATTTTGCACTTCTAGCCACCTTTTGACCAAATAAGCCATTTTGCAAAAATAGCCTCAATCTGTCTTGCATGTGTCTTAGGGAATGTTATTGTCTCACATAGTGTTGGTTTAAAGTTTTCTCATACAGGTGTGGATTTATTTACCAAAGTTTGACCATGATAGACACCTTGTGACCATCCGGTCAGGATCGCTCAGGCAGGAGTTGCTTAAGGAGATTTGTTTTATGTTTATGTTTTGAGTCTGTTCTTCATTTTATGTCGTCTTTTACTTTCTAGTTTTGTCCAGTAATGTCAAGTCTTTTGTTATTGTATTTTCTGCTTTATATTTGAAAAAATGTGTTGTAACTCAAAAATCCAAAAAAGAGATGTTGCATTTTATATTTTCGTTATAAGTTTTCTTTAGAATACTAATTCTAGAAATGAAAAAAAATTGAGGTTGTTTTTCCTTTAGGCAATTAATATCTAGGACTTAAAATAAATTGTTTTTATGTTTCCTTTAGTATATTAGGACCAAAATTCAAAAAAAAAGAAAATTTTATTTTAGTACTTCTTTAAAAGCTTTCTTTAAGATGTTAATTCCAAAATCCAAAAAGATTTTCTTTTGAGGTGTTTCTTTGGGAAATTAGTGGAAAATGAAAAAAAAATCTTTTTATTTTCATTAGAACTTTAGGATATTATACATAGAAAATATACTTTATCTTTTGTTTATCATTAGGATTTTTTTTAGGTAATCAAAATTGAAATCCAAAAGCATTTTGTTTTATCTTTTTCATTGCTCGTTTCGGAATATCATGTCAGGATATCAAATGAAAAATTCAAAATATATTTCTGTGGTTTATTGTTTAGATTTCCTCCTTAAAAAAAACAAATCAAAAAAATATTTATTTTCTCTTCTAAGGGTTTTCCTTAATAATTTCCCATGGAGTGTTTGTTTAAAAAAAAAAGCAAAATATATGCTCGTTAGGCTTGAGTTTAGAATAGGTTATAGAACATTAAGTCTAGAATTTTTAAAAACAAAAAAGAGATTTGTTTCTTTTATTTCCTTTTTCTCGTCAGAGTCATTAAGATAGAAACAGAGAACGTCAGTTTGTTTTCTTTATTTCCGATCTTCTAGAACTATGCAAAGATCTGATTCATGCGGGGTCGTGATATGTAGGCAACCTACATAGGGTTCGATCAAATCCTTTTTTTATTAAAAGTAAAAAAAAAGGAAAGAAAAAGAAAAGAAAATAAGAGGTGAAATTATGGGATGTGAGATATGAGAGAAAGAAAGGGTGATAATTTTTTTTTAAAAAAAAAGAGAAATAAAGGAAAGTAGGCAAGCCAGCAAGTGCTAGAAAAACAAAGAAAAGAGAGGTTGAAATGAACAAATTGGGATGATGTCAACTGACCTTTGTACCCTCGAAGTCATTTTAGAACCGATAACTGTGGCTAGGTGCATTGCACATAAAGTGATATTATCTTATGTTAAATGCCCTAACGCTAACATGATGGTTTCATTTTGTTATATTCATAGCAGAAAGGTGGTTGGTTTGTGGTTTTTAAAGTGGTAAATCTTCTCTACAACACAAAGTCGAAAGGCAATGGCAGACAACAACAGAACTGAGTTGGTTGATACTGGTGCCCGGAAACAGTCGGTTGAACAGGACAATGGGTTGGTTGAAGAGGTAAAGATGTTAAGACAATACATGGCGGACATGTATCAGGCCTGGATGACTTGGAAGGCACCACCCCCGCCACCACCTAGCTTTATAAATGCTACCCTTGCTCGAACACAGGTCACAGTGCCAGATGATCCCCCATACTTTCCAGATCTACCCGCTTATCATGGCTTTCCCAACCACCCTAGTAGCTCCGTCACTCATCTTCCAATTACCTTTCCCAAAAATTGCCCTCCTATCTTATCCACCATCCCCAACAATGAACACTCACTCAAAGCTCACGATGCCCAATATTACCCCTCAAAGGTCGCCCACAAGGTTCCTAACTCATACAAGCAGGGCCCGCGAGATGAACCTCACGTTGAAAATGAAAAGTTCATAGGAAGAAAAGGGCGATATGGGATACCCAGGAGGCCGAAAGGCATAGAACAGTCCTTAAAGAACAAGCAAGGAATGGGAGACCAGGGTAGCATGTCTTACAAAGAATTGTCTATGTCCCCCGACGTTCGTCTGCCTGCAGGGTTTAAAGTGCCAAAGTTTAACTTATATGATGGGTGTGGGGATCCGGTAGCCCATTTGAGGGATTATTGTAGTAAAATGAGAAGTGTAGGCGAGAAAGATGATTTGTTGATGGCGTACTTCAGTGAGAGCCTGACTGGGGCAGCTTTGGAATGGCATAATCGTCAAGATGTTGGTAAGTGGCCTACATTGGGTGACATGGCTCAAGATTTTGTTTGATACTTTCAATGCAGATCAGGTGTTGTCCCAGACCGCTCCTCTCTATCTCAAATGGAAAAGAAACCCAAGGAAAGTTTTAGGGATTTTTGGCTCAGATGGAACGAACAATTTGCTCGGGATAGTCCTCCCACTGATAGAAAAGATGTTGGTGAGCCCCGCCGACGACAGGGTCCAGCGGTCATTCTTGCTAAACTCTTTTAGCCTTAATGTCGACCTCCTAGATACTTGTAATCCTCCCCAATGCTACTTCTTCCTACAGAACTCCCAAAGTCGTACATCACTTTCTCAGTACCTTGTCCACAATGCACCACCATATGCTCCACACCCACAAGGCTCGCGATGGCCCACACCACTTCCCCAAATGTCTTACCCGCCCCCACGAGCCTGCCGAAAAACCCCTGGATCAGGTTTCCAGCCCAATCAAGCATTTAAGAAAGAGAGGTTGCTGAAAAAAGAAAAGGCTTTCACCCTTATTGGAGAATCATATGCCAGTTTGTTCCAAAAGTTGAAGCAATTGGACATGTTGAAGCCTATTCATATAAAAATGTCAAACCCTCTGTCAAAGAAGTTTGATTTTTCTCAAAGGTGCGCATATTGCTCAGATGCCCCGGGGAATGACATAGAGACATGTTGGAATCTGAAGAAAGCAATTCAGAAGTTTATTGATGTAGGCGACATTGTCGTACAAAATCCAGATGCAACAAACACTAGCCAAAGTCCATCGCCTGTGCATAATGAGACGATATGGTGGGTATGGTTTATTCTGAAAAGGAATGTGATAATTCTTCTAGGAGCCTTGGAGGTCCACGTGCTACTAAGCTTTCAGCGCTATCAGGGTTTGATATTAAGAACGAGCCGGCAAAAGGAACCCAAAAGCAATTTGTTAAGACTAATGTGATGAAGACTTGTGGAGGTCCTAGTATTGTTGATACAGAATTCAGTGGCTAAGATATCATGCTTGGTAATTGGAAAGACGCTCCAGTTCTTGGTCAGCCAGAGAGAAGCTTTTGGTGGCTTAGTTTGTTGTCCTTTTTGTTGTCCGGGTTATTGCAGGATTGTAATCCGGACATCGTCTTGTGACTCAAATCCTTCTATCCTTTATTTTGTCTAGTTTCTTTAGTCGTATTATCTTACTTAGTGTTTTCTAGGTTTGTTCTAGGTTTGTAACCCCAGCTTAGTTTGTCTGTTTTGTTGTCCAAACCCTTTCACCATCTGTCTAATGCAATTTTCTGTTTTCTGCAGTTTCTAGTCATTTTCGTTTAGTTCTCTTTTCTTTTCATAGTTCTTTTCCTGTTAATTCTAGTGACATGACATGCACGCATAATTCTCAGCCTGGTTTTAAAAGTCAGTTTAGTCATGAAGCAACGAAACAATGTTGAAAATGTAGGGACATTTGAGGGAAATAAGTGAAGGCATTTTGAGATCACTTCAAGCCTGAATTGTGTGAAACTGGGCAGATAGAACATAAAAATACATTATTGAAATGCATCATGCTACATCGAGTGAAGATAACGACAAGTTTTCCCCAAATTTGTAGGGGGGCGTTCGTAGTAGTGAGAGTGAGAGTGTTGTCCAATTGCGCTTTGTATGTAACAGATGTAGAAGGCGAATGTATGGATATGGTCATCAAGTCTGGCGCAATCAAAAGATGTTACGAATGTTTTTCTTGGTTTGTTTAATTGCGTTGTTTGTACTTGGCATTTTTTGAAGATTGGAATGATGAAGGAATTTTGTTCTGCTATCTAAACACCTTATCATTCGTTACCCCTTTGAGCCATGTCTATTTTCTTTCATACCCCTCTTTCGGAATCAGTAGCAAAGATCAGAAACACAAGCATGAAAGATAAGTAAAGGAAAAGGAGAAAAGAAAAGAACGAAAAGGGAGAGAAGAAAAATGAAAAAAAAGGAAAAAAAAAAGAAAAAAAAGGAAAAAAGAGAAGAGAAAGAAAAGAATGAAAAGGAAAAAAAAAAGAGAAGAAAAAAAACAACAAAAAGAGAAAAAGAAAGCAAAAAAAAGAGAAAGAAAAGAAAGAGAAAAGAGAAAATCACAACAACAAAGTAATTCATATGTCATGAACTACGTTCGACTTGATTCCTTTTAAGGATACGTAGGCAGCCTCATGGTTCAGTCTCATCAAAATAAAAATCCAAAAGTCCCCAAGCAAGAAACTGGGGCAGAAGTTGTGGTTGTTGTAAGAAATCTGATTCCGAAAGTTGTAATTCTAAACCCATGTGAATTGTTTTTGAGCCTTTGACATCCTTTCTTTTAACCCTATCCAAAAGCCCACGTTACGGTCCAAAGAAAGACCTTCCGATCAGTCTTCGAGAGATGCCAAGTCGAGTAAGAAGAGGTAATTCATATCAGGGGCAATACTCTGGCCCAAGCAGAAAAATAATGAAAATGAGAGAGTCTTATTGGTGAAAACCCTCACGGGCACCGTAGGGTGATGAGAGCTGAGAGAAATTCAAAAATGAGAGAGTCCTATTAGTGAAAACCCTCGCGGGCACTGTAAGGCGACGGTAAGTTGAGAGAAAGAACAGAATGAGAGAGGCTTGATGGTGAAAACCCTTCGGGCACTACAAGTCGAATAAGGATTGTGAATCAGATTGGATAATCGGAGCATTGAACTCGAGTTTCATCGTTCAGGGGTATAACAAGAGTTGAACATCAGACTTGTTTGACAGATTAGGCCACTTAATCAACATGATCATGTCATGGTCATTAGAGTTGGTATCCACATCTGATAGGTTTCTACTTTGTAGTTTTCTTGTTAGGAATCATCTCTTTCCTTTGTCTTTTACTCTGTTCCTTTTGTCTTGCTTACTTCTTCTTCTTGAGTCGGTTTGGTCAAATAAGTGAAAAATGACTTCAAAATTTGCCACCAGCTTTCCAATTGCACAAAACGGGATCTGGCTAGTACATCAGTGTCATAAGTCAGGAATGAACAACAAGCACACTGAGTTGGTAACAATCAACATGCTTTGGGGTCCATCAGAAATACAAAGGTTTGGTATATTTCAATTCGTGAACAGTGCAATAGATAGAGGATGTTGGGTAAACGGGTCAAAGGTATTCTCTGTGATGAGATCAACAAAGAAAGTGTTTAACCAGTAACAAGCAAGGTATTCCAAGCCGAAATCAAAGTTATCCTGGCAAGTGAAGGAGCAACAGACCTCAAGGTCAGGGCCAGTGGTTTAAGTCAAGAAAAAACAACATGCGCGATGAGTGGGTGGCAATTGTCGTGCTTTGATATTCGTGAGAAACACAAAGTTTTAGTATATGCAAGAGCATAATGCAATAGATGAAGGGTATTGGGTTGGAACAGATCAGAAGTAGTTTCTGTGATAATGGTGACAGAGAAAGTGGTTAATCAATAAACAAGCAAGGTCTTCGAGTGGAAATCAAAGTTATCATGGGAAGTGAAGGAGCAACTGTCCTCAAAGTCAAGGTCATAAACCAACCACCATATTTTTAAAACTAACAAGATTTTTCTTTGATTTGAAACAGGGGCAGGAAATTTCGTTTGTTTCGGAGAAACCCTCCGTAAAGAAAGGCAGTCACCAAACAGGTTTGATTTTTGATTCTCAGGACCCTCCTGGAAAATGGGACCTAGTTTAAAGTTCAGAAATAGCATAGTCTAGCATAAATGTATCCCAAAAGAATATAAGTTGGTTTAGAAGTTTGCATGTTCGAGATAGGATTCAATTAGGAGTTTCCAGGACCCTCCTGAATAATGGGACTTAGCTTTAAGATTTCAATTGGATAACAACATTTAGCTTAAACTCTATTGTAGGGTAGTATAATTCAGACATGAAAGTTGTCACCCTTAAGATAAAATTTGACCTTTGATTTTCAAGACCCTCATGGATAATGGGAAGTAGTTTAAAGATTTTCTTAGATAGCAAGATTTAGCAGAAGTCACACCTGTAGAAGATATAACTTAGATTTAAAATTGTCGTTTAGTTAAGAGTTGTCAGGACCCCTTGAATAATGGGACCTACCTTTTAAATTCTTAGTAAATTGGGTAATATGATTCAGTTTAACACTCACATATGTGCCCAGTTACCAAACTGGGGCAGACAAATTTTCTTTGTTTTTGTCTATTTTGATGAAATCAGGTACCCGCTTGGAGAACAGGGAGAAGACATTCAAGTTCAGCAGTTAGGAGCCCGCCTGGAGAATAAGGGAGTACAATTTAAGTTTTAGTTTTCAAATTCTTTACTTTGTTTATTTTGAAGTCAGGAGCCCGCCTGGAGAGCAGAGAATACTTTCAAGCGTAGCAGTCAGGAGCCCGCCTGGAGAACAAGGGAGTACAATTTAAGTTTTAGTTTTCAAATTCTTTGCTTTGTTTATTTTGAAGTCAGGAGCCCGCCTGAAGAACAAGGGAATACATTTCAAGTTGAAGTTAGGAGCCCGCCTGGAGAGCAGGGAATACTTTCAAGCGCAACAGTTAGGAGCCCGCCTGGAGAACAAGGGAGTACAATTTAAATTTAGCTTTCAAATTCTTTATTTTGTAGTCAGGAGCCCGCCTGGAGAGCAGGGAATACTTTCAAGTTAGCAGTCAGGAGCCCACCTGGAGAACAAGGGAGTACAATTTAAATTTTAGCTTTCAAATTCTTTGTTTTGTCTATCTTGAACTCAGGAGCCCGTCTGGAGAGAGGGAGCACTTTCAAGTTGAAGTCAGGAGCCCGCCTGGAAAGCAGAGAATACTTTCAAGTCAGCAATCGGGAGCCCGCCTGGAGAACAAGGGAGTACAATTAAAGTTTTAGCTTTCAAGTTCTTATTGATATTTGGTAATGTGATCCATTTTACACTGACATCTGTGCCCAGCCACCAAACCGGGGCAGAAAATTTTCTCTGTTTTGTTTATTTTGTTGAAGTTAGGAGCCGCTTGGAGAGCTGGGAATACATTCAAGTTTATCAGTCAGGAGCCCGCATGGAGAGCAGGGAATACATTTCAAGTTCAGCGGTCAGGAGCCTGCTTGGAGAGTAGGGAATACATTTCAAGTTAGCAGTCAGGGAGCCCCGCCTGGAGAATAGGGTCAGTTTTTACCTTAGTCAAGCTTAGTTTATAGTTTTCCTAGTCTATTCTTTAGTTTAATTTCATCACTGCATCAATAGTACAAGTGGTTTAAAATTTTGTTAACAACCCACAAATCTTCCTAGTGCAAACTGGGGCAGAAAATTTCTTTGTTTTGTCTATTTTGTTGTAATCAGGCGCCCACCTAGAGAAAAAGAGGAAACAACTCAAGTTTCTAGGGAAAGCAGTGTCGAAGGAAGACAACTCGAGTTTCAAGGGAAAGCAGTTTCGAAGGAAGACAGTTCAAGTTTCAGGGGAAAATGGTTCAAGGTGCAAAGGAAAACAGTGTCAAGTAACAAGAGAAGACGGTTCGAGTTCAACAATCAGGCGTCCACCTGAAGAAAAGGAAAAGCATCTCAGATTGCAATTCAAGTCAGCAACCAAAGAATCTCGCGGCAAGAATGCGAGTCAACAGTCCAAGGTGATCAACAGAAGTTAGTCACAATAAAGAAAAGAAAGAAAGGCAAGAAATGAATCCAAATGCAGAAGTTGATGAAAGATGTGAACTGCTTAAGACGTGGCGGAAGTCATAAGCACTACATGTCCGGTCCTGACCCAAAAGCTGTAGAAGAACGAGCTAGCACCTACAGCTAACAAGAGCCAAGGTTCAAATCTAAAGTCTGCATGAAGAACCATTCAAGACTCAAGATCAAGCTTCAGAAGACTTATAGATAGGAATCTTGTAACTCGTAGTTGATAGGCTTAGCTAGTCTTTTTCATGTTTTGATTTTGATGTAATAGCAGGACTGCGGACCGGAACCTTGACGGACGGCACCTCGATCGGCTCTCCACCTCAGTATACTCCATCACCTCACTCATCTCTAAACTACACGTGGCCTGATTCCTTTATAGCCAAGGATATGTAGGCAGCCCAGATACCAGGGCTCGGTCACATTCCCCTTTTCTCTTAGTTTTAGTCTCTCCAAATAAGGGTCGGGTCAAAAAACTGTCTAGTCAGTCTTTGTCTGGAAACTCTGTACGTTTCCAGTCAAAGAGGGGCAGCTGTAGACATGTGATTTTTGACCCTCCCCAAGATTTTTTTTTATATTAGCGTAAACTATTTAATTTAGGCATAATATAGATATTTTAAGTAATTTTGACTCTTTTACTTTATTTTACTACAAGAAAACAAAAAATCACAAAAATAGGTTCATTAATGTTTTGTAGTCATTTTTAATCTAAAAACAAATCATAAAAAAATATATACAACAATAGTATCGTATTTTTATTTTAATATGATATTTGAAAATACCAAAAATAGATTTGTTCTAATGGTTAGTTTTATTTTAATAATTATTTGAATAGTAGGAATAATTAACAAATGGGCCCGTATTTTTAATCTCGTTCGCAGCGAAATAATAGAGCTTGGGCTCGAGCAACCCATCTTTAGGCCTAATTTTGGACCTAGCCCACAATTGCCAAGCCCATAATTCTTAGGCCCATACCCCTTAACCTAAAACCCTACCAAAAACCTAGACTATATAAATAAAAGGAACGGAAAGAATGAAGAGGGAACGTACAAAAAGGCTAAAAGAAAAGGCTGCCCCAAAAAGGACCCCCCACATCAGATCTTCTTCACCAATGAAGAAAGCTTCATCGTTTAAGAAGCTGGAACGAAAAGCAGCAAAAGCTGCGCATGATCGAAACGAAAGAAGGCTAAAAGAACGGAACAAAAGACAACGGAAAAGTTGAACGAAAAGATAACGGAGAAGAACAAAGAAAGCTAAAAAGCAACAAAAGCTGCGCAACTTTTGTTTCAACAGAGACCCCTCCCCCCCTCCCCGCTTGCCCATCGTCTTCTCCAAACGACCCAAAGCCCTACGCCGAAGACCCCTCGTTGCTGCTTCTTCTTCCCCGATTGAAAAAACCAGAAAATCAACTCACGACCCTTCCCCGTTTTGCTGCCGAGAAACAGTAGGAAGCATGTACAGACGGAACCAAATCTGACCAGAAATGTGTGATTCCGACGACTTGCCATAGAATCCGGCGAACTGGGTTCGAACCCAGCGGTAAACCTAGCTCCAAAACTCCCTGAAACTAACCCAAATCAGTGCGAAGGTCAGCTCGAAATCGCTACCCAAATCCATGTCGAGTGAATCTGTTCAGGTCGTCGTGACAGGTCCGTCGAGGTGTTCGTTGATATGCTATCCAAGATTCTGTTTGTTTTGAATTTCCAGCAAGGTTTCGGCTCATAGTTTTGGCATTTCAGTCCGCCGATCGTGGCTCTGTTTGGTTTGACGAGTGATGTTGTAAATCTCCATCTTTGTTTATCAACGTAGAGTTATTTTGAATTCATTTCCAGACCCATCAAAGACAACGTGTTCTTTCAGGTGCAAATGTTTTGCAGCTCTAACACCTTGGAATGGGAAACAATCCGTTTTTTTATCTAAAGAAAACTGAGTGTTTTTGAATCTATTAATTAAGTCATAAAGGGGTTTCATGGAATTGAAGAAATCAAACAGGGTCTCGTAGGCTACTGGACCTAATCTTTGTCAGCGTAAACAATGATTAAAGTGTGGGTTTGAATCCGTGTTTGGTTGAGTCTCCGGTGCTAATTCGGATTTCGTCCGCGGTTCGACACATTTCGAGTGTTAAACAACCAATTGTCCGGCTCTATTGAGGTTCAACTCTCTCATCCTCTATTCGTTTTATGCAAGCTTAATATTAATTATTTGTTTGGTGATATGATCCCATTGATTCTGTAACTATTCTCCGTGGTTTTGAATTTGCTCGCTCGGTTATCTGCTCGCGTTTACTTGAATTGGTTATAGCTGAACATAATTTTGTCACAGTATAGAAATTGGGTTGCTATTCATCAACTGAACTACTTCAAATTAGATAAAAGGGCTCGGGTGTGCATTTCATATGACCCTGCTATAATTTTGAATAATGATAGTAGAAGTAAACATGTTAAAAGCCGGTGGTGCATTTCATGTGACCCGGTTCTAATTTTCAACAAGGTTAAATAGAGTGTGTCGTGAACCACGGGTGCATTTCATGTGGTGTGGCTTGCGATATATTTTAAATGACCTTGAATTAATTCTTTAAATAAGTAAAAGCGGTTTTCCAAAAGTTAGAAAAAAAGCACTTAGGTTTCAAAGTATGTTTTAAAATCAGATAATTAAGCCGATTATAATAGTTGAGCGACCGTGCTAGAACCACGGAACTCGGGAATGCCTAACACCTTCTCCCGGGTTAACAGAATTCCTTACCCGAATTTTTGGTTTGCGGACTGTAATACAAAGTCATTCTTTCCTCGATTCGGGATTTAAACCGGTGACTTGGGACACCATAAAATTATCCCAAGTGGCGACTCTGGATTTTTTAAAACAATAAATCCCGTTTCGATTGTCCTTTAATTGGAAAAACTCCTTTATTTATACCTTTCCGGCGTGTAAGGAAAAAAGGACGTGTGTCAATTCATGTTGTGGTTTACTATTTTCATAACGCAGTCTTATTACTCCGTTTTGATATTATAAATGATATTTTTGGGCTGAGCGCCCTGTTTTACTGTTGCCCGAGTGGCTTGAGAGGTTTCTGATTGAGTGAGGCCGAGGGCCTGTGTTGTGAGGATATCATGGCATCGGGCTGTGTGCTGCAGCATGTTGTACTGATTTGTGATATATGAGAGGTCGATGGACTGATTTATTATGCCGCGAGATGGCTTATGATAGCGTTTGGGCTGTAGGAGCCCCTCCAAAGTTTGAACACTCCCAATGAGCGCGAGTACCTAGTGTGAGTGATGTGATATTGCTCGAAGAGCTGATCTTGATTCATGTTGTTGCCCGAGGGGCCGATTACGAGTGATTGCGAGGTAGCTCGAGGGGCTGGTTCTGTTGATATTTTGCCCGAGAGGCGGTCTGTGGTACATGTCTTGCCCAAAGGGCTGTTTATGTTTCTATCATTTTTGCTCACTGTTTCATCACTTGTTTGAAACTATTGAAAGATGTTTATAAAGAAAAAGGTTTTCTTACTGAAACTGAGTTTGTTTTACGAGATAATTGATTTTGGTACTGTTTTGGAAATGTACTGTATTTGCTTTGGTGCTATGACGCAAAATTATCTGTTTTCTTACTGCTCAGCTTTTATTTACTTTTATACTTACTGAGTTGGCATACTCACATTACTCCCTGCACATTCTGTACAGATCCAGGAGTTACGGTTCTTGATAACGAGCGTTGATCGTTCATTCAGCAAGTCTTGGAGTCTACAAGGTAGCCGCATGGCGTTCGCAACCATGTTTTTCTCCCTCATATCTTCCCTTGATTATATTAGTATTGTCTTCTCGACTTTGTTAGACTTTATTGAACTTAGATAGATCTTGTAGTTGCTCGTGACTTGTGACACTCCGATATCGGGCTTGTGTTATTTTCTTCCACACTGGTTATTTAGACCCATGTTATGAGATATTGTCAATTAATAGCTTGAAACTGTCTTTTATAAATTTATAGTTTGAATTGGGATTTGTGTCGGCTGGCCTAGTTTCACGATAGACGCCATCATGACCGGGTTGGTTTTAGGGTCGTGACAATATATTATTATAAAAGCACGAATGATTTATGCTAAATATTGAACGACTAAAATATCCCTGAAACATTGATCGACTTTTATAACCTTAAATATTTGTATAATTTAAGAATATAATTATAAATCACCTAAGACTGGAATTCTTTTCCTACTTAAATTACTCATAGGTTGAGCCTACAAAATTGAATTCGGGTCAAATTCTTTTGTGACTTTAACGTTAGCCTACTTCTCTTGGATAACTGATGCTTCGTATAGTAGCATATTTTTGGAAGCAATATTCTTCCTGCAAATGCTTCCTAAGACTTTGTATCTATGACTCCACGTCAAATAAACTTTATGTTATTTCTTCAAACAAGAATTTGATTTGGAATAAAATTAAAATATTAGGACTTGGACTATGAAGTAAAATTGTGAAAGGAATATGAATGTGAGTTGGAGAAAAAGTTGAAACAAGATAGCTGGAAAAAAATATTTAAACTAACAGAGAAATTATTTTACGAGTAAATTTTTCAAAACCAAATCAAATCGATATTATCATATAATGGCTTAAATATATGTGTTAGAATCACAAAGGATTTCTTTCAAATTATAGTTGTAGCAGTTCTAATAATTTTGTTTATGTGGGATAGGAATAATAAAAAGGCAAAGATCATAATACAATATGATCGTTTTGAGATGACTTCTATTGTCATGATATAGATGTTCATATCTCGTATATGTACGATGTATATTAACATTGGTCTCATGTCATTGATCACATGTTTTGTTCTCAACGTAATATTTATATATGTAGGATCGCCAATAAGATATATAATTAAGAGCCCAATATTGCTATGATGATGCTTCCCAAAAAAATATCTATTTCAAATCGGGTAAAAGCAAAGTTTTTATGAGACAATTAATTTTGAAGAAAAATACATCCACCGTGTTACTGAAAATTAGATCTCTCAATTGACTTACATAATTTATAAGGATGGCAGGTAAAAGTTTTGACAACAATCACATATATATCCAAATAAACTTTCGCCTCCAAAAAATAAAAGATATTCTTTCAAATACATTTTTGTTTTACAATGACAATAAATGAAGCACACGCCTAAACAATAACACAAAATATTTTCTCATACGAACAATTATATGTAGGACTTTCATGAGATATCAATATAACAATAACAAGAGCTCTGGTGATGAATGATGACAGAACGACCAAAATAATAAAAGGAACATATATACACTAAAAACATCAAGTATTAGGTAAGATACGACATAAATATTATGTAGCTTACCTAAATTTATCATCCTTACCGTTAAGACGATATTCAATCATTTTGAATTTAAGTATTATATTAATGTAAGTAATATTGATTTCAACATTCAAATAATAGTTGCATTTTTTTCACGTCATTATTTTATGATATGATCACTTTTTTGTAAATAGTATCTTAATAACTATAATTATATATTCTTTTATATAAATAATGGACGAAAGATTTATGTGCAACGCACGTACATAGAAATTAGTAGAACAAAGTGTGACAAAGAAAAGCCTCATTATACTAAGTTGCCTACTTTTTAGGTTGCGAACCATCAAATGCATATGAATGAAATTAAAATAAGTCACATGACTCATGACACCCAACAATTTAGGTAAAGCCGAACACAATAGTAATAATTCAACAATTGACAAAAGTTAAAACAAAAATAACTCTCATACCAAAAAGCGAAATTTCGATTTTCACCACCACAATCAAGAACCCGCACTAGTAGTAATTGCTACTGCTTTTTCCCTCACTATCGACCCTAAATCTAACAGACCCAAATCCCAATTTCTCAAGAACTCAAATTTCCCAGAAATAAAGCTGTAATCTTTCTTCTCTATTTTCATTTGAACCTTTATTTTTTCCCTCCTTATATTGTATAGATCTTTTTATTGGATTGAGCTATTACAGATCTCTATTTCTTGGTATAGCTGGGTGTCTTTACTTTTATCTTTATTTTTGTGTGTGTGCAGAGAATTGGATTTTGATAGATAAATCTGTGGAGAAAATAATGAAAGGGGTGAAAGGTCATCGAGAAGAGGAAGAAGAGGAGGAAGATGAGGTTGGTTTAAAGAAAGATGCCACTCCCCCTTCTAGTAGCAATACTAAAGGTCTGTAAGTTTTCTTTTTCACATAATTTTGTAGATGAAAGGTAGATTTTTTTTTTTCAAAAGAGAAAAAATATGAGTTGAACTGGATTATGGTCCGTGAGGATTCATATAGACGACTCCAACTTATTTGGTACTGAAGCATAGTTGTCGTTATTGTTGTCATGAGTTGAACTGGATTGTGAGGTGTAAAAGGCAAAATCCTGAATTTTGTTTTTGTTTTTGTGGTTATCTCTTATTATGGATGGATGCAACAGATGGGAAGAACAATGATAAGGCAAGTGCAATAAGGTCCAAGCATTCAGTCACAGAGCAGCGTCGAAGGAGCAAAATCAATGAGAGGTTTTTCCATAAATTCTGTTTTTCTTTTTTCAGTTAATTGAAGTTTTGGATTTGTCTGGATGTACACTAAAGGTAAGTTTGTGAGATTTTTAGGTCAAGTTTTAGATGCCTTGATTTTATGCAGTTAGTGTCTCTACAAACCGTGATACATGGAACAAAATAGTGTAAATGTAAAATGAATATTTATATGATCTTGCAACCAGCTGGATATTAACTTGTGTAAAGAGGTAAGCAGAGGCCATTTAAGTAATAACTAGCTTAACCTTTTTTGGTTAGTTAATTATTCCAGGAAACTTAACGTTTGGGATGGGCCTAAAAGCAGCGGTATGATTATAGAGGATTTGGTTACCAAACCAACTGGTCTGGGATTGTGGAATTAAGGCATAGATTGATTGATTAAGTCAATTACCTTCATCCAAGAGGAGCTGCTGGTTGAGTTTCAGGAAAAGAATTATATAGTAAAATAAGTATTTGGGAGGCTTGAACAAGAAAATTAATTTAAGCTCTAAGTTCAGGGATTGATATGCAGTGTAGTATTTAACTTACTCGAGATAAAATAACAATAAAATGTCTCAGTATTTGCATAGTTCAAAATCTAGTTGTTTCTAAAAGCTAGTTGTCAATGCTTTATATGAAATTCCGAAATATGTTGTTTTCAACTTCAAATAGACTTACGTGCTTGTTCTTAAAATGCTGTTCGACGCTGCTAATTCTTTAGAGCGCCTAGTATCCTATGTTGCAACTGACAGTGTAACTGCGCCTTCTGATTTTATAAATTCTCATATCTATTATGTATGTGGGTTAGTGCTTCAGTGATGTTCCTTACTTTTCTTTATTTGTCCGTTATGGTCAAATGTCCAACTTTTCCCACGTTGTCTATTGTCATACAATAATTGTTGTGCTTCGAAGGCTCGAGATTCATTTATGGCATTGTCAAACAAAGGAAGTTGAAAACCTCATAGAAATCTAATAAAGAAAAAAGATTGAATCTGCAAACAGATTTTGCAAGTATCATTACACGTAAGCTTCCATAGTTATATGCTTTTTTGTTGGTTTACTTTTCATCGTTAAGTTCCTTTGTCCAATAAGGGGCAAACACGTTAAGGTGTTAGGAGTCTCAAATAAGTTATTAAACTAGAGCTGTTTAGACGAAAAGCCGTGACTCATGACATATGACAGTAGGCTATTAAGATACTTTAGGGGTTTATTTGTTATGTAAATACAAGTATAGTGTTATTGGGGGAGTATCTGTATAGAATTTCAACGAGATCTTCTAGGTTTTCAGTGTCTTTATGCAAATTATTAATTATATAGGGAAAAAAAAGGGAGGGAGGGCCACATAGTGATACTGATATTTGCAGAGGAGGAAATCCTAGGAAGCCTACTTAGAACTTGAACTCTGTAAGAATCAAAACTAGTGTCTAAAGAAGGTATAAAAAATTTGGTAACTGATGAACTCCACTAATTATGTGGAATGTACTTACAGGATGTTTACTTTCCTATTCCTCCAGAATTATTACGAGGGCTACTAAATGTAACTTGCTGAGTCAAGTTACTTACTCTATCTCTCTGGAGAAGTAAATGTTTTTAATAACTGGTCAAGCCACTCAAAATAAAGTACTCCCTCCGTTTCAATGTAGATGACACACTTTCATTATTAGTCCGTTTCCAAAAAGATGACACGTTTTTATATTTGGATACAATTTAACTTTAAACTTCCATTTTACTAACTTTACCCTTAATGAGAAACTTTTCTAGCCACACAAGTGTAATGACCCCACAAAGCTTTTTCCCCTTAAGCTTTTAGGACCAAATATTTCAAAAGTCTTCTTTTTTTCCTTAAACTTTGTTCCAAATCAAACTATATCGTCTAAATTGAAACAGAGGGAGTAATTATTAAATCTGAGGAAAAGCCTCTTAAAACATACCTCATAATTTAATCCATTGAAGTCTTTAAATTAAACTTTTTTTGGTCTATTTGGAGTGCGGGGGTTGATTGAGTAGGGGGTCTCTTTTTGTACTCAGTTCCATTTAAAATGAAGCATTTGCTGGGTGTATCACTCTTATGAATTTGAAGATTATGTGGTCAAGTTCTTTCTCAAAAAACAAATAAAGATTATGTAATCTAATCTATAAAAAGTGCCTGAACACAATTTCCACGTTTTACTAAAGCTTGTGTCTGCGTTTTCTAGATTTCAGATATTGAGAGATCTGATACCCCATACAGATCAAAAGCGGGATACTGCATCATTCTTGTTGGAGGTACATTTTATTAGTAGAAAACCTGTTTACCTTTTCATTTATTCAATTTCTATTTTGGAAAGTTTTGATCTCTTCGTGACTGTTGATGTTTGTATGCAGGTAATTCAATACGTACAGTACTTACAGGAGAAGGTACAAAAGCATGAAGGATCATATCAACCTTGGAGCTCAGAGCCTACAAAACTTATGCCATGGGTAAATTCCTGTAGCTAATGAATATGATGTATCAATTTTCTTGTTAAGGTTTTTGGTTGTCAACTTTGAATTGCATTCTCTAGCTCTCAGCTGTAAGAAAAATTGATTCTTCCAACAGAGGACACATATATGGTAAGATGCAGTTTGCGTGATAGTCAAATTTACAAAGTGGAAACTAATGTGGAAGTGCTTCCACTTATATTACCATCTAATCCAATACACTAAACAACATAAACTTACTGAATAACACACAGCAATCCATATTGCTACACTTTCAAAAGGCCACATGTAACCTTAGTGTTTTTCATTAGAATGCGGCATACTTGCACTGATACTTCAAATTGTTCTTGAGTGGGGCCAAAAATGGGGAAAGAAAGGCAGATGGTAAGAGATACCGAAAGCCGTGACCCTTGTCTCTAGTGTCCACATCAATTAGTATTTCTGCCTGATATACTCTCTCTCTCTCCCTCAGATACACACGAATGCACGAACACATACACGTGTACGAAAAATCAAACACACCAACCTCACATGGACATCTATGTGCACGTGTTCCACATTATATTTGTGTACAGATAATACCCATTAGTAGTGCATGTCTACGATTTCATTTTGTTTCATTGTTTTGAGTATCTTTACACTGCTTTTTCTGTGAATTTGGGGATGGCTGCAGTCGCTTCTGATTTTCTGGCTTTGTGCTTGAATAAGATCAGTTTTTGCTTTGCTATTTACATGAGCCTGATTTATGGATTTTTGATAAGGTAAGTATATTTCATGAAATAAAAGCACCTAGTGGGTACTCAATAAGCACTATAATGTTCTGAATGTTGCCAGTTACAGGTGCATAAAATCTAGCAGCTTTAGATGCTGTCAGAATCGTATACATCATTCACTCTACCCGCAAAAACTAAGTGAGTTTAAACGCCTATATTTCAAACAAAAATTTACAGGTTCTTTCCTTCAAATCACCTGTATTTCCTTTCTAACTATACTGTTTGATACTGGAACTTTCTTCTGTAGTGCCTTTCTCCATAATATGCCCTTCCCCGCATTTTACTGTCTCCTTCAGGGTTCTTGGCATAAGAAATTGTACACCAAATAAAGTGAGTAGCATGTGCCAGATATGCGAGATAGTCACGCATCGCGAAATTATATGGTTGGGAGATTCTGGGAAGCTTTCACATACGTAGCATCTGTTTTACTGTATATTCCATCTCCCATGTCTTGAAAAATTTCTTCTAAACCGTATATTCCATCTGTTGCCACTCCTGCTTTCGGCAATTGTATTTCAGTATTTTTTTGTATAACCATGATGTCCGGGCCAGCTCGCACCTCGGCTAATTCCACAGGTGCCTGCTACCTCCCACCAACACAGATACCGGTTAACTCTGTCCTCCAAGGCTTGGACAGATCAGATGGGAAGAAATCACCTAGTGTTTTTGTTCCCGCTGGGATTTGATTGTAGTTCAGTGTTTACAGCAATGCGATGCAAATCAGGGGATATAACTCCATGAATGTGTTCTTTTCCAGCCATATCTCTTTCCATACCCTAGTTTTTCTGTCATTTCCCAATTTTATGGCTTACTGCGCTTCAATAAGATTGGTTTTTGCTTGATTGTTTATTTTTATTGCGTCTTTACTCCTCTAAGATTATAATAGGTCCCCTCTTGTTCCATTTTGTCTTCCTTTCTCTCAAGTTCAAGTCGACAAGTTCAGTTTGGGCAATTATTTTTCTGATAAATGTGATTTGGCTATGATTAGTCTGTAGGTGCAACTTAGACTGTGCTTTTAACTACCTGAACATGTGTTTCATCTCGTTCTAAGAGGTGGTAACAGGTGGATGCCTCAATATATTATAGTTTATGAGGAAGCAGCTTCCATTTGGAACTTAGTTAAAATTTCCTTTTTAAATGGTTCAGAGAAACAGTCATTGGCGCATGCAAAATTTACCAGCTCACCCACAAGCCTTGAAGAATGGTAGTGGCCCAGAATCAACATATCTGGGAGGGTTTGATGAGAATCCTGCAACTGTTACTTCGACAGTGCAACCAAATCAGCAGAATCTGATTGAATCTCATCCTATCAGGGATGTATCAATTAAAGCTATGGATCAACATAACGATCTAGATAACAAGGCAGTTGCAACACATATGCCGCTTCAGGCAGGTATGCTGGTGGCCGTGCCAAATAATAGTGCCTTCTCAGACTCACAACCTAGACTAGTGTCTGATCAATGTCCCAACACAATTGATGCTCTGAATCATCACGAGGATCTGACAATAGATGGAGGCACAATCAGCATTTCAAGTCCTTACTCGCAGGGGTATGTAATTATCTTAGTTTTTTAAAGTTGGGAATTTACAGACTCAATCAAAATGTGGTCTCTCCATATCTTATTTGCTTACTTTTGACTCTCTTCCATTGTTAGTAATCTTTGTTTCTTGTTCTTTGATGTGGCACATGCTGTTTTTCTGGATAGCATTACCTTGTAGCATGCTCCTGGATGACGAAGCATGCCAATGTCTTCAGTTTTTTTCTGGATGTCTTTTCATATATTAAGTTTGTCCAACTCTCATCACTCATCTGGGATTTTTAGGAACGTGTAAATATTAGTACTTTATCTGGCAAGCACAAACCAGTAGGCAAGTTATTCTATCCTGGGGGCTAATTATTTGAGTATTTGGACCTTATCTTCATCATAATGTTGTTCCTCTTCAGTTGTGAGCATATGTGTTCCATGCTGCATGTTAACTTCAACCAATTCAATAAGTTTTGTCTCTTCTTTGTTTTTGTGTTTCATGACGTTAGATGTTCAAACTATGGCATATCTTGAATTTAGTGTATAGCCAAAGCCCAAAAGTATGGTTCATTCTCATCTTTTTTGTTGAGAAAATGAACCCAGTAAAGCGGCAGTGGAAAATGAAGTCTCAAGTAAGCAGTAAATATTTTTATTAACCTCATTCACGACATTTTTTGGCATTTCAACTTTCATATGCATGTAAAAGGTGTAGTCAGAATAGTATTATCAATGGCTGCTTATGCTAAATCCGACGTTCTTGTGAGACTTTTTTTGTGATATCTCCAGATTAGCGTGTCTTGTTAATCTTGTCAAGTTGGATGTCTTTATCACAACATCTTTGGGTAACTCGTTTGTTGATGTCAACATGATATTTGTATTGATCACTGGTCATTGTTTTGGTTTAATCAGGTTACTAAATTCATTGACACAAGCATTGGAGAATACCGGTCTTGATCTATCTCAGGCCACTATCTCTGTGCAAATTGATTTTGGGAAGCGGGCAGACAGAGGGATGACTTCAGGGCCATCAATTGCAAAGGTATAAACCTTTTCCAATTGTTTTCAAATGAAGGAAATTATGTTTGAGACAACGCACTGCATCCATGAACCATGAGAATGTTCCGTCACTCATGTAGCATCTTCCTTGAGGCTCATGAGCATCTTAGATTAATCCTTTGCTGCGATCCACCTACTCCCCACTGTGCGCTTACCAATTCATTTGCATTTAACTCTAGGATAACGAGAATCCTCCACCCTCTGGTAATCAACATATGGATCATTTCGGGGAGGCAAACAATGATGAAGATTTGGACCAAGCTCAAAAGAGGCTAAAGATATAGATATGATAATAGCATGGTCATATCCAGCTAAATCAACGTAGTTTTTTATGTCATCTTGTGGTTCAAAAGAAAGTCGATATGTATATCCCATTCGTTTTTTATCATCCTTGAGTCATGTTTATAGCAATGCATCCTTTTGATATCTCTTCTTCCTTTTTCATTTTTAATGTTATTTTTTTCTTCTTTTTTTCCCGGGTGATATCATCTTGCGCCTGCTTTTTAACCTCACGATATTCTGATTTGTCAGAGGTTAATAATTGATATCTAGAAGAGTACGCAGTTATTTATGTTATGCTGTAGATCTCTTTTTCGACTTCACCATTCGTACCAATTTGCCTAATTTTCTATGTTTTCTACTATCTTCTAGTAAATAGATCTAAACAAGGAAATGTTCTCATTTGTGGGGTCTTGATTCTTGAGTACGTCTTTCGTCCAAATCCCGTTGAACAGACCATTTGAGTTATTGGGTTTGAAATTTAATATTTATACATATTTAGTAGATTTCTTAACACATGTACAGGCCTACAGGGTCTGAGCCAAAATTGCCGGTTAGGTTGAGCCAAAGTTACTGGTTTGGTTGAACCCGTAACTCATATAACTGGAATATCACACGAAAGCAGGCTCAGAATGCAGTTTGTAAAGAATTTCGAAGTGTGTCCCTTCAAACTATTTTTGCCTTGATCTATTTCTTGGATGCTCCTTATTGCGTATGATGTTCCTCTGAACATGTCACACGTTATCTAATCATTTTAATGAGTATCTAGCTTGTTTAGTAGAAAAAGATACATAAAGTAAACAACTTCAACTGTCAACGTGGAACCAAGTTGGCCCATCTGCAAACAAAGGTTGATTTCCCCGATTGTCGCCCTCTGGGACCCATCGAAAGCCTTCACATTCATGCTTCCTACCCGTATCTCATGGAAACCTTTGTCCAACCTTTTCAAAGTGTCCAATGGACGAATTTTTAGGCTCGAACCTCCATCAACCAAGACCCTGGCAACGAACTTGTCTTCAAATTGCACCGTAATATGCAGTGCTCGATTGTGATTTAGTCCCTCGGGTGGTAGCTCATCTTCGTGGAATATGATCTTATGACTTTCTAGTACTTGCCCAACCATGTTGGCCATTTCCGCCGGTGATGTTATTGGGTACATAAGCCTCGTTCAACACTTTCATTAAGGTGTTCTTGTGTGCCTCTGAATTCTGCAATAGTGACAGGATAGATATCTGAGAAGGGACTTTGTTCAGATGGTCAACAACAGAGTGCTCATTTGCCTGTACTTTCCTCCACAGGTCATCTGGCTCGGTCTCAATAATAGGCTACCTTGTAGTGGCATCCTTACTCGAGCCTCCCAGGTGTTCAGGTGTATAGACTCTTCCGGTTCTAGTCATTCCTTGTGCAGTGTCAGATTCCTCAACCTCGGCCTTCCCTTTTCGCCGAGCCTCGGCAACATAATCCTAGGGTATTGCTTTTGAGTTGAATGGAGGGTGTGGTTGATAGTGTCAGAGTGAAAGGTGTGATCACTTCTACTTCAAATGGAGCGGGGGTGGTTGCGGGCGGAGCCACTTCCACCTCGAATGGAACTGATGCAGTTACCTCAACCTTGATTAGTGCGTGAGTCTGAACCACAAGAGGAGTATGTGTGACTGCAACCTTAAAGTCATCGCCTTCTCGAATAAGCCCGGTAGACTTACTGGGTTATCAGAAAATGATGAGGACATCCACTGGGGTAACGCCATACATGTTGGTATATGGCACTGATGCTTTTATACTCGCAGAGGTCGAGATACCATCTTTAAGAGTCATCAAAGAAGCAAGCTAGACGATGCAGAAAGGATACGGGTCAGGCAGGAGCAACTCATGCTCATTGATGAGAAGAAATTGAATGAAGTATGCCATGGACAGCTATATCAAAATAGAATGGTCAGTGCATTAAACAAAAGGGTGAAGCCTCACCGATTTATGCCTGGGCAGTTGATTATGAAGAAAATATTCCCCAACTAGGAAGAAGCCAAAGGAAAGTTCGTACCAAATTGGTAAGGTCCTTACGTGGTCCACCGAGTGTTATCAGGAGGAGCTCTGATTTTGGCAGAGATGGATGGAAGAGTCTGCACGATGCCTATCCACTCGGACGCAATCAAGAGATACTACGTTTGAAGACAATAGAGTTAGGGTTTGGCTGTAACAAAACTATGCTCAACCTGACTTCCCAAGGAGGGACACGTAGGCTACCCACGTAGGCTTTGGTTTCTCTCTTTCTATTGTAATAGAAAATCCAAATATCATTTTGTATGTTATTGGGAACTACACCATGACTTGATTTCCTATAGAAGGAATACATAGGCATTCCTTATAGGATTCAATAATCTTTTGTATTGAACAACGTCCTATCCTGATTCCATTTGGATACGTAGGCAGCCTGAGTTAGACACGTCCATTTCATTTTCAATCTCATCATTTTTGCATCTGTTGTAATCGAACTACACCTTGACCTTATTCTATTTGGATACGTATGCTACTTGAGTCAGGCTCGATCATATTCATCATATTTCCTTTATCATTATCTGCGAACTACGTTTAGACCTGATTCCATTTTGAATACGTAGGCAACTTGAAAGGGTTCGATCATAACCTTAGGAAAAACCTTTGTAACACATTAGTTTATATTAGGACGCGATCACAACAGCAAGTATCCATGTCATTAGAAGCATCGTGGAATATTGACATCAATAGGATAGAGTCTTTAGGAAAAGACACTTGCATTTAAGGAATTTCTGAAACATGTCATAATCTGGAACGACGACATTTTTCTATAAAACAAAAGATTTATCAAAAATGTTTTCTTAAAAATATCATAATTTTTTTCACCTACCAGACCCTGTGGTCTAACCTCATTAAGACTGGGGAAAAACCAGTACTACAGTCAACACAAACCAACGCCCGCTCCACACTGATAATTTTCCTTTGAATGTAGGGCCAATAAGAGATAAGGAAGTGCTGGAAATACTCTGGGGAAAATGATGGATCCGCTGCTCTCTCATGACTATGATCTCTCTTTCTCTATTTAAATTTTCCTTGTATAACTAAAACTAACTCTTGAATCCTTTGCATGTATTTCGGAACCAGGCCGCTGATGCGAAAGAGGCATATTGTACATAGCAAACCGTCTGCTCAAGTGTCAGAGCACCTTGTATATAGTGAGCCGTTGGCCTCACCAATTGGAACCCTGTATATTTCAAATCGTTAGCTTAGTCAATCGAAGCACCTTGTACAAAATCGAGCCGCTGGCTTCACCAATTGGAGCCCTGTATATAATAAATCGTTAGTTCAATCAATCGGAGCACCCTATACAAATCGAGTGTTGGCTTCACCAATTAAAGCCATGTATATAGCAAACTGTTAGCTACGCCAATGGGAGTGACCCGCACCGCTACTCTGCCACATCGAAGATCAGAATCGAAGATCAGAATAGATAGTTGTAAACCTCGTCGCCAACGTTCTGCCAATTGACGACTACAAAATAGCCTTGCAGTCAAGAGTATATCTTGAGCATGCTCTTTTTCTCTATTATTATCTCAGATGTTTTGACGTTTCGCTCATGCAGCGTACATACATGACTGCATTTTAAGTCAGGAACTCCCATCGTGTAGAGATGTTTTACATTATGATCGCTCACATCAAACGAGATACTTTATATTTCAGTGCAACCTCTCCCAACAAGCGGAGATGCACTCTACAAGTTAATCACCCCCATCAAGCGGGGATACTTTACATTTCAATGAAAACTCTCCCAGCAAGCGGCGATGCATTCTACATTACAAATCAACTACTCCCAACACGAGGAGACTTAATGATCCGATAGCTGCGGAATGGTACACGGTCCGGCTTATAATTGAGTCAAATTCAAGTATCACATCATTCCGATCCCAAATAATAGCTAGCTGGCAGCGAGGCATTATCATTCTTGCATCATTTACATCATATCTTACCATATTCTGTATTACAATATATGGGTATATGTGTTAATCTTTTTTGCAGGAACAAACATCACAATGTGGAACTCCTTCTAAGTAGCAAACCAAGCTAGAACGCTTTGAGGGACAACAAACTCATTAGCGACCCAAGGATCTGAGCTTAAACTCAAAACAACTAGTAGAACTCTAATTCTTCAAATCTTCCAAGTCAAGCCGCAAATTCAAAGCTATCACGATATTCCGTCTTGCAGTATCGTCATAATACGATACTAGGGAAATTCTTGCGAGCATCGCTTCCTCACAGTTTTTACTTCGGAATTACATGAAGCTTGATCCTCGTTGAGCCCGAGGTATGTAAGCAATTCAAAGCAATAATTCAGAACAAATTCCCCAAAATTCTCCTGGAATCTTTCTAATCCTACAACTTATAATCTTTGTACTATTCCTGCAATGTATGCCTAAAGTCGGGAAAAAATTGGCTTTGGTTCAATTTCTTTCCCCGAAACTCTTTCATCGTCTCCGGTCAAAGAGGGGTAGCTGTTGACGGCTAATTTTGACCCTCCCTTTAAAAATTAATTTATTTATACTTAATAACTTACAATGAATATTTTAAATATATTTTCAATCAATAAAACCTATTTTTACAAACTTAATTTAGTATTAGTAATTTTAAAATAGATAATTCAATGTTATAATTTTAATTATAAATATATCATATTTACTATCTTACAATTATGACCTTTATATATATTGCATAGGTCTTACAATTAGTTTAATTAGTTATTCCTTGATTTTTAGTTAATTGTTCTATAATTTCAATAATTCGAAACTAATATCACAATTTAGAAAATAGAGTATTTTCTAATTAATTAATTAATTACAATAAGTAGTAGTTTATATGATAATTATAATTTTTATTATATTTTATTGAAAGTAATTAACTTTATTTAATTTAGTTATAAAAAGGTTAAAAAACCAAAAGGCTACAATTGCAATTTCTTAATTAAAGATGAGATGGCTACCATTTAAACTAATTTAGACCAAATGCCAATCCCAAATCCAGACCTAACCCAGTCCAAATACTCCATCTCTATTCCAAGGTGGCAATCCATGCCACTCTCTTTAAGCCAATAACGGTATACCATGTCACCCATCCCAATCACTCACACAACAAACACAATAAATCTTAGATCAACGACCCACACTATTAACTCTATTTCTTTTTAATTTTTTTAAAAAACCTAGAATATTTAACCCTAACCGTTGGATCACAACAATCCAACAGTCACTAAAATTCCACATTAAAATTGATTAATCCCTAAAATATCAGGGCCGTGGATCTAAAAGTTCAACGACCCTTATCAAAATTCTCAAGCTTAACCATTAGAGATGACCTAAACTCCCCTAACCCTAAATCATTTCCCCCAAGCTCTACCGCTTCTCTTTCCCTTTCATCTCTATACTCTCTCAACCTGCCATGGATGAATCAATCATAAACTTTGCACAAATTTGTGCAAGGTCACAAAATCTTGACCGAAAATTATTCTTTTTTCTTCTTTATCCGCGATTGTCGCCGGTGCTTCCCCATTTCAGTTTACAAATTTAAATCTCAAGTTCTCTGACTTTTACACAAACATTTAACATCCAGTCCTCAAATCCTTTGATGCTACAACAAAATCCCTCATGCATGAGCCCTCATGATGATTATTCGAAGTCAGAGGTCAAATGATATGACCTCTGGATTTACAGCCTTTGCCCATTAGTTTTCTCACCTGTAACGGCTATCACACACTCAAGTAAAACTCTTACTAGTTTTTCCCCTCTGCTCACTCTTATTTCACTCTATTGTGCTTGCATCACTACTCCCCCGCTACTCTCCACTATCGATTTGAATATGTGAAACCCTAGGGCTTCAACAACCACTATAAATTGGGGGTTTTAATGTTTTCACCTAACATATAGCAATATATACCTACCAACTACGCCTAGTATATGAGTATTTAATATGCAATATAGTTGTTTAGGAAAGTCTGAGTTCTTAATCAATTACTGCTCTTCCTTTTCTTTATATTTCTAAGTTTTATACTGATTGGGAGCTTGAGGAGGTTAGAAAAACCTCGACCTTGTTCTTCTTTTACTAGTTTAAGTTACTGAACATGAACTGCTTGATCATTTTGGTTGAATGATGTTATTAACAATGTGTTCATTTTTTTTAACTGTCTTGTGTGTTTATTAATGAATGTTAAGTAGATTATCCGTTCATGAACTTCTTTAGGTTATTGAAATTAGAATTATATGTTGATCCTGGTATGCATCTAATGATTCTTAGTTCCTGTTAACTTTGGCATGAGTAAAGAACTTCTTAAATGTCCTAATATCTAGTTTCCAGACCTCTTTAATATTCTATTAGTACTATTATGATGGCTATGCTAATTTGTCTTGAATGATATTTTGCATTTCATAATGGTTCGCTCAATAATCTAGACTCAAACGAGTTTAGTGTTGAAAACCGGGTTGTTACCATAGTTTTGATGCATTAGCTTATGACCTTTAAACCTATTTTACCTCTTTAATATGCCTTTGTGATTCTGTTAATTCCCAGATTGAATTAATGACTGTTTATATAAGCATTCTCCGAGTTAGCTGGATCTTTGTGTCTTTGTGTATATCCTGAGATTGCTCTATACTTAGTTTAAGCTATGAAGTATGGATAAGATGTATTTGAATCATGATGACGCATTTGTTAAGTTAAGGTGTTGTCACTAAGTTCCACTATATTTGAATCCCCATGCTAGACTCACTTGACATGTTTCCCCAAGGAGATGATACTATTACCATTTTTATGAAGCTCATATGGTGAAACTGTTAGTGATATTTTCACAATATGACTTCTGCTAAGTGTCCTTTGTGTGTGTTCTTATGATCACACACTCATTTGTTTTGTTTTTCAATGTCTCTATTTGTCCATCATGATCCCATACATGCCCACATTGTTTGGAAGCTTCACTAAGCTCTCCTAAATGGATTAAACATAACTTGTGAACTCTAAAGAGAATTTCTTGTTGTTTCTGCTTGGATATAACAATATGCTTTTCTCTCAATGAGATTTGTGTGAAACTAAAACTCTTCGAAAGAATTCATTACGCAATTGATAAAAAATTTAAGCAGGGTTGATAGCCTGAGATTATTTTAGTACTCTTAGGAGCTCTTATTGAATTTGTGAACCTGTGACCTTGTAATATCTTTAGAAGTTCTAATTGAAGCTTGCTAATTTGTGATCCTATTAATACTCCTAGAAGTTCTATTCTAGGTTGAGAATATGTAACCCTGTTAATGCTTTTAGAAACTCTGATTGTAGTCTAGCATCTCTGATAATACCTATGGAGTCCTAACTGTGGATTGTTATTCTGAATCTTTGTCAACATTCTTTGAATTTTCTAATTGAAGTTATCAGCATGTGCCTCTTAATTCGAGCTACTGATCTATATTTCTAACTGAAGTTGCTGACCCATATCTGTATTAGCACTCTTTAGGAAGTGCCAAATGTAGTGTTATGCATGTGATGCTGTTAATAGTCGTTATAAGCTCTAATTGTAGTTGTTAATCTGCCCTGTCCTAATGCTCTTGGGATGTTTAGTTGAAACTGTTAGTCCATATCTTTGTTAACACTTTTAGATGTCTCAATTAGGACTGTTAACATGTGTGTGTTCTAAGGGGCAAGACCTAAGTTAAAATCAATATTTTGTTAGTATAAATAAAGGTTGTTAAGGCAAAATGTATCTGTGTTCATAGACTGTTGCAGATTTGGACTATATATGTCACGCCCAAACCTGGGGAGGCGTGGCTGGCACCCGGTGTCGTGCTGGCTCGAGCGAACCACTCTGTAACTCATGATCGTTTGACCAAAACTAGAACATACATAGGTCGAGTTGGATAAACTTATTCCTTTTGTAACTATCATGGGCCAACATGTCCATAAATACGACATATAGCCTAAACTTCGGGATTGAGTTTTATGCATGTAGTAAAGTCTTACAAAATTTTCATGCCTGTTGAGGTCTTACAGTTTTTTCATGCCTGTTGAGGTCTTGCAGTTTTTTCATGTCTGTTGAGGTCTTATAGTTTTGTCATGACATTGAGGTCTTACAGTTTTGTCATGCCGTTGAGGTCTTATAGTTTCTATTGCTGTGTAAAATAGATCTGGCTAGACTATTATTATACTGTACATAATAAACTTGTGTCTACAAAGCCTCTAAGAGTATTTGACATCAAATAGGACAAGGTACATGCCTACCCATAAGTCTGTAGCAAAAACTCTGATACAATGACTTATAGACTCGGTTGCACTCCAAATGAGGTGGAGTATTACCGATCATTCGCTGAATGCTAACCTCGTGTACTATGAGGTCTCATCAAACTGATTATCTATACCTATAGGCATGAATGTAGCATCCCCAATAAAAGGACGCCAGTACAAATATTGCACAGAGTATGTAAGGCATGTAAATAAGTATATAAAGGACATGGAAGAAACATGGAGTAAGGACTCAACCTGTAAGTCTGGATAACTCTGTAAATCATGAAATATTTATAGTATCATGCATATGCATATGAATGTCATATAAAGCATAGGTTTATGCATACATAACATCATCAAGCCTTTGAGGGCATCCCATCATATCATCTTGGCCACAATGGGCAAAATTATCAACGTATACCAGCTGATTAGGTGGTGGTGCGTATATAACGCCATAACCTTTTTTCATATCCCATATACATATAATATACGCGTATATAACGCCATCTGGTCATGGGTCAGTGTACATATATAAATGAATGCAATGCATAATGAAGTAATTCTATAAGGTCTCTCAGAAAGTGATAGGATCAATATGCTTTCGAATAAACTTTATCAAAATACATATTTACTAAGACCCCTAGTACTTTTATGAATAGAGTCATGTATCAAAGTTGTGTGTTTGCTCGTTCGTTTGTATCATATGAATCATGACAAAAGGAAAGAAGGGATAGCCTTAACATACCTGTCTTAACCCACTTGCTCAAAAGCTCAACTCATATCCGCTAAAAAAACCAATGTGAGTATAATCGTTATGCTTCTTCGCTTTTGCCTTAGTTGTAGGACTTGGTATCTTTTTTGAGAAGAAATGTAATTTATCTTCTAATAAAGTACAGAAAATGTTGCTGCCCATATTTTCCTAAAGAAAGCTTTCTCTACTTTAAGATGTTAAGAAAATGTATATAGTGTCTCTATGTATATATAATACAAATGTGCAATACCTTCTATATATATTTAGAGAAAGCCAAAAAAGTAGTAAAATATATTTTTAAAAGGGGCCTTTAATCACTTACACATGTCATTATTTGAATACCCATTTGATTAGTCATCAAAACCCCATTTACATGTGTATATATATAGTACACCTAATAAAGCACTTAATTCCCAAGAGACCACCTTCTATCTTAAAATGCTTAGTCATTTTAGCTACTACACACGGATTGATGTCTACAACAATATTTACCTACTAATTAATCTATTAATCTTCCACTAAAATCCAATATTTAACCAATTAGTCACATAATAATTTCTATGTCTCATTTCACTTAAATACTAGTATATTTCATATATCATACTATCATGGTCATGTGGTATATTACTAGTCCATAAATATGTGGTATTATAGTTTGGACTATATTTTATCTCAAAATCTCAAACTTCGACTAACCTCATTTTCTTCAACTTGTTTACCCATCACCTTCAAGATTTTACTTATCACTTGTTATAAATATCATAAGTACTTATAACCTCAAAAATAGTCTTTTCATTGAACTCATGTCAATTATCTTATGACAAATCCAACATAGAAAAGTACGGGATGTAACAATATACTTTTCTATCCGTAATATATATAATCTCAGGTGTTTGATTCTTTAACAGTAAATATGATAATGTCCCTGCTTCTATGTATGTTTGAAGCTGATTTCTTTTGAACCTACTTAACACGTTACTCATAGTGAATCATCCAGTTGGCTTTGAAATACGGTTATAACAATGTGGATCGGTTGTCCTGTAGTCCTATAATGTACTATTTTAGCCATAATGGGAAAGGTATATACTTTTGTGGTATAGTATCACTGTGATATTGGGATATACATTGAAAGTGCCTCGTTGTCACTTGAACATGTGGGGAAGAATGAGTGGGAGTGGTTAAGAGTATAGTAGAGTTTAGCTCTTGTTTGGGTACTCTCCCTGACACAAGCACTACTCTGGGCCTTGAGGTCCTTGGGAACTTTGAAGTGTCAGGGGTCCAAAGAGAGCCTTGGCCTTGAATGGAACTCTACCCTTAGCTTCTAATCTATTGACATTCATTACTCTTTTTAGGTTTAGTGTTCAATGACAACGAAAGGTTTTCAATGTGAATCACTTCATTATATGTGACCATCGCATTAGCATAGCTTTCATAATTCAAATTACTATTGGTTGTTATAATTTGTTTTTTTATATATTTCATGAGTGATTGTATGTATAGAGTATTATATCTAATGACCTTATATCTTTTTTTGAACGTGTATAACCATTGGGCCTGCCGAGTTCTCAAAAGAACTTAGGCCCAAATCTTTTACCTATGTACAGGGAAGTCTGAAGCCTACTACTGTTCGTTCATGCTGTTTGCTAGGCCTACCTCTTTCAGGCCTAAACCAAAGTCTTTCCTTACCCTTTACTACTCTATTACATTCTGTTATTCATATTTCTCTCATGTATATGACACTACACTTATCATATCGGATGAAATTCTTTACTTTACCTCTTGAATCATGTAAGTAAATGAGGCAAGCCCTAAAGTACATAAGATTAAAAGAAATGTTAGGCTTAATAGTAATTAGTTTACATTCGTTAATCGTATGCTACTCACGCTATTAATATCATATGTTTTACTAACATTTCAGGAAGACTTTGAAGCCAAAAATAACTTAGCAAGGACGACAATCACTTTTTTCAAAAATCAGAAATGGAATCCAAAATTGTCCTTCTAAAAAGTGAATCTTTCTAAAGAAAATGCTGCCATTAGCAAAAGGTTTTTAAAAGCTTTCTTCAAAATTGGGATTTAAAACCTAAGGTACATCTTAGGCTCACTTTTTTTACATCATTATTTTATTAGAGTTACATGAATAACCGTATTCTTTAAATATAAAGTGTTTTATAAACATCAAGACTCTTCTAAACTTATATCCTATTAAAACTACACATCCCTTATGCAAGTATCATGTTCTAAATTAATATAGGATACCGTACTCCTTTTAACACTAATTAAGCAGTATATAAACAACTAATCCTTTAAATATAGTCTAAGTCCTATGGAGATACATCAGGCAGATTTTAAGGGGTGCCTAACACCTTCCCCTTAGAAGAACAAGAACCCTTACCTAGAATCTCACCGGTTAACAGATTAAAAAATAAATGACCTTTAGTAATTAAATGGGTACCCTAGTATACCTTTAAATATTAGGTGATGACTCTCTTTTATCATCAACAAGAAAACCACAAGTTTAATCTTGCTCTGACTCGTGCAAAATAGGTGCAATACACGCGTTCGCGAAGTATTGGCATACTGGTCTTCGCGTTTGCGTAGGCGTGCTATGTTTGCGTAGAGGAAGAGCGTGGCAGGGCATTTTGTGTTCATATTCTTGGGTTATTTTTGTATCTTTATCGGTTCTGTGATGCATTGTTGAGAGGTGGATCAAATAGCTTTAAATTCTTAGAAGGCCTCTTTAGAGCGAGCATTTCGGTTTGAGATAATATTGGGTGCATGGGAGGGAATAAAGTGGCTTATAGGCTTTTGGACGATGTGGTTTCATGTTGAGATTGCTTGGAATAATTTTTTGGTTGAAGTCCATAGTGTACTAGAAAGAGAAATGTTATTCGAAGGCGATCAATGGTATTATGAAGAAGTTGTGTCAGTTTAGCAGAGGCTTAGATCAACATGGTAATAGAGATGATATTTTCCTCTAGTATAATAGGGATTTACAAGCATTTTTGTGGTAACACTTTCGGGTTTGGCAGTCTGAATGACTTGTTTGATTTAGAAGGATTCAATTCTAATGGTTGATTATGTGGAAATGGATTCCGAAGAGTTTTTTACGATTTTGACCATGGCTTGCGGTTGGTGTCTTCTATAGGCATGGGAAGTTTGCTGTTGTAACGACCCGACCGATTATTTACTTTGCCCTCGTTTTCCCTAATTATGCTTGACATCTGTGTATTTGTCATTATGTGACTTGTGGGGGCTGTTGGCTTGGTTTTGGGGAGTTTGGATAAAATTGGGGCACAGTTCCAAGGTTGGAAGCATAAGTTGTGAAAGTTGACTAAAGTTTGACTGTTGTGCAGACGACCTCATAATAGTATTTTTATGGTTCTAGTAGGTTTATATAGTGATTTTGGACATAGGAATACACATAAATTTAGATTTGGATGTTCCTAGGTTGATTTGGTTCTATTTGGCGAAAGTTGAAAATTTAAAGAAAGTTCATAGGTTTGACCGGGAGTTGACTTTGATGATATCCGGATTGGATTTCTGTTAGGGGAGTTGGAATAGGTTTGTTATATCATTTGGGACTTGTGCGCTAAACTTGAGGTTATTCCGAGTTGGTTATATGTGGTTCGGCATCAGTTTTATAAGGTTAAAAGTTGATTAGTTCCTTAGGCTTGAATTGAGGTGCAGTTCATGGTTTTGATACTATTTTATGTGATTTGAGGCCTCGATCAGGTTCGTGTTATGTCTTAGGACTAGTTGGAGTGATTGGATGGGATCATGGGGGTATCATTTTTTTTCCATATGATTTGTAGATCATTTCCTTGTTTTTGGGCAGATTTGCTCTGGTGTTATCGCACATGCGATATCCGTGCCACATGTGCGAGTTCGTAGAAGCAGGTCATGGGCCGCACATACGGTGCATGGCTGGGAAGGCTAAGTCCGCATATGCTGCGTGGTGAGGACAGATGCACTTGCATAGAAGCGAGGGATCTTCCACAGAAGCGAACGCGCATATGGGATTTGTGGACCATAGATGCGGTTGGTCAGGGGAATAAGTGATTCCTGCATCTGCAATGGGTTTTCCACAAATTCAGTACTGCAGAAGCGAGATTTTTTTTGGCAAATGAGGAACTGCTGGACTATTATATCATTCGAGGGTTTTGGTTATTTCTCATTATTTGGAGTTGTGGAACTTGGCTAGGGGCGATTTTTGATTGCTTTTTCACTAATACTGAAGAGGTAAGTAAACTCTACTTGATTTTGATGTTAGATATTGATTTCCCATGATTTTTACACCTAGTTTATCTGAACTAAAGGAGTAATTTGGAGATATTTTCTATGGTTTTTGGAGAGTGAAAATTTTGTGATTTGGGGGTTGATTTGAATTGGATTTGGATGAAATATATATTTGGACTCATATTGGAATAGGTGTTCAGAATTTGTGAATTTTGTCGGGCTTGGGGGTGCGAGCTTGGGGTTGACTCTTTTGGTTGACTTTGTATATTTGTATCAAGATCAAAAATTTATTGTTTGGTGTTATTTTCTATAGTTTATATTTATGTTATTAAGTTATTTTTGCTAGATACGAACCGTCTAGAGGTTGATTCACGCGGGAAGGGATTTACAAAGTATTGATTTGGCTTTATTGAGGTAAGTATCTTACTTAAACTTGGTTGAGGAACTAGATGCACGAGTTATTAGTGTTGGCTTCGCTCCATGAGTGGTGCACATGTGAGGGAATTGAGCCCATATACGTACACGATATTATCCATGTCCGGGGTTGTGATTAGGCTATTATATGCCCTGAATTGATTGCTAAGATTTATGTTATCATGCTTCTTACTTTGCAACCCTTTTGAGAGCTAATTGAATCATGTTAGAGATTACTTTTTTAGGCAGTTGTTTTGTGAATAAATCCAAAAACTAGGGAATTTCCCCCTTTAGGTCTCTTTCTCACACCACGACTTATAGTCAGAATTCTTCCAATCTCGTAACTATTGCTACTTGCGATCATGCAACCTTTACGACCTTGACTTTGTAAATGCGCTTATGCGACTCTTTTCTCCTCTTTTTTTCTCTAGTTTTTAGCCAATCTGTAGGTCTTAATTTGTAAACATATATAGAGCTTGAAAAGTTGCCTCTTTGGGTATATATGAGTGTACTGAAGTTCTTCGCTCGGTACTTTGTTGAACTCACCAATATTGCTATATGTTATCTCATATGTCTGTTTATCCATCCCTACGAATTTGCTGTCATAACTCTTACTTTGATTTATCGTTGCTAAGGTCTGCTACCAAATTCCAGCTTACTCTCGTTGCTTATCCCATATGTATAAATCTAAGTCCTTTAATGCTTCGTCGTTACTGCTCATCTTAAGAATAACAACCTAATCTCATCTCATACTTTGTGACTTTTGCCCATCCATTGTTGATTCACCTTAGTATTGATCTATAATATACCACTGATAATTTGAAACTTCTTACGTAATTCCTTGCCACTAGGGGCTTACGTTGCATCGAGGAATATTCGAAGTGATTTTCCTGATCCACTTAGTGGCAATACTGTACTTCAATAACTGTATTTTATAGCATACCAATATGATTCACTCACGTAGGTATTTTAATCCCATACAATTCATGAAATACTCTTCAAGTCATTACTCAATCGAAGGACAAATGCCATCCTTTATCTATCACAATCATACCCTCATTCGACTACCAAGGCAACATTCCATATCTTCTAGATGTTATTAGTCTTAGGCTCCTTTGAGTTCATTCAGGCTATGCTGAACTTTCTATAAGTTAGAGAAACCATTAGCTCTCTTGTTTTCATGGGCTTAATCCCGAGGACTTATCCATTCTCGTTACCTTCTCACTCACCCTTTCTTATCCATACTCCTGTCATAAAACTTTGTCGCTTTACTATACGGTAGCTTGCGACCTATACGTATCTATTTACACTATTCGTAGCCTTCCATCAACTTGTTTGAACCATAGATTTCCTTGTGTTATTCTGGAATATAAAGCGAGACATCACCTCGTCTCTAACTCTTGTTTACTCTCTTGACTAGATCTCTCCGTACTTAGAAACCATAGGCTAGAAGGTTTGCCACTGACGACGCCACTATCATTCCTCGATACTGAATCCCAACATTTATAGCCTTCTATCCAAAGTATGGACTATTCATAACCTTCTGCATTTGAGTATCCCATACGTTATTCACCTTTTACCTTACTCGCCTTAAAACCTCGTATCATATCTTCTATCTCTTTCATGACCTCCCTTCCGAATAGGTATAATTCACGTCCATAACTTGAAGATCTATTATAATACTTGCACCTCTGGTGCATACACAATTCGGTGGGAGCTTCATGTTGACTTCTTACGAGGTCGGTACTATTATAAATGACAAAATTTAACAAAGGGACGTTATAGAATATGGCGACTGTACTATTCCTCTTGTACCTCAGACATTAAGAGTAATCATGTAATGTTCTCACACGAGGTTTATAATTTTTTGAATCCAATAATTAGATTCCTGATTTACTTTGTTGGTGTTTAAATTTTTAGTTTTCTCCTTCTTTTGATCAGCCTTTATGTAGGCATAAGCAACCTCCCGATATGCGGTTCATGGTATTGTTATTATGTTTAGCCTTTCATGGGCGCTGAGGAATATCCATGATACAATCCTTTAATAATTCAATCCTTCGTCTATGAACTGGGCTCAACTCTTTCTTTTAACTTATACTTGAATCTTCTACGGCTATATATGCTGCATGTATCAAACTCTAAACTCTTAAGTGCGTTCATAATGTAACTAACTTTGGATCATGAATTGAATAATTCCTTTCGTTCCATTTCATCTTTCTTCAAACGTAAGCAATTGCTTTTCCTAGTGTTTTTACCCACTTGATGCGTGCATACTTAGCTTATCTGAGTTCTCACACATGCCAAAATTTTTTGTGCAAATCATATGCTTTAAAATATTACTTTTGATTTTACTACCCGCTCATTAGCCATGATAGGTGCCACCTTCCTTTGGATTGCATACAATGTTGTTGTGAGACTTGTTATTATATGACCATTTCCTCCTTAGGTTAGTGAGCTTGGGTTAAAGCTTTTTTCTTTACTTTCTCGGCTAGTCTTTCATTGTAGTACTTAGGGAGGATTCTCTGACTCTTGTAAAACTGCGAGCTAATTACACCGAATACTTGAATTTTTTTTTGATGTCCTCTTTCGCCTATAATTATCTGTAGTTTATGCTCTTGTGTTTGTAGGGTCGCTTTTGAACTTGATATTTTGACTGTCTTCCCTGTGGGACTCTCTTTCATTTCTATAACACTCACACGGTATCTTTAACTATCCCAACTCCTACCTGAGTGCCACGACCCAAAATTCACTAAGGGTTCTGATAGCGCCGGACATCGCTGTGCCAACCATAAATACTTAATTAAATTCTCGTTTTAATAATTTTGAAAGTATGATTTTTCTTCACTTTAACAAATAAAAGGTAATCTTTATAGAATAATTAAAAATGTTTGCAATTTAGAATTGAACAATCCCATAACCATCCCAGAATCCGGTGTCACAAGTGCATGAGCAGTTTCTAGGAAATAATGTGATACAACAAATGTCCGGAATACAAATTGGAGGAAAAAGAAAATATAGTACAATACTCTGAAGGAGACTATGCTAGCTGCGGCTCATCTTGAGAGATGCAGTTCACCTAAGTCTCCGTATCATCCATGCCGGTGCGTCCAACTAGGAAACTAGACATACATGTGCCTATGCAACAAAAATGTACAGCAAGTGTAGTATGAGTACAAAAATAACGTGTACCCAGTAATTATCCCATCTAACCTCGAAGAAGTAGTGACGAGAGTTCGACTTCGACACTTACTAGTGGTCCAATAATAATATTTTAATAATGTGAATAATCATTGATTTTGTAGGGCAATTGTAAACTAATAACTCCTGAAGGAGGTAAACAATTCCTTTTTAATAATAATAGATTTCCAAAGATTTATATTTCATCATGTTTATTAGTTTATGTGCGACCAGGGAGGAAATATAAATTTTGCAGATCTCAAGCAAGCATCACAAGCATGCGCAAATCATGCCGAGGTTGTACGGCCCGATCCAACAACTATTTAAATTGTGCACTGCCAGAGGGTCAAATCGTGCGAACCATAGATGCATTTATTTAATCTGCCGAGGTGTTCGGCCCGTTCCAAAAATAAACACACATAGACAGTCAATTAAGAAGTAATCAGGGAACAATTTTCCAAAGAAATGGATATTTCTCTTTTTAACAGTTAAGAAAATGAGGTCAAACCTTTTAGAAAATTCATTTACTAATTCGATATGGTTCAAGCAACTAACATTGGCAATAAGGTTACAAATATTTCAAGTATAGCATGTTTTTGGGTCCTAGACTATATAGACGTAAATATAATAGTAGCTACACATGGACTCTAGTCACCTCGTGCGTACGTAGCCCCCATAAATAGAAGCACACAACTAATTATTTCACCTATGGGGATAATTCCCTCTTACAAGGTTAGAAAGGAGATTTACCTCACTCTGAAGTTCCATCACGGGCATTCCACACCCTTCCGAAGGCTCAAGCCGATGCACAACGCTCCAAACCTAGCCAATAATTATGCAAACCCATTAATTTTTGCAACTTACTCATAATAATCAAAGTCATAATAATTTCTAATCCCGATCGAAAAGTTGACAAAATTGCCCTCGGGCCCACGTGCCCAGATTTCGAAATTTTTCGAAGATAATCTTTATCCATAACCTCACAAACTCAAATATATAATTTACTCCCAATTTCGCGCCCAAAATCGTGGTCAAAATACAAGAATACTAAATTTCTAGGTTTTTCTTCAAAACTCCAATTTTTACTAATTTCCCATGATTTTCTATGTTAAAATTTAGATATAATCCAAGTAATTAACTTTCAATAGGTGGGAATCACTTACCTTGACATGGATGGTGAAAATGGACCTCTAAAATCGCTCCTAGGTCGGCTCCCATGGAGGAAATGAGATGAAATGAGCCAAACCCATTTCTTTACACTTATAGACTGCCCAGACGACTCTTTTTCACGTTCACGAGACCCCATCGCGTTCGTGAAGAAGAAAATTTCCAAAAACCATTTTCCAAACTCTTCTCAGATAGCCTCTAGTATAATAGTTATATCGTTTTGTACAAAACTCCAAATGACAAATGGTTTAACTTTTTGAAAATCATAAAGCACGATCTAAAACTTTCATGCCTTAATAATCTCCCAATTCCTTATAAATGTCGAAATATAAGCCTCCAAAGTCTGCCCTATGCAACGCAAATTTCTTCTTTATCTTCTAGGACAGCCTATAGTATACCAGTCATAAACTTTTGTATAAAAATCTAAATGCTAAATGGTTTAATTTTCTGAAAACTAGACACAAAGGGCTATAACTTTTATTTTTGGATTATCTCCAAATTCCTTATATATTGCGAGATATGTGCCTCCGAAGTCAGACCTGTACAACAGAGGTTTCCTTCTTCACGAACACGAGGATCTCCTCGCGAACGCGAAGAAGAAGGTCCCTGAAGCCAAATCCTTCTTCGCGAACGAGAGAGGATCCTTGTGAACATGAAGAACAACACCAGACACCAGCATCAGCTCTTACAAAACAGCATGAAATGATCTGAAACCACCCTGAAACACACCCGAGGCCCTCGGGGCCCCGTTGAATCACACAAACCAGTCCCATAAGATAACACGGACCTGATCGAGGCCTCAAATCACATCAAACAACATCGAAATCATGAATCGCACTCTAATTCAAGCTTAATGAACTTTAGAATTTCAAACTTCTATATTCGATGCCGAAACCTATCAAATTATGTCCGATTGATCTCAAATTTTGCACACAAGTTATATTCGACATTACAGACTTACTCCAACTTGGGGAATCGGAATCCGACCCCCGATATCAAAAATTTCACTTCCGGTCAAACTTCTCAAAAACCTTCAAATTTTTAACTTTCGCCAAATGACCCCAACATGACATACATGCCTCAGAATCCACTTTTGGATGCGCTCCCAATACCAGAATCACCACACGGAGCTATTTCCAAACTCCAAATCCCAAACGGACATCGATAACATTGAAATTCACTGCAACCCACATTTATGAAATTCTTCCAAAATGCCAACTTCCACAATAGGCGCCGAAACGCTCACTGGTCATCCAAAACCCAATCCGGACATACGCGCAAATCCAAAATCATTATACGAACCTGTTGGGACCTTCAAATCCCGATTCTGAGGACGTTTACTCAAAAATCAAACCTTAGTCAATTCTTTCATCTTAAAGCTTCCGAAATGAGAATTTTCTTTCCAAATCAACTCCGAACTTCCCAAAATTCAATTATGACCATGCGTCCAACTCATAATGCCTGAAGTGAAGCTACTCATGGCCTCAAACTATTGATTGATGCGCTAGAGCTTAAAACGACCAGTCGGGTCGTTACATTCTCTCCCACTTAAACATACATTCATCCTCGAACATGCTGAGAATTGCGCTAGAGTTGTCCGAAATTACTATTTTAACACCTCAAGAACCTACCCGTGCTACCATGACTCAATTGAGCACATTAGCTCAAGCAAAATATAAAGATATTCTCTATTATTCAAGCAAACAAGCTTAAAACCCAATTCCAACATTCGGAATTCTCTGTCAGGCCTGCTTCCAACATACGAACACTGTGTCAATCATTACACGATGCATCGAGACATGACTACATTCCTCTTCTGAATTCACACTATGCGTTGTATAACTCATATGACCATAAAAACATCCTCTAATAACAATAGCGAAATTTTCACGATTTTGATGCTCCCATTGCACTTCATGACATACATAGATCTTGTTCTAACTCTTACAATACCGCCACGACAGAAGAGACGTGTAGAAATTCATAACCAACTGCTGAGTCAACAATCATTTTGTCTATACTGCTGACAAGAACCATTACCTATTTCTGAACCAAATAATAGTATTTGCTCTATAATACACTTTATATAGTCCGATTGGACTGATCCTAGATCCAAAAATATTGTCTCACCCAGTACGAAGTGCTCAGGCAATAAGCTACCCCGTACATGATCAAAAGTCACATATGATGCCACAATATGCCAATAGGCTACAACCTCGAATGTGGTAGATGAAGAAAATGAACTCTGGAAGGGACTACTCAATTCACGCAACTAATATGAGCTTTCCCTAGAAAATGGGAAACAAAACACACAAAAGATAAAATATAGAAACTATATTCAACATCACATTGTTGTGGCATGCAACCCGATCCAAACAACATACCAGTGGCGGCGTGCCACTCGATCCACACATGAAATTCACGTAAGGAGATCCACATCGAGCTAAATTGCTCATTATTACAAAATACCGAATATCGGTCATAAGCACGCTAAGTGCATAACACAAACCCAAGATAGACATATAGCGCCATAAGCTACAAAACTCAAGAACAAATGAGGTGCGATATATGATCTGAGTCTCAAGAGCCATCCTGCTCATATGACACCATCACTACGTGAAACCTCAACACATAAGAAATTTATCAAGTCGTTTCACAACTCACATGGTGCAATGTAATATTATATGAAATAGCCGATGACGAAACAACATCCCACGTTCGAATACTCCTCCTTAAGGAATGCTATGCTAAAATGAACATATCTGGCCTGATGTAGAGCCCACATTCATATTTAAATCCATCCACGGACTTCAAGCCGATTCTGATCGCACCGTACTAGGCTAACAACCTTTTATGGGTCTATAATAACCCCCTTTTCTCATAATACACAAGAACAACCATCATAACCGGAGCAAACCTCCAAAGTCCATAACCAAAGAAACCGAGTGCCCTCCAGGCATAAATTCTCAAATTAGTGATATTACCACAATCTTCACACTTGGTTTAAATCTTCAATCAATCAAGTGACTACATGTCACACTTATACAATCTTCCAGTGAGGTATGCTCCCACGACCTTCCGCACTAGATAACAAGTATGCACATCCATACCACCGGTCACACTAATGTTGTAAAGCATATCAAGAATCCGTAACCAAGATGCAAAGCCTCCGACACAAAATGCCGATCTCAGGTGAAGCTGAAGACAATACCAACATACTCCAAACATCCAAATCCCCTTCCTGCTCATCCGAGCTCATGACAACCTTGTCAACACCGAACCGCTACCTTGATCCTCACTTTCAAATTTCATACCGCTCACTGCACCTAACAAGACAACATGCGATACTACAAGAATTTCATCATAATTTTTGAACCACTAATATGGTAAACACTTCACCACATGGAAACTTTTTACTTAACTCATTCTAAGAGAACCATAGCAACAAACTAGTAAATTCTCATAACCGTAGAACATTCAAATCCTCAAGTAGTGGTCTAAACCACCATAACCTTCCGGGATCCGCCTATATATAACATGCCATAATACTTGAATACTTCCAAATAAAATCAACTACGGCGTCCGCCAAGCCTCGCACGTACCGCCACCACTATGCCAATTCAACCATGGCTAACCAATCTAACTTCTTTTAATTAATCCTTAACTTTCCTTAGAGATAATAATAGCTCTATTCCTTACATCACCAACCTAAATCTGCACTCACCTTGAGTGGCCTCATTCCACGAGACCACATTGTATCCAAACCCATGAACCATTTCATACCCTCCTTGCACGCACATTCACATCTTCAACTGATACACCCATTTTGATAATTCCTCTATGAATCTAAAGTCTTTTTTTCTTTTTCCTCCCAATGCTACACTGTAAGTCAAAAACACCATTGAACATTCCATTCCTCTTATCATAATCTGACAAAAGCTAGATTCTTAACCATACTACAGGCTTAAATCCTTAGGAACCGCATTTTAACCTTTGAATTCACTAGGACCGTTGTTGAGAGTGACCCACTCTGGATTGGTCATGAATATAATCAACTACGAGGCTCCACTGGCTCATGAACTCCCACCTCAATGAAGCACACGACTGAATCTCTTCCCTTATGAATCTCCTCTGTACGAAGCACAAATCCTGAATCTTCCCAAGGTTTGAGCATGAGTCGATGAGGCCAACCATAGCACACCTTTATCGAATCCTTTGCCCAAATTACCATTTATGTTCTTTTCTCTTAGTTGTAGTAACTCACCAATAAACTGATAACTCGAAACCTCACAAGAAGATAACCATACAACCCAATCATAGGCAGCGAGACTCTCCCACTTAGCTTGGAGCTAACATTACGTAACTTCAAAACCCACCAAGATTCTTTCTTCATCGTTAAACCTTCTTGCACAACTAACTCGCCAAATATTTACTCCGGTTAACCTTTCATGAACACTATGAATTACCAACCTCATCTACATATCTGACCTCATTCTAGATAACCAGTAAATCCTTCGTAAAAGCTCCGCCAACCACGCGGCCGCTAACCAACTCGCAGGAGATAATCCACCTAAGCCCCATGCTCATCCACCAGTTGCACAAGTCTATTCATTCCTCGTGGACATTAACTAAATGTGCGATGAGATCTCCATATACAAAGTCATGTCGTATCCTATTTCATATCAAGCAACTAATTTCCATCATATCCAATCTCCCGCCGTATGCTAGCCAATATTTCAAATTAAGCTCGTAGACTCAATCACCGTCCACTAAAATTCCCATTTTACTCCAAACTTTCCTCGAGGGTGTAGTAATCCTACCATTGAATCCACATGCTGCTCTGTCACTCTCCCACTTCGGTCAACCTCTCCTCTTTAAGCAATTATTCGACCTTCGCTTCTTAACCTGGCCTTCTAATAATTTAACCACCGCCTGACACTTCCTACATGTCCTTCCTCATCCTTTATTGCCAGTTGTTGCCTTAATTCAATCTCTATCTCTGTAACAATCGAACCAGAAGATCGTCACTAACTTTAAAATTTTTCGAAGATCATCTTTTCTTGAGTCGTCAACATTAGAAGTACCTATTCAATCCTGAACCACCACACCCCTCGATATCTGACAACCGCTTCTCCAATACTTTTGCACAACAACCTGCCCAAAGGCGAATCGTAAAAGATCATAACACCGGCGAACTTAACACATCCAATAGAGGACAACGATACCACGTTGTAGATGAAAATTCCACCACACTTAAAAACACCAATCTTGTTACTCCATCAATCCAAATCTGGACATCCATAGGCCAACTGCTTTTCCTCTGCTGGAAATCAAATACCGAATCTCTGAATCATACACTGAGTAGACCTCCTTCCAAGTCATTTAGTGCCCCAACACATAGGCAAGTATCCTATTATCACGTCAATACTGTGTGATAACCAATCATGAGCAATCATAGCAATCTGCGCATAACCTCAAAGCTCTTAGAAGTGCAGCTACCGAGCTGAAATGACATAATATCCTTCCGCCGGGTGACAACAATAGCCCAATCCACTATGCAGGAAGTATCATGCTGCACCACATCTTGTAGTACCACTAAAATTCTTCAATTCTCGATTTATAATAAGCACTTTGCATCACAAAAGATTGAGTAGGAAGGAAACAAGGGCATAAGTCTCAAAGGAATCAAATTGCACAATGAGGAATCAAGAAGGGATGTACTCCTAACAGCCCTGTAGCCTCTCGAAGATAAGTACAAACCTTTGTACCAATCTGCAAAACTCTACTAAACTCGCTCATGACTCGTGAGACCTAAGGGAACCTAGTGCTCTGATACCATATTGTCACGACCCAAAATCCACTAAGGGTCGTGATGGCACCGGACACTGTTGTCAGGCAAACCAACCATAAATACTTAATTAAATTCTCAACAACAACAAAACTACCCAGTAAATCCCACAAAATGGGGTCTGGGGAGGGTAATGTGTACGCAGACCTTACCCCAACCCCGATACGGTAGAGAGGATGTTTCCAATAGACCCTCGGCTTAGAAAGACGGAAATAAAAAAACAAGAAAAGACAATTCATTAGTAACTCCAATAGAAAGCGTAATAGTAACAGAAGCATAATAACCAAAAGATGATTGACATGCAATAACAGTAACCGGAATCTAAGGTCCGAGGCTAAGATAAACAGCAAGGATAGTATGGATTCAACATAAACTGTAAGCCATCTAAGATTAACCCTAATCTAACCCTGCCTCACCCCCGGTATGGAGTAAGGAAAGCTCTTCTACCCCCTAACCTACAACCCTAATGCGTGACCTCCAGACCTTCCTATCAAGGGCCATGTCCTCGGAAATCTGCAGTCGTACCATGTCCTGCCTGATCACCTCTCCTCAATACTTCTTAGGCCTCCCTCTACCTCTTCTCGTACCCACCACGACCAACTGCTCACACCTCCTCACCGGGGCATCAAGGCTTCTCTTCTGCACGTGCCCGAGCCATCTGAGCCTCGCTTCCCACATCTTGTCATCCACAGGGGCCACGCCCACCTTCTTCCAAATATCTTCATTCCTAATCTTGTCTATCCTAGTGTGCTCGCACATCCACCTCAGCATCCGCATCATTACTACCTTTATCCTCTGGATATGGGAGTTCTTAACAGGCCAATGCTCTACCCCGTACAACATGGCCGGTCTAACCACAACTCTATAAAAATTACCTTTGAGTATCGGTGGCACTTTCTTGTCACACAAGACTCCAGATGCAAGCCTCCATTTCATCCAGCCCGCCCCTATGCGGTGAGTAACATCCTCGTTGATCTCTTCGTCCCCCTGAATTATCGACCCAAGGTACTTGAATCTATCTCTCTTGGGGATGACCTGTGATCCAACCCTCACATCCCTGCCTACTTCCCTCGACTCAACGCTAAACTTGCACTCAAGGTACTCTGTCTTAGACCTGCTCAATTTGAAACCCTTAGACTCAAGAGTCTGTCTCCAAACCTCCGATCTCTTGTTAACACTGACCCTCATCTCATCAATTAGAACTATGTCATCAGCAAATAACATACACCATGGCACATCCCCTTGAATATGGTATGTCAATGCATCTATCACCAAGGCAAATAAGAAAGGGCTAAGCGCAGAGCCTTGGTGTAATACCATAACAACTGGGAAATGCGTTGAGTCGCCTCCCACAGTCCTAACCTTAGTCTTAGCTCCATCACACATGTCCTTGATCGCTCTTATGTAGGCTACTGACACGCCTTTTGCCTCAAGACAACTACAGAGAACCTCCCTAGGAACCTTGTCATACGCTTTCTCCAAGTCAATAAACGTCATGTGTAGATCCTTCTTCTTATCCATGTACTGTTCCACCAACCTCCTCACAAGATGGATAGCTTCCATAGTGGAGCAGCCCAGCATGAACCCAAACTGATTGTCGGATATAGACGTTGTCTTCCTCACCCTCTCCTAGACTTTCATGGTATGACTAAGTAACTTGATACCCCTATAATTGTTACAACACTGGATATCACCTTTGTTCTTGTACACTTAATTAAATTCTCATTTTAATAATTTTGAAAACTATGATTTTTCTTCACTTTAACAAATAAAAGGTAATCTTTATAGAATAATTAAAAATGTTTACAATTTAGAATTGGACAATCCCATAACCATCCCAGAATTCGATGTCACAAGTGCATGAGCAGTTTCTAGGAAATAATGTGATACAACAACTGTCCGGAATACAAATTGGAAGGAAAAGAAAATACAGTACAATACTCTAAAGGAGACTATGCTGGATGTGGGTCATCTCGAGAGGTGCTGCTCACCTAAGTCTCCGTATCAACCATGCCACTGCGCCCAACTAGGCCACTAGACATACATATGCATGTGCAACAAAAATATACAGCAAGTGTAGTATGAGTACAAAAACAACATGTACCCAGTAGGAATCCCATCTAACCTCGAAGAGGTAGTGACAAGAGCTCGACTTCGACACTTACTAGTGGTCCAATAATAATATATTAATAATATGAATAATCATGGATTTTATAGGGGAATTGTAAACTAATAACTCCTTAAGTAGGTAAACAATTCCTTTTTAATAATAATAGATTTCCAAAGATTTTTATTTTATCATGTTTATCAATTTATCTCCAACCAGGGAGGTAACTTCAATTTTGTAGATCTTAAGCAAGCATCAGAAGCATGCACAAATCATGTCGAGGTCGTACGGCCCAATCCAACAAATATTTAAATTGTGCACTACTAGAGGGTCGAATGGCACGAACCATAGATGCATCTATTTAATCGGACGAGGCGTTCGGCCCATTCCAAAAATAAACACACATAGACAATCAATCAAGAAGTCATCAGGGAACAATTTTTCAAAGAAATGGAAATTTCTCTTTTTAATAGTTAAGAAAATGAGGTCAAACCTTTTAGAAAATTCATTTACTAATTCGATATGGTTCAAGCAATTAACATTGTCAATAAGGTTACAAATATTTCACGTATAGCATGCTTTTGGGTCTTAGGTTACCCGGACTTAAATATAATAGTAGCTACACACGGACTCTCGTCACCTCTGCGTGCGTAGTCCCCACAAATAGAAGCACACAACCAATTATTTCACTTATAAGGTTAGAAAGGAGACTTACCTTGCTCCGAAGTTCTATGACCGACATTCCACGCCCTTCCGAAGGCTCAAGCAGATGCACAACGCTCCAAAACTAGCCAATAATTATGCATACCCATTAATTTATGCTAAATTACTCATAATAATCCAAGTCATAATAATTTCTAACCCCGATCAAAAAGTTGACAAAATTTCCCTCGAGCCCTCGTGCCTGGATTCTAAAATTTTGTCGAAGATAATCTTTACCCATAACCTCACGAAATCAAATATATAATTTACTCCCAATTTCGTGCCCAAAATCGTGGTCAAAATTCTAGAATACCAAATTTCTAGGTTTTTCTTCAAAACCACAATTTTCACTAATTTCCCATAATTTTCCATGTTAAAATTTGTATATAATCCAAGTAATTAACTTGAAGTAGGTGGGAATCAATTACCTTAACATGGATGATGAAAATGGAGCTCCAAAATCCCTCCTAGGTCGGCTCCCATGGAGAAAATAAGATGAAATGAGCCAAACACATTTCTTTACACTTATACACTGCCCAGACAACTCTTTTTCGTGTTCGCGAGACCCCCATCGCGTTCACAAAGAAAAAATTCCCAAAAAGCATTTTCCAAAATCTTCTCAGACAGCCTCTGGTATAATGGTTATAAATTTTTGTATAAAACTCCAAATTACAAATGGTTTAACATTTTGAAAATTAGAAACCATGATGTACAACTTTAATGTTTTGGTAATCTACCAATTCCTAATAGATTTCGATATATAAGCCACCAAAAGTAGCCCTATGCAACATAAATTTCTTCTTCATCTTTTCGGACAGCCTGTAGTGTACTGGCCATAACTTTTTGTACATAAATCAAATAGCTAAATAGTTTACTTTTCTGGAAAATACACACAAAGGGATACAATCTTTATTTTTGGATCATCTCCAAATTCTTTTCAGATTGCGAGATATGAGCCTCCGAAGTCAGACATGTGCAACAGAGGTTTCCTTCTTCACGACAGCGAGGATCTCTTCGCGAACACGAAGTAGAAAGTCCCTGAAACCAAATCCTTCTTCGCGAACGCGAGACGATCCTCGTGAACGCAAAGAACAACACTAGACACCAGCATCAGCTATTGTAAAATAGCCCGAAATGATCCGAAACCACCCCGAAACACACCCGAGGCCCTGTTGAATCACACGAACCAGTCCCATAACATAACAGGGACCTCCTCGAGGCTTCAAATCACATCAAACAACATCAAAATCATTAATCTCACTCCAATTCAAGCTTAATGAACTTTAGAATTTCAAAATTCTATATTCGATGCCGAAACCTATCAAATTATGTCTTATTGACCTCAAATTTTGTACACAAGTCATATTCTACATTACGAACCTACTCCAATTTCCGGAATCAGAATCCAACCCCCAATATCAAAAATGTCACTTCCGGTCAAACTTCTCAAAGGCCTTCAAATTTTTATCTTTCGCCAAATGACCCCAAAATGGCATACAGACCTCAGAATCCACTTCCGGACGCGCTCCTAATACCAGAATCACCCTACGGAGCTATTCCTAGAGTCGAAATCCTAAATGGACATTGATAACAATGAAATTCACTGCAACCAAAATTAATGAAATTCTTCCAAAATGCCAACTTCCACAATAGGCGCCGAAATGCTCACAGGTCATCGAAAACCCGATCCGAACATATGCCCAAGTCCAAAATTATTATACAAACTTGTTGGAACCTTTAAATTCCAATTATGAGGTCGTTCACTCAAAAATCAAATCTTAGTCAATTATTTTAACTTAAAGCTTCCGAAATGAGAATTTTCTTTCTAAATCAACTCTGATCTTCCCGAAATTCAATTCTGACCATGCGTGCAAGTCATAATGCCTGAAGTGAAGCTACCCATAGCCTCAAACTACCGAACGGTGTGCTAGAGATCAAAACGATCGGTCGGGTCATTACACTGAGTATTTCTCAAGGTCATGATGTTGTATTTGTGAGGCTGAATTTCCCATGTTAGGGTTCATTTTATTTATATTGCACGATATATTGATTTGTCTGTATCCTCTTGTCTAGCCATAACTAGGCTCTTCCTGAATCTACTACTAAGTACTTATTGGCCCATTCTCATATCTATATTCCGCGTAATCTTCCTTGGGTTATTTCCTTTGTCTAGACTTACATCACGTACTGGATTCTTATCTATCAATAATATCCCGGCAGGAACCCTTACTTCCTTTCCTTGACGTCGGGCTTGCATAATGTTCTGGAATCGTAGCATATCTGTAGGATTTGGATAAGTGCAATCTCATTCCTTCCTCATTTTTTATCGCATTCTTCCTTTGCCATTCCATAGTTACTAGAACCACTTAAATCTGACTTACTGCCATATCACTCCATATTCCCCCATAAGGGAGTACTAAGATTTAGAGTTACGAAGATCTACCTATAGATACTTTACCTTTTCATCTTTGGTAACTTTTCACATCATCAATGACCATTACTTGCCTTGCGGTAATCCTTCTGTACCAAGGATAACAAAATTCCTTACTCACGAGGTCGACACTTTGTGTAACAGGCACACATATTCACTTAAGCTTATCTTTGCTCATATTGCTTGCTTTAGGGAAGCGAATCCCTAAATGACCATTCTCTGAATTCATCATGGATCTTCTTCTATTGTCCATTCTATTATTGGCGGAATGCAACTTGAAATTCTCATGATGCTGACTATTACCAAATTACTCAGTTCCTAATTCATGTCTAGTTTATCTTATTCACCAGTCCATACTGATTTCTATTACTCTAGGGTCTAACATTTTCTTCTGTTAATCATGTTAGAGTCGCAAACTTATTTCTCGAAATGAGGATGTAACTCTATGGCCTATACTCTTTTGTTGTCTTAAGGACCATCACCTTTCGTCTCTTTCTGCATTTGACTATAGGTTCTGTAATACTCTACCGTTGTCATCTATCACATCTCACTTATAATTCTTCATTATCTCTCTTCTCATTACTCTGCTAATATTTTTGCCCATCCCTTTCTTGTGAAAACTTCAACACGACATTCTTTCGCTTTTAGCTCTCCTTGCTTCATTCATCGGCTCTTCGGGTTGCTCAACGCCCTCTCTCTACTAGGGACGAGAGTCACACTAAGGTAATATTTATCCCTTCCAGGCTTTCGGTGCCTATCTTCTAAATTTTTTTTTATCATGCTAGTATTCACATCTAATTGTAATATTCTTGAGTGTACCATCTGGGTGTCTCACAAGGAGATCTATTAGCACATTTGCAACATCCTTCGGAATGTCAGCTAATGATAACAATCCACCTAACATTTTGGGTTATTTTAACCCCAGCTGGATCCTGATATCATGTCCTTCTCTTCGACTATATTTGTTAGCTCCCATAGAGCATAACTTAGATCGGTGTGGCCAATTATACATACCTCTGTTACTGTTAAAGGTAACATAAAATGCTTATATCTCTCTTCCTGAATGGTAAATAAGGATAATCTTCCCTAGCTGGGTACCTCGTACCCTTTTTCACCTTGCTTCCTTTACTTGTTGAAACTTGTATTTATCTTCTGAATCTCTCATTTGTCTTTCACTATAAAGGTGGATAGATATTCTTGCCTTAAGGCACCTTTTCCAGAAGCTCATCGGGTTCTTCTGACTCAACTCTTTGACAACAGCATTCAATCCCTTACCAACCATCTTTTTAAATGTAGGCATCGACGTATTATGAATAAGATAGAGTATAGGAAATTGAGTTCTTATAGCTGAGCTCTAACATACGATATAGAGTAAGAAGAAAGAGTGACAGTCCTAAATGCCGTGTAGCCTCTTGCTTATAAGTGTGGTGCACAACACACTCGTAAACAAGACTCTACTAGACACAACTTATAGACTCCCTAGGACAGAACTACTCTGATACCACTTTTATCACGACCCAAACCGATGGGCCGCGAGGGGCACCCGGTATTTTACTCAACCGAGTACCAACATAACATATCTTTTCATATCATACTATCATAGATAACTGAGCCAGAAGGCTGCTGTGAGATAAATAGAATATAACATGTGATACCAACTTATACATAAGACATACGGGCCTATAAGGTCAAAATAACCACTCGTACACTGAGCATAAGCCGACAAGGCCATACAATATTTTACGTATATGACATCTGTCTACAAGCCTATAAGAATACATAATTTTCATAAAGGTCAGGACAGAGTCCCGCCATACCAAACAATACACATCTAAATCATACTAACCAAACAAGCAACTACGAAGCAAATGGAGCGCACCAACATCTTCCGCTGAGCTGATAGCCTAGAGGGCTCTTGAACTGTCTATCGGGACCTGCAGGAATGAAATGCGGCCTCCCCAATCAAAAGGAATGCAAGTACAAATAATGTACCGAGTATGTAAGGAATGAAAATTAGTAAATAGTAGACATGAGAGAAACATAAAGTAAAAGACTCAACATGTACTTTTGCATAGCTCTGTGAATCATTTTATTTTTATAATGTCATGCATATGCGTATAAATGCCATGCCATGAATGGTTATATGTTTTCAAAATATCATTAAGCATCTGAGGGCATCCCATCATATCATTTCAGCCACTGTGGGCAAATCATCAACATATACCAGCTGATCAAGTGGTGGTGCCTATATAATGACATAATTTTTTTCCATATCCCATATACATATATTATACATATATACATGTATATAACACCATCTGGTCATGGGTCAATGTCCATGAATGCAATGCATGAGATGTACGTCAATAATATCTTTCGAAGTGTCATAAGACCATTTTGCCTTTGAATAATACCTTAAAGTAAACTTTATCAACTTACGTATTTTCTGAAACCCATGAAAAGATGATAGAATAATTTGATACACGGGGAATCAATAACATAAGCATCTCTAATATTTCTATAAATAGAGTCATTTATGGAAATTGTGCATTTGCTCATTTCGTTCATATCATATGGATCATTCCAAAAAGAAAGAAGGGATAGCCTTAACATACGTGAGTCGATTCTCTTGACAATTCCTCTAACACACATTAATTTCGACAAAAACGTGACGGCAAGATCGTAGTAGGGAAAAATTCGTATGATATTCTTGAGAAAGATTGCACCGTAGTCCCTTAGAATCTCAAAATCCCATTGATATTACCTTGTGAAATCTCATACGAATTTTTCTAGAATATTTCATATGATCACTTTGTTAATTTGATCACAACCTTTCAAGGTTGTTACTGAAGCAATACGTTAGATCCTTTATGGCTTTTCTTGTGAATTCCATCTATTTTGTGAATAATGCAAGCCTTGGACTAAGAAGAAATTTTCAATCCTTTCTTAAATGATTACCACCTTTCATGTTATAACATGAGTCATTTCAAATTGGCAAGGGGGCTACCACCTAATGCAATATAATTAATGAGTAATGTCGCATTATTAAGAATCCCATTATCCAATAATTAATTCATTAATTAATTGGGCAATATCCTATTATCTAATAATTAACCAATCACCCACATAATTAAGAATTACCTCAAATTACTTAAAATATTACTCATGTCATGACCAAAAATCCCTTTGAAGGAGTCGTGATGGCACCTAGTCTCTAAACTAGGTAAGCCTAACATTAACTGATGCGAAATCCCTGGGCCAGAAGGTATAAATTGTTTCCTTCACAATTTTTGAGTTATTTCACCATTTCTAAGTTGGCTTTGGAGATTTTTGGACAATTTTGAAGAAGGATTTTAAAGGGACTTCATTGAGGTAAGGATTTTGGACCTAAAACTCGTTCCTATGGTATTACTTCATGGATTAGAGCTATAATTAATGAAATTTAAGGGTTAAAATTGGGGAAACAAGAGCTTGGTATTGGAGACCTAGACTTGAGGATTTGAGGGACCATTTGTGGTCGGATTTTGGTACTTTTGATATATATGAACTTGTGAGGAGACAAGGAATCCAATGATGTGAATTTTGTCAAATTCCGAGACGTGGGCCCGGGGGTCGAGATTTGGTAATTTTGGGATTTATGTTGTGAATTGATTATTTTTGCTTGGGCTTCGTTCCTTTAGCATATTTTGACGCCGTGATTCTTATTTTGGATAGATTTGATGCGAGTGGAGGCCGATTCGAGGGGAAAAGGCATCACAGCCTAGAGATTGGACAGGATTGAGGTGAGTAATGAGTGTAAATGATGTCCTAAGGGTATGAAACCCTGGATTGCACATCGTTGTGCTATATTGAGGTGACTCACATGCTTGATGACAAGCGTGGGGCCATGCACTGCTAGGGATTGTGACTTAGTCCATCCCGAATGATTATTTTATTGCATATTTGACTGAAATCTATCTGCTATCATCATGATTTGGGCTGAATGCCATATTTGGGCGTCGTGCCAACTATTTGAACCCTTCGGGAATTTTTATTAATATTTCCTCACTGTTTTAACTATACACTTGAACTCAGTAATGTTATATTCTACTGTTTTCGTACTCAGCCATGTTTACTCTATTTTAATACTTAAATGATCTTTTAAATGATAATTGGGCTGAGAATCATGTTTTGTTACTGCCCGAGTGGCTTGTGTGGATTTTTAATTGAGTAAGGCTGAGGGCCTATATTGTGAGGAAACACTGATTTTGAATATAAGGCCGAGGGCCTGAGATATGTACGCCACGAGATGGTTTGTTGATATGAGGCCGAGAGCCTAGTGATGATGCGACGAGATGGCTTGATATTGCGCTTGGGTCGTAAGGGGCCCCTCCAGGAGTCTACATACCCCTAGTGAGCAAAGGTACCTATTGTGATGTGAGACATAGCCCGAGGAGCTGGTATTGTTCTGAGATATTGCCCGAGTGGCAAATTTGTTGACATTGTGCCCGAGGGGCAAACCTTTATGTGTTTATCTTTCTTATTTGTCTGTCATTTACCTGTTTAATTGTTGAAAAGGTATTTCCTGAAGTTTAAACTGAACTTAAATGATTTTACATATCTTTACTCATTCACTGTTTTACTGCTTCTTTATAGCATGTAATGTGCCTTACGTGTTTTCATATCTCTCAGTCGTTTATTTATGATTATTACTCACTGAGTTGGAGTACTCACTTTATTCCCTGCACCCTATGTGCAGATTCAGGCGCATCTGGTCCCGCTACCACGTGTTGATCTTTCCAGCTCATGCAGATCCGAAGATTCTCTAGGTAGCTGCCGGCCTTTGCAGCCTAGAGCTTCTTCCCTTATCTTATTTCTTTTTGTTTTAGATTTGTATTGAACTTTGTATACTTTCTTGTCTTATTCTGGATTTTTAGATACTCATGACTAGTGACACCTCGGTATCGGGCTGTGTTGGATTGTATTGCACGAGTTGTTTTGTGTTGTCACAGCTTACATTTGGATTTATATCATGTTTAAGACTGAATTCTTATTGTTTAATTGCTTAAAACTGGATTGGAAATGTGTCGGCTGGCCTTGTCTTTACGAGAGGTGCCATCATGACCGGGTCCGGATTTGGGGTCGTGACAAGTTGGTATTAGAGCCTAAGTTACATAGGTCTCACGAGTCATGAGCAGGTTAAGTAGAGTCTCGTGGATTGGTACGGAGACGTCTGTATTTATCCTCGAGAGGCTGCAGAACCTTTAGGAAAGACTTCATATTCTTGAGATTTTGGTCGTGCAAATTTATTGATCTGAGTACTAAACTTCTGTTATTATATTCTCTCACAGATGGTGAGGACACGCGCCACCGGTCAGGATGTACGACTACTAGTACCACCAACTGTGGCCACTAGAGGCCGAGGACACGGTCGTGGTCACGGTAGGGGCATAGGTATGGCCTGCACAACCGCTAGGGAAGCACCTGCAGATCTACCAGCTGCCCCAGTTCAGGATCAGGTCCCAGTTATGGATGCTCTAGCAGCACCAACTTAGGCACCAGTTGTGCCCATTGTGATTCCGGGTCTTTAGGAGGCCTTGGCTCAGATTATATCAGTTTTCACTGGCCTAGATCAGGCGGTCTCAGCTACTACAGCCGCAGCTACTTCTTATGCCGGGGGAGGCAATCAAACTCCCGCCGATCGCACACTTGAGCAGGTCATGCAGGGATTTTAGATACTGGGGGCACATCCAGCCCAGCTAGTTGTAGCTGCTCAGGACTATATAGTTTCTGCCATGCCAGAGGACGAGCAACTTAGGTTGGAGAGGTTTGGTAGATAGCCTCCGACCTTTAGTGGTGCAGAGGGCGAGGATGCCTAGGGTTTCTTCGATAAGTATCAGAGATGCTTCGTACAACGGGTATTCTGGAGACCAGCAGGGTCGCTTTCACTACTTATCAGTTTTTTGGAGCTACGTTCACTTGGTGGAAGGCTTTTGAGAGGCGTAGGTCTGTTGGTGCAGCACCCCTTACCTGGCAATAGTTCTCCATTATCTTTCGGGAGAAGTATGTGTCGTAGTCTTATAGAGAGGAGCTACGTAGGGAGTTTGAGTGGTTGCGTCAGGGAGAGATGACTGTGACGTAGTATGATATGAGGTTCTCCGAGTTAGCGCATCATGCTATTTGGTTGGTTCCAACAGATAGAGAGAGGATTAGGAGGTTTGTTGTTGGCCTCACTTATCATCTTCGTATTCTCATGACCAGGGAGAGGGTGATTGGTGCTAATTTTGAGGAGGTTGTGGATATCGCCCGTGAGATTGAATCTGTTCGTCGCCAGGAGCGAGAGGAGAGAGAGGCCAAGAGGCCTTGAGGATCTGGTAGTTATAGTGGTGCTCCATCGAGATGTCAGTTTTAGTACGGCAGAGACCATCCATTCAAGCATGCTCAGCCAGCTCGCCCAGGTTATCGTGGGGCATCGTCGGGTCATGGTTCTCACAGTTCTCATCAGGGCCAGTCAGGGAAACAATCACTCAGTCCTCCCATTCACTCCAACCTCACAATCACTCATTCCTCACAGTCACTCATTCCTCACGGTCAATCAGCACTCGAGACTCCCCACTTAGCAATCTATATGTACCTGCGCTCACTGGGGGTGTATACAGACTCCAGAGGGGCTCCTACCGCCCAAGCGCTATATCAATACGTTCATGGCATAAATCAATGAAACATGCTGCAACGTGCAGCCTGATCCCATAAATATCCTCACAATTAAGCCCTTGGCCTCACTCAGTCATCAATCTCTCCGGTCTCTCGGATCTCAAAAATCATAAAAATCAACCCAAATAACAATGATATGATGTATCAACAAGAATAATAGAGATAGAGAGATGATATACGAATAAAAATTGAGACTGAGTATAAATAGCATTTAGTGGGCAATTCAACATGTAACATGGCCTCTGTGGGTCCCAACAGTACCAACATATAGCCTAAACATGGTTTCTAACATTTACAATCAAATTTCTATAACACATGGAGACCATATAGCTAACAACAACTTTATTCAACTTTTTAGTTTCACGGAATGGACTAAGTCATAATTCTCACGATGCACGCCCACACGCCCGTCACATAGCATGTGCGTCACCTCCAAAACAATCACATAACACAATGTTCGGGTTTCATACTCTCAGAACCTGATTTAGAACTGTTACTTACCTCAATCCCAGCAAAACTCTACTCCAAAATGCCTTTCCCTTGCAAGTCGACCTCCAAATGTCCGGAATCTAGTCACAAACAGTACAATACAATCAATACGGGCTAAAGGAATCAATTCCACAAGAAAACTATGAAATTATAAGGCAAAATCCGAAATCGACTCAAACACGGCCCCTCGGGCCCGTGTCTCGAAATTCGACAAAAGTCACAAAATCCGAAATCTCATTTAATCACGAATCTAGTCATACCAATTTCATCAAAATCTGACACCGAGTGGTCCTCCAAATCCCCAAAATTAACTCTAACTCTCCAAATCCCCAAAATTAACTCTAACTCTCCAAATCCCCAAAATTAACTCTAACTCTCCAAATCCCCAAAATTAACTCTAACTCTCCAAATCCCTAGCCTCAAACCCCCAAATTTCACCTAAAAAACACACCAACTAGGTGAAAAATCAGTGGGGATACGTAATTATTGAAGAAAAATGAACACAATGAGCTTACCTCAAGAATCCCCTTACAAATCCTCTTAAAAACCTCAAGAATCCGAGCTCAAAATGATAGAAATGGTGAAAAATCTCGGAATTCTTGTATTTATATGTTCTGCCTAGGTCTTCCGCTCCTGCGGCCAAACTCCCGCTCTTGTGGGCTCACTTCTGCTAGGAAAAAACTACTTCTGCGGAAACCACTAACCCCCAGCTGCCTCCGAAAATAGGGAGAACTGGTCCCACATCTGCGAAATCACAGGTGCAGGAAAATCATCGCACTTGCGGAGCCTGCTGAATTCCATCACTTACGCACATGCGCTCCACCTGCCGCACTCGCGGCGTCACACCTCCGGCCAAAACACTCACAGGTGCGATCACACCAGTTGAGTCCAAACTTCAGCAGTCCTTCAACATCCAACTTTGATTTGTTTGCCACCCAAAATCAACCCGATGCCCCCAGGACCTCAATCAAACATGACAACATGTCTTAAAACACCATACAAACTTAGTAGAATCCTCAAACCACCTCAAACAACATCAAAAACACGAATAGAACATGGATTCAAGCCTAATGAACTTTGAAATTTCCAAATTCTACGAACGACGTCGAAACCTATCAAATCACATCCGATTAACCTCAAATTTTGCACACAAGTCCAAATGACACCAAGAACCTACTTCAACTTCCAAATTTCAATCCGACCCCAATATCAAAAAGTCCACTCCCGATCAATCTTTCCAAAATTCCATCTTTCGCCATTTCAAGCCTAATTCTACTACTGACTTCCAATCACAATCCAGACACGCTCCTAAGTCTAAAATCACCTAACGGAGCTAACAGAACCATCAAAATTCAAATTCGAGGTCGTTTACACATAAATTAACATCCGGTCAATTTTTCCAACTGAAGCTTTCAATTAAGAGACTAAGTGTCTCAATTCTCTCTGAAATATCTCTGGACCCAAACCAACCAACTAGTAAGTCATATAACAGTTGTAAAGTACAAAAGGAGCAGAAAATGGGAAAACAAGGCTACAACTCTCAAAACGATCGGCCGGCTCGTTACACCGCAACAAGTGAAATAAAGGTGGATTGATATGGCAAAATAAGGGTGAACATATATTGATATGGTGGGATCAGGTTGCGTGCCGCAACAGGTAAAATAAGGGTGGATTGATATGGTGAAATAAGGGTAAATTTTGATATTGATTCTGATTATATGGTGTGATCAGGTTGTGCGGCGCAACATTTATTTATTTACTATTATTGATATTATTATGGTGGAATAAGGGAGAATTGTGTTGTACGGTGGGATCGGGTTACATGCCACAATAATCTATGTGTTTGTATTCCTAATTATGTCATGTTGACTTTGGTACATTCATACGAGACTCTACGGATTGGTATTTCTTGCATTTACTAGTTTTCCTGCGGAGATTGAATTACTTTCATGTGTTAACTGTTTCAATTTGTTATACTGCGTATAGGTTATGCTGATGTAACAACCCGGCCGGCCGTTTCATGAATTAGCGCCCTGTTCCTCCATTTCTACTTCTTATTGTCTTATTTAGCTATATTATGTGCTATCGGGTTAGTTTGTTTGGGTTCAGAGAGGTTTTGGAAAGGAATGAGGGACTTAGTCTTTTGTGAGTCAGCTTAGGTTGGAAAAGTCAACCGAATGTTGACTTATGTGAAAGAGGACTCGAATGTGAATTTCGATGGTTTGGATAGCTTCGAGAGGTGATTTGGGTCTTAGGAGCGTGATCGGAATGTTCTTTGGAGGTCCGAAGTAGATTTAGGCTTGAATTGGCGTAATTTGGAATTTTGGCGTTTTCTGGTTGATAGGTGAGATTTTGATATAGGGGTCAGAATAGGATTCCGGAAGTTGGAGTAGGTTCATTTTGTCATTTGTGACGTGTGCAAAATTTTAGGTCATTCGGACGAGGTTTGATAAACTTTTTGATCAAAAGAGGAATTTGGAAGTTTTTGGAGTTCTTAGGCTTGAATCCATGGTTAATTTGATGTTTCGATAATGTTTTAGGTGTTTCGAATTTTGGTTTAAGTTTGGAAGGTGGTATATGACTTGTTCGTACTTTTGGTTGAGGTCCCGGGGGTCTCGGGGTGATTTCGGATGGTTGATGGGAGGTTTTGAGTTGGAATTGGCAGCTGAAGTGCTAAGTTCCTGTCATAACCACACATGCGGCTTGGGGACCGTAGGTGCGAGCCCGCAGAAGCGGAAATAAAGTCGTAGATGCGGCCAAGAGAGGGAAAGGGTGGAGCCGCAGAAGTGGAACTTTGGGTGCACCTGCTCCATCGCAGGTGTGAGAATTTGATCCCAGGTGCGGTGGCTAGGCGGATAAGTTAAATCCGCAGATGCACACTTGAGACCGCAGATGCGCACCTGGGACCGCAGGTGCGGGTCCGCAGGTGCGATAATTGGACCGCATATGTGGTTTTGCTGGGTTAGAACATATATATTTCACCCTTCGCGAATTTGAGTTATTTTTCATAACATTTCAAATGGGAAGAAGCTTTGGGGAGCAAATTCAAGGGAAGATTCAAGAGGGTTTCTTAGAGGTAAGATCCTTGGCCCCTAAACTCGTTTTTATGATGATTTTTAAGGTTGTAAGCTTGAAATATATGGGAAAATCAGTAGCAAATTAGGGGATATGGCTTGAAAAATTGGAGACCTAAAATTAGGAATTTGAGGGGTCATTTGTGGTCGGATTTTGGTACTTTTTGTATGAATGAACTTGCGGGGGAATAATGATTCATTGATATAAATTTTGTCGGATTCCGAGACGTGGGACCGGGGGTCAGGTTTGGTTAATATCGGGAATTTTATTGTAATTTGATTATTTTCGAGTGGGGTTTATTCCCTTATCATATTTTGATGGTTATATACTAATTTTAGTTAGATTCGGGGCATTTGGAGTCCGAATCGAGAGGAAAAGGTGTCACGGGCTAGAGTTTGGCTTGGCTTGAGGTAAGTAACGCTTCCAACTTTGGTTCTGAGGGTTCGAAACCCTGAACTATATGTTCTATGATTATTATGAAGGTGATGCTATGCCAAGTGACGGGTGTATGGGCGTGCACCATGGGAAACGCGGCCTGGATCATTGCAGAACACCGCTTAGTGGTTCTTTCGTACCGATATCTATGTTGTAATTATGTGATTTAGTTGTTGAGCTTTAAATCATGCTGATTATCATGTTAAAGGCTTCACGCCGATATCATTGAGACCCCAGAGGTCATTTCTTGCTGTCATATCATTTATTTTTACTAATTTTCTGTACTCAGTCCCTTCCATGCATATTATATCATGTCTCAGTCTCGATTATTACTATTTTCCACATTTCATTATTGACCGGGCTAGTATCATGATATTTAGAGCCCGTGTGTGAGACTGGTGAGTTATGACTAAGGGAGGACGAAAGCTTGATATCGAGTAATAGTATGAGATTTGGGATGCACACCGCAGCGAGGTATTGCACAAGTCTTCGTTGGCTTTGTTATAGTGCTTGGGCTAATGAGAGAAGCCCCTCCGGAGTCTTTACACCCCCAGTGTGTGCAGATCATGACATTTAGGGATGGATCTTCCCTGGACATGGATCATGTCCGAAGTATTATACCGGGAAATGAATCTTCTCCGTGAGGCTGGACTGGCCTGTGTCCTCGGTACTGGATGACTGCGGTAAGTGATGTATATTCCGGGATGGATCTTCCCTGGGCCGGATGGCCATATACAGTAACGAGGGGTTGAGTACTTGTGAGTGGAGGTTCATGGAACATTGATCATGCTAGTTGTGCATTTGTATATCTAAAATCCATGAGTTTTGAACTTCGTGCTGTCAGTTGCATTTAAATACTGTTGAACTTTACATGAACTGTAAGCATGTCTACTTTTCCTATTCAGATATATGTTATTACATGTTGAGGCTTGGTCTGTTACTACCTGTCAGTCCATAGGTTGGACTTGTTACTTACTGAGTTGGTGTACTCACGTTACCCCTGCACCCCTGTGTGGATCTTGCCAGTTGGAGGCCTTTTGAGGAGATTGCGAGGTAGCTGTTTAGCGACCGCAGTTCTGCCTTCTCCTTCCATATCTTCCTTTAGTTTAGTTATTTGGATATTCTCATACCGTGTTGGTCATGTTATTTCGAACAGTTGTAGCAGTTTTTGGCTCATGACTTAGTGACACCCGAGGTCGGGATTGTATTTCTTTCCATTGGATTTTGGATTTCTACTCTTATCTTATTGAATTTCTGTTAAAACTATGGTTTTCCTTAAGTTTATATTTGAAAAATGGAGTATTTGGAAATAAGTGGATGGCCTAATATCACGTTAGGCTCCATCACGACATGGTTAGATTTTGGGTCGTGACAGCTGCCTTAGCCTTGTCACTACTTCGCCGAGGTTAGACTCGACACTTATATAGTACATGGGGTTGGTTGTACTCATACTACACTTTGCACTTCTTGTGCAAATTTTGCTACTGGTCCCATCTATACGTGAGGTGCATCAGCGCGGATTATCACGTTTGGATACTTGAGGTAGATCTGCTGATGTCCGCAAATCTTAAAGTCCCCATCCTCTTTCCTCATTTACTGTTCATTTCATTCAAAATAGTTGTATTTATTTCAGAATCTATTTGTAGAACTTCTAGTAGCTCATACGCTTGTGACTCCAGATCTGGGGTTGTACTTAGATATTGTGGTTGTTATACCTTTTTGTATAGTATTCTAGTTTTATTTCAGTTAAATTGGTTTTAATTACTTGAATTGTTTAAGATGACATAAGATTTACTCTAACGTTGGCTTGCCTAGCGAGTGAAATGTTAGGCACCATCACGATCTCGAAGGTGGAAATTTCGGATCGTGGCATTCTGCCTCGTTTCTTGTACCAATCAATTGCGAAATGCACTTTTGATGCTTCCAATGTATTTCCCGTGAAATTTCAGTAAAGTTAGGCTTTTGAATCACTCCATTTGACTATATAATGAAGGAGATATGTTGGTTGCAATATTTGGAAATAGTGCAGATTTTTAAATACGAATTCAGTGTAAATTTCGTAATTAATCTAAAAAATCTAGTAACTCAATTCTTAGTAAAATGACCATAAATTCATCATACGATTTCGAAACTTGATGATTTTAGTTGCTATGGTTCCAAAATTACGATATGGATATAATGGTTTAGTAAAAGCACGAATCAAAGTTCGTTTGCTCAATATGGTAACCTTTATGCTCAAATCGACGTCGAAACCGAAAACAATCACCATACAACCCAAACTTATCAAAATCTCATCAGAATTTAACCAAACTTTGAGGAGATGTCCAAAAGCGTCATACAAATTTATTGGAATAATAAAAACCCGATTCCGAGTCCGTTTACCCAAAAGTCAAACCTTGATCAACTCTTCCAACTTAAAGCTTCTAAAACGAGAATCATCCTTCCAAATCAATCCCGAACCGCTTGAAAACTGAAACCAACCATACGTGCAAGTCATAATACGTAATATGAAGCTGCTCAAAGTATCAAACCACCGAATGGAACGCTAAAGCCCAAAACGACTTATCGGGTCGTTACACTATAATAGAGTAAATAGGAAAGAAGTGGGAGGTTCCAACGTTATTGAATATATTTGATAGAAATATTTAATCCACTGATGCTGTCTCAGTTGGTTTAGGTACAGGCTTTGGGGAAGGAGTCGACGGATCAAGCTTGCGCAAAATCTTAAAAAATAAATTCTTGTAAATCAAACGGGTTGGAACCCTTGATGTTTCAAAAAGAAACAGCGGCGTATTATCATCGAGCCAACAGAGATCTATCGTTAAATGGTGTCATTTCTTCAATTTATCCGTAGTTTTTGTTGAATATTATCTACATACATATAACTGAAAAAATTATCGACGAAACAGTGCCAGATGGCACTGCTTTGATCAACATGCCTCCGACTCTGTTATTAAGTAGTTGTACTGTGAAAAAACCATGGCTACGAAGTTGAATCTTTATTTTTCTTAAACGTATTACTTGCTTTCCAAATAATTTCTCAAGAACATACCCGAAAAGTATATTTCTAGCATACATTATTAGAAAAGACGCATAGTTATTGAGATATGAGACATAAAATATTACAAAGAAAAAGTAATTTTAAAAATAAAATATCTTACACAAGTAATACATCTGTAAATAAAATCCGTAAATATATAATAACCATACATATATATAATCTCGACAAGACGAGATTAATTTATCTTTATTCCTGAATTGGATGTCATTACCTGACATACATCATTATTCGTACAACATACAATAACGGAAAGAGGAAAAGAGGAAGGAAACATAGCAATTATAGGATATCATAAATGTGTTACATGGTTTTGGAGCAGGTTGTTGCAATTGGACAATAGTGTTCTCTTTATATTCCAGTCCTGATACCACATTGGAACGTGTTGAATGTCGCGTAATTACAATGACAACAAATTATGCAGTCACTGCAGTCACTGTCGAATTTGCAAGACCTAAAACAAGTATTAAGTTGAGGGAGTAATCTCCTTTCCATTTCTGGGAGATCATAATCAATATCCCGTGCAGCCATTACTTGCATCTTGGAGAAATATATCAAATTAACTGAAACATATCACCATTATAGTTATCAACATTCAATAATAACTTGTTGAATAATATAAAAAAAATTTATACTTCATAAACAAATACACATATGTACATTATAACATTGCAAAAATTATACTCCTTCCGTTCAATTTATGTGAACCTACTTGATTGAGCATGTAGTTTAAGAAAAAAGAGAACTTTTGAAATTGTAGTATAAAATGAAACACGTATATTTTGTGTGTCAATAAATCGTTGCATAAAGGTAAATTATTTTCAAATATAAAAAAGAATCATTCTTTATGGCACGTCCTAAAAGAGAAATAAGTTTACAACAAGCAGAACGAAGGGAGTAGTAAAGTACAGATATCGCCGGAGATAAAGAGAGATTGGTACTAACCAATGGCTACCATGAGGAAAATAGCATAAATATAACCAAGCTTAGAAAATGCCATTTGGGGAATCGTACTTGATGTTTTATGAAACTTCTGTGTGACTATATTTCTGTTTTGCAAATCGTAATTTATAGACTCCCCCTCTGCAATATGTTGGCCCCCAGAATTATTAGTAATAATTCAATAATAGTTTCGTTGTATTCTTATTATTTTATGATCTTTATATTAAGTCTTTCTAATAAAATTTGTCATATTCCATCATTTCTCTCCCATACCCCCCCCCCCCCAACAAAAAAAAAAGACAATAAAACTAATTTATAAAGTAAGTTTTGGAATACATTAATCATAAAATACAATTATATGTTATTTATGATTGTTATTTTTGGAAGATGCATGTGAGCATCAGAGAAGATGAAGATCCATACCAATTTTTATTTAATAATTGTAATTAAAATATGTTGTTAAAAGTCAACCATAGTATTCTTTATTAAAGTGGTCATGTAGATACTTTTCTTTTAATGCACACAATAAAATATTATTTCAATCTACTATTAGCATTTTGTCATAAGAATCTTCGATTTAATTTTAAGTAATATGTCTTATTATATGCGGTATTATATTTCTGTTTTGCAAATGGTGTAATTTATAGAGCCACCCTCTGCAATATATTGGCCTCTAGAATTGTTAGTAATAGTTTAATAATAGTTTCGTTGTATTCTTAGTATTTTATAAACTTTTTATATTAAGCCTTTCTAGAGATGAATTTTGCAATAAGATTTGTCATATTTTGTCATTTCTCTCTCATGTTTCCCAAAAAATACAATAAAACAAAATTTATTAAGTAAGTTTCGGAATACATTACTCATAAAATACAATTATATGTGATTTATGATTGATACTTTTGGAAAATGCATGCGAGCATCAGAGAAGATGTAGATCCATAATTTTTATTCAATAATTGCAATTAGAATATGTTGTTAAGTCAACCATAGCATTCTTTATTAAAGCGGTCATGTGCATATTTTTCTTTTAACACACACAATCAAATATTATTTCAATTTACTATTAGCATTTTGTCATCAACATTTTTTATTTTATTTTAAGTAATATGTCTCATTATTAGTAGTATTAAATTTCTGTTTTGCACATGGTATAATTTATAGGCTCCCTCAGCAATATATTCGCCTCTAGAATTGTTAGTAATAGTTCAATAATACGTTCGTTGTATTTTTAATATTTTAAGAGTTTTTTATATCAAGTCTTTCTAGAAATGGATATTATAATGAAACTTGTCATATTCTGCCATTTCTCTCTCTTATCTCCCACAAAAAATACAATAAAAATTAATTTATAGAGTAGGTTTTGGAATACATTACTCATAAAATACAATTATATGTGATTTTTGATGGATAGTTTTCGAAGATGCATGCGAGCATCAGAGATGATGAAGTTCCATAGCAATTTTATATAATAATTGTAATTAGAATATGGTGCTTATAGTTTCCTGAGCCAAGGGTCCATTGGAAACAATCTCTCCATCCTCACAAAATAAAGAAAGATTTGAGTACACACAACCTATCCCAAAATTTCACGGTGTGGGATAATACTGAATATGTTGTTTGTTTGTTGTTAAGTCAACCATAGTATTCTTTATTAAAATGGTCATGTACATACTTTTCTTTTAATATACACAGTCAGATATTAATTCAATTTACTACTAGCATTTTCGAATCAACATTTTCGATTTAATTTCAAGTAATATGTCGCATTATAAGCAATATTATATTTCTGTTTTGCAAATGGTGTAATTTATAAAGTTACCCTCTGCAATATATTGACCTCTTGAATTGTTTGTAATAGTTTAATAATAGTTTCTTTGTATTCTTTTTATTATAAGTTTTTCTAGAGATGATTTTGTAAAATAATTTGTCATATTTTGTCATTTCTCTCTCATATTTCCCAAAAAATACAATAAAACTAAATTAATAAAGTATGTTATGGAATACATTACTCATAAAATATAATTATATGTGATTTATGATTGATACTTTTCGAAGATACATGCGAGCATCAGAGAAGATGAAGTTCCATAGCAATTTTATATAATAATTGTAATTAGAATATGTTGTTAAGTCAACCATGATATTCTTTGTTAAAGTGGTCATGTGCATGCTTTTCTTTTAATGAACACAATCAAATATTATTTCAATTTACTATTAGCATTTTGTCATCAGTATTTTTGTTTTTATTTTAAGTAATATGTCTCTTTATAAGTAGTATTATATTTCTGTTTTGTAAATGGTATAATTTATAGACTCCCTCTACAATATATTGGCCTCTAGAACTGTTAGATATAGTTTAATAATAGTTTCGTTGTATTCTTAGTATTTTATAAACTCTTTATGTTATCTCTTTCTAGAGATGAATTTTGCAATAAAATTTGTCATATTTTGTCATTTCTCTCTCATATTTCCCAAAAATACAATAAAACAAAATTTATTAAGTAAGTTTTGGAATACATTGCTCATAAAATACAATTATATGTGATTTATGATTAATACTTTTGGAAAATGCATGCGAGCATCAGAGAAGATATAGATCCATAATTTTTATTCAATAATTGTAATTAGAATATGTTGTTAAGTCAATCATAGCATTCTTTATTAAAGCGGTCATGTGCATACTTTTCTTTTAATGCACACAATCAAATATTATTTCAATTTACTATTAGCATTTTGTCATCAACATTTTTTATTTTATTTTAAGTAATATGTCTCATTATTAGTAGTATTATATTTCTGTTTTGCAAATGGTATAATTTATAGGCTCCTTCAGCAATATATTGGCCTCTAAAATTATTAATAATAGTTCAATAATACGTTCGTTGTATTTTTAATATTTTAAGAGTTTTTTATATCAAGTCTTTCTAGAAATGGATATTGTAATAAAACTTGTCATATTCTGCCATTTTTCTCTCTTATCTCCCACAAAAAATACAATAAAAATTAATTCATAGAGTAGGTTTTGGAATACATTACTCATAAAATACAATTATATGTGTATTTTGATGGATACTTTTTGTGACGACTCGACCCGTCGTCTCATGAATTACTACTTCGTTTTCCCCATTTTCAGCTTCCTTATGCTTCATTATCCATATCTTGTGTAACGAGTTGATTTGAAGTGGTTTTAATAAGAAATGAGACACTTAGTCTCTTTTAAGAAGCCTTAAGTTGGAAAAGTCAACCGGACGTTGACTTATGAGTTAGAGTGCTCGGATGTGAATTCCGATGGTTTGGTTAGCTCCGGGAGATGATTTGTGATTTAGGAGCATGATCGGAAGTGATTTTGGAGGTTCGGTGTAGAAGTTAGCCTATTTTGGCGAAGTTAGGATTTTAGTGAAATCCAGTTGGTATGCGAGATTTTGATCCGAAGGTCGGAATGGAATTCCGAGAGTTTCTGTAGCTTCGTTATGTCATTTTGGACTTGTCTGCAAAATTTAAGGTCATTCGGACTAGTTTTCATGTGTTTCGGCATCGGTTGTGAAATTTGAAAATTAAATAAGTTCTTAGGCTTGAATCCATGCATAATTGGTGATTTTGATGATATGTGATGTGATTTGAGGCCTCGACTAAGTCCGTGATGTGTTTTCAGACTTGTTAGTGCTTTTGGTTGAGGTTCCGGGGGCCTCGGGTGTGTTTTGGGTGAGTTTTGAGCGAGTACGGACACCCCGGAACTTAGAAAAATGGAGAGGGCAGCAGTGGCGGCACGGACCGCGCTCCTTCTCGCGCTGGGCGCGCGGCCGCGCAGGGGAAGAATCTGCAGGTCACTGGTCTTACTTTGGAAGCTCATATCGTTTGATCCACAAGAAATTTTGAGGTGATTCAAAAACGAAAGTTGTAGCCCTTCGTATCTAGTTTCCAGAAAGGTAACGATATCGCAATTTGGATATCTGTAGCGAAAGTTATGGCCAAAATACTAAAGCCTGTCCCTGTAGAGCAAGGCCTGCGCGATCGCGGACGTTTCTGCGCGGACCCCGCTGATTTTGCGCGGACCGCGGTCATTTTTGTGCGGTCAGTGGTGTCGGAATCCGAGGGGTACTCTATAAATACGAGATTTTGGGTTTTATTTTATATTTTGACCTATAAAGCTCGGATTTTGGCGATTTTTCAAAGGTTTTTCAAGAAATTCATCGGGGTAAGTGATTCTAACTCAGATTTGGTTAGAGTACATGAATATACCATTGAATTCATCATTTAATAAGTGATTTGAGATGGAATTTGGGAAGAACTAGGGCTTGAGTTTTGAGATTCTAAATTGAGGATTTGAGGGGTCATTTGAACTCCGATTTTTACATTCTTGGTATGTATGAACTCGTGGAAAGATGAGGAATCTAAATATGTAAAAAAATTCTGAATTTCGGGAAGTGGGCCCGGGGCTCGGGTTTTGGTAATTTCGGAATTTGTGCCCGAATTTGATTGTTTTCGCTTGGGCTTTGTTCCTTTAGCATATTGTGATATATTCGCTCTGATACCAACTTGTCACGACCTAAATCCCAAACCCGATCGTGATGGCGCCTCTCATGAAGACAATGCCAGCCAACAAAACAAACGCTTCTTTTTAACAGTTATTTAACATTTATAAAGCTAAAACATGATTAGCATAATCAAAAGCGCGGAAAACAACGATAACAACTGGGAACCATCCCGTCACAGCCCGACATCGGGGTGTCACTAGTTATGAGCTACTACAGAATTCACTAAAGAACTACAAGTCCGGAAATAGGAAACAAAGTCTGAAATTAATATGAACAACATAAAATAAGGGAGAAGATCCGGTGCCGTGGACGCTAGCGGTCACCTGACTCAGCTACGATAACAAATCTTCAATCCGCTAATAAGCCTCTATCGGGCAAACAATACATGCAACTGCACGCGAGGTGTAGGGAGTAAAGTGAGTACTCCAACTCAGTGGTAATAAGAGTAAATAATAACTGAAGGCAAGAAATCACGTAGGAGCACTCCACCATGCAATATGGGGAGACACAACCATTTGAGAAAATAGTAAGTCCGGGAAAATTCCTTAGAAAATATCTGCCTCAGTTTAAAATCACATTCGAAAATATCATTTTTCCAACAATTTAAGCCAGTAAATGCAGGACAGGTAGTGCAAGTTAGCACAAAAGTCAGCCTCTCGGGCACAAGCAAGTATGTCTAATTGAACTCATAACTCGCCCTTTAGGCAATATTCTTACCGCTGGTCAGCCGTTGTTACCTGACCCATATACATTATACAGTGTCACTGTTACCACTATCTCAAATTTATCCACTTTGAAAATGATCAGACAAGCTCAGAACAACAAATAAATATCTCAAGAAATGACATAAACAACAAATAGTGCACAAATGTATGAATGCAATGCAATGCATATGACGGTACACTGCATCAATCGGAACTAACATAGTACATAACCATACAATCCGCTAACCAATAGCAAGCTCCCCAACTTGGCTCGAAGCCATATATCACAACACACTATACTCATAACGCATATACTCCATTGTTGTCATAATACCATAGTGAAATTAAACTCACTCTTTCATAAGCTTGTGGAAACACAAATCATCTGGAATTTTTAACTCTTCTGCATTTTCTTGCATTCACTCACATAACAGTCAAGCCTACTCTCTAGGCGACCAAAATTTTACTAAGTCCCAAATATTTCAAAAATTTTGGCAGAGTTTCCTTTGTAATTGGGCCTATCCACCTGCCAGAGAATCACCAAAACCATCCTAACAACACGTCCACAACTTGACAAAGCATCACAATGTATATCAACAACACTAATCCCAATATTACATGTATTATGTTTCATGGGGTATGAGAATCACGGAATGATTAGAGTTGCAATGCTCGGTGCATGGAGCAAGAAGATGTTTGGTTGTATTGGAATAAGGTCATACCCTGCGGTGTCAGAGTGCTAATGAGGCACAGGTGGTTTTGTTCGTTGGATAAGGTAAATTGCAGTTTGAATAAGAAGTAAATAACTCTCGAGAATGGTTTTATTATGTTCAAGATTCTACATGTAACAATAAGGTGTCTTAAGGTTGTGTATGTGGTCAGAGACTGTGTTTTCACTAGAAAAGGTCAAGACTTGTGGTATTTTTATATTAATTATGGGATCCTATGTATCAGTATCTGGAAAGTAAAGGTAACACACTTAGATTCGCATAAAGTTCTTCATAGTAGAGTATTTTTGAATGTGGTATTTCTAGGAATAATTGATAGAAGATTCAATGGCTTATGGGTCTTAGATAGTGTGGTCTTGTTCTCGGGTCTCGTGTAGTGAGCTTGGGTTGAGGAACTGAGGTTCTATAACAAGAGGGAATATCAAGTCAATGATGGATTAGAAGGGAAATTAGATAGATGAAATAGCTTGATAGTAGACCGAATCAGTATGGTAAGGATATGATTAATTCTTCGTATGTGTTCGAGGTAATGAGCCCTTACAAGTATTTTTGCAGCGATGCTCTTGGGTTTTGATGGCTTGCTTAGCTTGGTCGAGTTAGAAGGATTCAGTCCTGGCAGGTCTGATTTGTGCAAAGGGAAAATCGGAGAGTTCTTGATGGTTTCTACCATGGTTGAAGAGGTGCATTTTCTATGGATATGAGAGACATGGGATGTGTAGTGATTTTTCTTCTAGATTGGATCAATGGAAGTTCTTGACTAGTTGAGTGCATAAACGTTCCTGGTTCGGAAGGGAGGTGAAGTCCTCATGTTACCTTAGGATGATATGGTATATGCGATATGTGGTGAAGGATTGAGAATTGCATGTAAGGTTATGGTTTAGTTCTAAATGGAAATTCATAACATTCTTAGGTGGTACGGGCAACTTTGGGGTGAATGATCTTCAGATGATTGAGGAAATTGTATTTCTAATCATAGTGATTTGTAGAGGGTACATGTTTCAGAAAAAGAGCAATGTGATTAAGTTGATGGCACTTCAATAGTATTGCGGCACTTTTAAGGCTGGATCTTTACTTGTTGGTATGTTAGATTTTGTATGTGATGTCAGAATTTAGACTGGTTGTCTTAGCGTCGGGAAATTTGTGAACTATTGTGCCATGGGCTATGCCGGAAATGCCACGGGTTGAGTGGCGAGGTGAGTTGGATTATGTTCTATCAGGTTTGCGTGGTATGTGTTATTTGATTCACCGTGGGTGTAATGATTTGCTCTGGCTCCGGACATCAATTGATCGTGGTTGTCGATTTCAAGCATAGTCACTTGAGGCGTTTCATGTGTAGTAGTACATAGATAGTGTGAGCACGTGATTTTTGTTTTACGCGACAATCACTCCAAAAGAAACAAAAATAATAGCAATCGGTCTTGCTGTACAATTTTTGGATTTTTACGTGGTATGTTGTTAATTATTTATGATTTTTGCCCATTTTATTTTTATTAAAACAAAATACAAAAAATGTGTCGTGTGTAGTTGAACCGTAATTGGTTTTAAAAGGAAAATCGTAAAAAATATGCGTCTTTTATTCTATTTTTTGTTGTCATTAAGTGATTTTATTTTAATTAAATGTCAATGTGAGTGATAATTTTTGTTTTGAGTATTAATTAATATTGGTATGATTTTATTAGGAATTTTATTTTTTTAAGTTGTAAGAAGGAAAACATTGGATTTGGGCCATAATTTCAAATGAAATCAGGCCTAAACTCATACAAATGACCCAGTCCAACCAGGCTTTCTGCGAGATGCCCCAAACGACGCCGTATAGGCGTCATCCTTTTGAGTCGTTGATTGATTCAGGGGAACGGTCCAGATCGGACCAATCCTTTACCCAAACGACGCCGTATAAGGCCGTCTAATCTCAGTCGTTCAAGCCGGGCTGATCTAACAGCCCTCGTTCCATATCCTTTACCTATTATCAGACCCGACCCAATGAAACCCAGCCTAATCCACCCCAGTATGAAAGCAAACGACATCGTTTCACTTAAACCTCTAGATCCAGGCCGTTGATCTCGATTGATCTAACGGCTGAGATCAGGCCATCCACCCCATATATAAGCTTTCCACCCGTACCCCACCCCCTATCCAAATACCCCTCCTTCGTCCTCATCCCTTCCAACAGACCCAACCCCGGAACCCTAGAGCCGCCCCCTTTCCCCTCACCAAAAACCCGGCAGCATGGACGCCGGTGACCCCCACCTTAACACCCTAGGACCACCTTGACACCCTGAACATAGATCTGCAAACCATTGATCTCGAACCTTCCTCCATCGTCTCGAATCTTCATTTGAAGATTCAAGCAGAACCTCGACTTATACCGATGTACCCCAGCTTCACACCAGACAGTCCCCGAACCTCCCTCGTGACCAAACCATGCTTGGTTTGGTCCGAATCTAACCATGGAAACCCAAATCCCAAATCTACCATCTATGAACCCCAGAAACCCCAAGCCTGGTCTGTGTCCGTTTGAGCTAAAGTGATTAGGGTCTAATGGACCTTAATCGAAGTGTTCTCAGTTGAGAACACTTCGATTAAAGTCCGTTCAACCCCAAGAAGGTTCATTTCAAACACGAGCTGGTTTTCTGATTTTTTTTCAAGGACTTTAAGGTAGGTGTGTTTTTCTTTCCTCGATTCAGTACATGTGTTGTTAAAGGTCTGTTCGTATGGCCAAATGTTTTGTTTAATTTGTGTCTTTTAAATTTTATCAACTGTTGTTGTCCACCTCTGTGTTTGATCGAGTCTGTCTTCTATTCACTGATAATGTGTATATGTGTATGAGCTGTGCAATCAATTGAACTTTGAAATTAACTGATTAATTGATTTCACCAGTACAACTTTTGCTTAGTCAGTACAATTTGAATTGTAGGTTGATACTGTTAGAGTTCTGATCATGGCTTTCGATTGTATATGTTGTAATTAGTATAGTCGAGTCGATACACATCGTCAATAAGTTCAAAGCTTTGAATTATAATAATTTGATTGGGTTTTCTGTTGAAATCCTACTTAAATCAAATTAGGAATTGAGTTTAACTACTTATAGTTGTTGTACTTGAATCAGAAATTTAAGGGTCTTGGTCTATAACTGCAGTCTGAATTGGGGGGCATGTGCACTTGTGCACAACATGTGCATAAAGGCCTTTGTTAAGATGAAGAATAACTTGACAGCATGTGCTGTCAGGTTATATTCCTGCTGCCCATGTCTGCTTTTAGTTTAATAAGCCAATTAAAAGGGCTGTCAGGAATCTCATGGGAATGTTTCATATTTTAAAATGTTGAATGGAAAACAGCAAGAAAGAGAAGGTTTCTGATGTGTTTTAACAGGCTGTAGATAGCCTGATGTTAGGCTATAAAAGGAAAAAGAACTTCCATTAGTAAGGGGACGGAGATTGATTTTGAGGACTGAATTTTGAAAAAGAAAAAGGCAGACAAATTTTTAGACTGAACTCAGATTTTTGGAGATTTGATTGTTAGATATATACAGACACACACAAGAGAGAAAAACAGACAGAAAAATCATAAACTGTTTCTTCCTATTATTGTTTGGGCTTCATTTGTTTTTCAGCCTTTTCAATCAATTCTGATTCTTTGAAGTTCCAATTGAGTCTATTGGTTGAGTGTTTTCATTGGTTTATTATTGGTTTTGGTCTGCCTGGAGTTCTGATTCTACTCCATTGTGTGCTGCTGTCATTTGGCTACCTTTCCTATCGGCTGTAGTGCCATTCTTGCATTCAAGCTTGTTCTGCTGTTACCAGTTGTTACTGCTGCTGTTTCTATTGCCATTGTTACTCTACTGACTTCTCTTCTTCTTCTTCTGTAAGCACTTCCAGGTACACACTTTCGAAACCATGTTTGTTGAAAGTTTGAAGTTTGAAGCAGAAATAAAGAAATGAACGTTTGTTTAGTTCACAATACTTGTGTTCAAAATAGGTTGAATGGTAGTTGGCCTGTATTTGTTTAAGTTAGTTCCAATTGCAATTGCTCTGTATGAATTAAACACATCCTGATTGACATATTAGATAGTATTGTTTGTTAGATCAGACGTATTTTCAATGTGTATAACCATTAGGTTTCGATTTAGTTATGACAGTATAACATAGAATCATGGCAAGCATCTGTATGTATTTTTGTCTAGACCTCTGAACTGTCAAATCTGTTATATTTGGTCCCATTTGATTTCAAGATAAATGTACCCCAAGCTAATTCTCATGTGGTGTTACGTTAACAGGGTGGCCATGTATGCCAACTCTCTTGTTAGATTACTTGTTCCTATATAGGTTCGATATGGGTTTCGATATAGATTCACTGTTTCGAAATAATGCGATGACTTTTGAGGAAAACTAATAGGCATTTTTGAGTTTAATTAGTAGTAGTTTTCCTAATAAAACAGCCGATTCCATTAATCAAAGCCCAAATAAGCTAGTTTTAAAATTCAAATTTGAAGGTCGTTTAATGTAAGTTTAGTATATGTTATTAGTTTGTTTGCCATCTCCCTTAGCCAATTAACAAGCGTATTCACTCGTTGAAGACAAGTCATGAGGTAACTCTCATAAACAACCAATCACGTAATAAAACAAAAATTCGGATTCGGCAAACATATTAAAGATTTAGTATGTAGTTGTTTAAACAAGTAAATTTGGTATCCTCTTCCTTTTATTTTTTAGAGACAAACGTAATAGAAAAATATAGTCACTATAGGTTTATCCTTTAAATAAAATTGAGACGAGCCTCGACAAACAAAAATGAACAAGCTGCGGGGCCCTCTAAATGTATATACTAAAATACTTAGAATTCGGGACAGGCCGTTTAGCGAATTTTACGGCCTTCCCAAAATAACAGTATGTTAGTTGCTCTAGGTGCGACTTAATGAAATTACATTCTTAAATTCGGGTGTACATTGATGTGGCCCAAATCCAAATCTCAACGGAGTCAAAATGTGTCGACGACCACGGGTGCATTGATTGTGACGTGGTTCGAGATGCATTTTCACGACGTTGCAATTCTATAAAAATAAATGATAATAATAAAAGCGGTTTAAACTTAATAAAAGCACGTAAGTCATAACATATATTTAAATCAGATATTTAGCCATTATAACAATTTAAGCGACCGTGCTAGAACCACGGGATTCGAGGGTGCCTAACACCTTCCCTCAGGTCAACAAAATTCCTTACTTAGAATTTCTGGTTCGCAGATTTCATTTGGAAAAGTTGAAAATTTCCTCGATTTGGGATTCAAGATAAACTGGTGACTTGGGACACCAAAAACCAAACCTTTCCCAAGTGGCGACTCTGAATTGAATAAATAATCTCATTTCGAATATTGTCACTTAAATTGGAAAAACTCCCTTGCGTATTTTACCCTTCGGGGCGGGCGCGCAAAAAGGAGGCGTGACAGCTCTGGCGACTCTGCTGGGGAATTATACCCAGAACCTCCGGTTCAGGGTTCAAGAATTCGAGCTTAGAATAATTGTTATATTTGGCTTTATTATCTGATATTTATTACATGTTTTGACATAACGTGCTGCAACGTTTGTATTTTTACTGCTTTGATATTATCTGAACTGTATATAAACTGTGTCGAACCCTTATCTCTTTACCTCCGGGGAGAAGCTCGCTGGTCGAGGCTCCCTATTCTGTTAGTGTTGATACCTGAAATAATAAAGAGGACGGATAAGTTACGAAGCCGGACGGCCTTTTGGTTCCCGGTAAGTTGCCCCTCCTCGACTCGAGTTGTCCGCTCGGGTACATAGTCTAGAACATCTACCCAGGTTATAAACCTAGTATAACGAAACCTCATGATGGATCCCTAGTAGGAACGCTTATCTGCATCATGTTGCATTTGACATAGAGGACTCAACACAGGGGTTGGGTCCGTCTAGGACAGGCAACCTGGAATGAAAAGACCATCCTGCTGCATCCCATTTGTTTTGCGCATCTATTTGCTTCAGATCTGCATGTCGACCGGTTTCCGAATTTTTTTTTTTAAAAAAAAGAGAATAGCGGGGTAGGGAGATAATTACTTATTCTTTTGAAAAAAAACCAATGTCCAAGTAATGTCAAAACCTCACCGGAATTTTCTTTTAAGAAAAATATATATAAAAAAAATGAAAAACAAAGCTTGTCTTTCAGTTTGACTATTCCTTTTAATCACTTTCAAAATCCAAAATACATATAAATAAAACAAAAATCAAATTTTTTTTGTTTCATTTGTAGTACCTCTTTAAAAGATTTTCGAAACTTCAAAAAATGAAAAAAAAGGAGGAAGTTTAAAATGTATAAGTATTTCCTTGATCTCTTTTCAAAAATAAATACTATAATAAAAAAAAATATATAACAAAATTCCAGAAAAAAAAAACAGTTATTCTTCTTTTCTTTAAAGGATTTTATTTTTGTTTCCCCTATTTTGATCCGACCGAACTACGCCGGTTTGATTCTCACACGGTGTGAGATACGTAGGCAACTCTCATCGGGTCCAACCTCCCGTTTTGCAAAAAAAAAAATCTTAAATAAAAAAAAGGATCTAGATAATTTTAATTTTTGAGTCTAATAAAAGTTTTTTTAATCACCCTAAATAAATGTGCAGGATGAGCACGATACAAAACGAACCTTTTTTAATGATGACCAAGATCCCTTTTGAGTTGCGATTATGGTGGAACGACTTAGGCAAGGAGGGGCAAGGCAAAGTGAGGAAATATCTGAAAAATCTCCCGGATTTACTAGACATTCAGCCTCGGGGCGATATTATCAGATCATTGGTCACTTACTGGGATTCGGCGCACAATGTATTTCATTTCTCAGACTTCGAGCTCACCCCGACTTTGGAAGAAATAGCGGGATACATTGGGGGTGATGAAGCTCCGTTAAGGTTCAAATACTTGATTGCACCTAGGGCCGTCACGGTACACCGGTTTCTGGATTTTCTGAAAATACCCCGAACATTTCACCATCCAGATCTTGCCAAAGGTTTCTGCAGTCTCCACCTCATGTATGCTAGATACGGTCACGAGGGCGGGTTCAATAAGCCGGATTTCAAACTGTGTAGTAAAGGCAACCGACAGAAGTGGGACGAACATAGGCTGTTAGCTTTTATGACGGCCTTCTTGGGTCTTATAGTGTTCCCAAGGAAGGACGGAAACATCGATCTAAAAATAACTGGGGTCGTCAGTACTTTGCTTACCCAAGATAAAAGTACTCTAGCGCCTATGATTATGGCTGACATTTTCCGGGCTCTCACTGCTTGTCGAGCCAGGGGCGACTTTTTCGAAGGATGTAACCTACTGTTGCAAATATGGATGACCGATCATTTATGCCACCGCTCCCCGCTCTTGGGTTACGGTTCGCCCGAAAAAACTTGTATTGGAGAATTCTACACTAGAATCAAAGGTTTCAATCTACCTGAGGGCGTCACATCATGGACCTCATTTTTCCGAACTCTCACTGCTAGCCAAATCCAGTGGACGCTCGGATGGTCGCCTATTGAGGAAATCATATACATGCCGGCAACCAGGCCCCACTTTCTGTTGATGGGACTTAAAAGCATCCAACCCTACGCACCATATCGGGTTTTGAGGCAACTTGGGAGATATCAAGTGGTGCCGAAAGATGAAGATCTGAGTACCCAAGTGATTGAAATCATCCAGACGGTCGTTTCCCCGAAGAAGAAGTTCGCCAAATCTGGAGTGAGTGCCCACATCTGACATCAAGCACTTGTGTGATGGATATAGCAAAAGGGGAAGTTGCCCCAGGGTATCACGCTTGGTTCAGAGGCGACCTGTCTTGCGAAAGACCAGCTAAGAGACCGCATCTCAAAAATTTTGTAGAATCGTCCCAAGGGCAATGGAACTGGTTAGCAAAAGAAAAGGGGTATCGGGCAGAGATCGGTGATTTGAAGCTACAAATTGACAGTCTGAAATTCAATAACAGCATACAAATCGCGGCGGATCGAAGCGAAAAGAATAAATTGGTCCAAGAGAATGAAGAACTTAAGGCCCAAATCCAAAAATTGAGATTGTCTCTTGATGAACAGCCCAGAAGTCGATCAGACCAGCAGTTGATTAAGGGTTTAAAAAGAGAAGTCACGGAATGGCGAGATAGTTTAGAAGAATCGGGAAAGATTATGGAAAAGCTCAAGGCACAGTGGGGAATAAGAGTAGAGAAGCGTCGCCGATACTTGAACCAATTGAAACGCGACCACGAGAAAACTGTTGCCAAAATGAAGAGAGAGATGGCTATACTTGAGATCAAAGCAGCTAATCAGGCCAAGGATTTCCAAATTGAGAGCAGATACTGGTACGACTTGTTAGCCCAAATGAAGTTAGAAGTACGGCGACTGAAGAATCAGCATATACAGGATTCTCAAGTATTCAAGATGTGTAGCGATCAGATAAAACGCCTACTCATAGAGAAAAAGCAAACCAGAGATAGGATCAAGGCCATTGCCCATGCCATCACCAGACGATGTCTACAATGTGAGGACATGACCAGTGTTACCATTCTCTCGACAGTGATGGGTTATGTCAAACAGACCATGCATGAGCTGGAGCAGCTTGAGAGGGATCTCACACCTAGGACCGCGGCGAGGCCGAATGATGCCCCGCGGGCACCAATTTTCAAAACCATAATGTACTCATAAGTCGAGTATGTATCTTAGCATCTTTGGCCTATTTTCCCATCAGTTTGTTTTAGTCTACGTTGAGTCTAGGTTTATTTTCAAGGTTTGCTCTTTCTTTTGCAAAATGTAGTTTGTAATAGACCGTTTCAACAATAAAAGGCATGTTTCTTTTACGCTCATTTGTATTTTTGAACTACGTAATGATCTGATTCACATGGCATCGTGATACGTAGGCAATCCTCATCGGATCCGTTCGCGGTTTAACCAAAGAGAAAAATTAAAAAAAAGGTGGGGAAAATAATAAAAAGCCTAAAAGAATGCCGGAATGACACATGCTTTCGTCGCAAACATGTAGGAATCCATTTAACTGTATAGGTGCTTCATGCCCCAACGTGAGATTGCTTATCTGTTATTTGATTCGAATTAACCGTTCGTTTGTCATTGAGTTTCTTCCAGGTTTTGGAAAAGGTGGTTGGTTTGGTGAAAGTCTGGCCTCGCACCCGTATTTCACGAGATCGAAAAGGAGTGCTCAATTACCTATTGTTAAGATAGGAGGCAGTGCTCACACTTACTTCACAAGGTCAAAAGGAAGTGTAGAAATGTCTTCAGAGATTCCGTTGCCAACAATCCCTATTTCCGAGGAAAGTTCTATCTCGGCCGTCCCCACGCCCGAATCCGCAACTGCGGAGGAAAATAGAATCTTGCGGCTTTGCATGCTCGAAATGCTTGATGACTGGAATAATGGAAAAGAGCCACCAAGCATCGTCCCTGGATTCCCTGAGTTATTCTCCAGGACAAGCGGGACTTCTAATGTCCCCATAAGTTATCCTGCTACCCCATTCGGATACCCAACCATTTCAGCCTTCTCTGCGGGATCGCCCTCTGAGTCTCATCCTCGAGTGTCAACGATGGATGTAAACACCAATATCTTTACTGCACCACCTTGCCCGATCACGGCACAACCTGCTGCATACAAGCCGACTTTTGACTCGTCCTCGTTTACATTCCAAGCCCCATCTTTCTCGATGGAACCAACTAGGTTCGCTACCAGCACTAATCCTCCACAGCCTCAGTGCGAGCTTGCACCTGGGCAGGATCAGAACCCCAGAATTGCGGAACAAAATGAGATGGCCAAAAGAATGAGAAGCCTTGAACAGAGTTTGAAGAATATGCAAGGTTTGAGCGGACAGAAAAGCGTCTCTTACGCCGACCTATGCATGTTCCCTCACGTACACCTACCAGTGGGTTTCAAGACCCCAAAGTTTGAGAAGTACGACGGGCACGGTGACCCCATTGCTCACCTAAAGAAATATTGCAACCAATTAAGGGGAGCCGGCGGAAAAGAGGAATTGCTAATGGCATATTTCGGGGAAAGTCTGGTAGGAATAGCCTCGGAATGGTACATGGACCAGGACATGTCCCGATGGCATGTCTGGGATGATCTCGCTAGAGATTTTGTGAGACAATTCCAGTATAACATCGACATCGCACCAGACCGAAATTCTCTGTCGAACTTGAAAAAGAAACCTTCAGAAAGCTTCAGAGAGTATGCTATTAAGTGGCGCGAGCAGGCGTCGAGGGTGAAGCCTCCCATGGATGAAGTGGAAATGGTCACTACCTTTCTCCAGGCTCAAGAGTCTGACTATTTCCAAAACATGATGTCAGCCATGGGAAAGCCGTTTGCAGAAGCAATTAAGATTGGAGAGATGGTGGAGAATGGTCTGAAAACAGGTAGGATTTTGAGTCAAGCAGCCATAAGGGCGACCTCCCAAGCCGTCCAAAGCGGGTCCGGAGGAATGGCAAGAGGGAAGAAAAAGGAAGAAACGGCCTTGGCAGCCTCAGGAATAAGGGAATATCGTAATCCCCGACCCCGTTTTCCGGAAAGAACCCCACAACACTACTACCCCCACTCAAATCTGGCATATGCTCATCAACCCTATATGGTCATGAATGCCCAGCCTTATGTCCATCCGCCGCAACAAGCCAACCGAGGCCAAGCTCCACCTGCTAGAAATCAGCCTCCTTACCGCAACCACTATAACCCACAACCTCCGCAGAATAACTTCTGCCCTCAGGAGCCGCCTAGAAGGCGGACTTTCACGCCCATCGGTGAACCATACTCTACTTTGTTCCCGAAGCTAGTCCAATTGGGCTTCCTGCAACCAGTCCCTCAAACAAGGCAAAACCCGACGTCACCTTCTTACAAAGCTGGAGTCAGATGCGCCTATCATTCAGGGGCCGAGGGGCACGATACAAATGACTACTGGTCGTTGAAAATAGTGGTCGAGAATTTGATAGAGCAAGGGAAAATAGTGCTAAGGGACGAGGAGGTCCCAAATGTGACTAACAATCCATTACATGCTCATAATAACGGGCCGCTGATCGGGATGATTTGCGAAGACAAAGAATTTGACCCTGCTTTAAAAGCTATAATCGCCATTGTCGACGCAGAGAAAAAGCCTGAAACAGCCCAGAAACCAGAAAAAAGGGAAAAGGCCAATACTGCAAAGCGCGATCCCGAAAAGAAGGTGGAGAAGAAAGCGGTACCGGTAAAGGATGGAGTTCTTTACATCCCACGAGGTCGAGCAGAGAAGCCACAGAACTTTGAGGTCAAATAGGCAAAACCTATGTACGTACCAAAAGGGGCCTATGTGGTCCGGGGGACGATTCAACCACCTCGGCTGAATGAGCCAGTGGTTATCGGACGCGTGCCACAAAAGCCGATGACAAACCCGTCCACAGTACCGTGGTACTATCATAGGACGTTGGTAACATACAAAGGTAAAGAAGTCACGGGGGAACTTCCAGAAGGTACTCTCATTGGAAGGTATTCAAACACCCAAGAGCTGAACAACGCCACACGGAGATGCTTCCCACCAAAGAAGCCTGTAAGCGTTGAAGAAGCAGAAGTTTTCTTCCAACAAATGAAAATGCCAGACTACGAAGTGGTAGACCAACTACGCCAATGCCCCGAGCAAATGTCCATGCTATCGTTATTGATGAGGTCGGCCGAGCACCAAAAGATCTTGCTCAAGACTTTGAATGAAGCATACGTACCAGTTGAAACCTCAGTTGAACAACTGGAACGGATGACAGAGAGGTTCTTCGCCATTAACCAGATCTCTTTCAGCAAGAATGACTTACCTCCAGAGGGAGCAGCTCACAACAAAGCCCTGCATCTAATAGTTAAATGCGAAGACTACTATGTCAAGAGGGTGATGTTGGACGGAGGTTCAGGTGTCGACATTTGCCCACTCTCCATGCTACAAAGAATGGAAATTGGGACCGGATGAATCCGACCCAATAATGTCTGCGTAAGGGCTTTCGACGGCATCAAGAGAGATACCATGGGGGAAATAGACCTGTTGTTGGTCATAGGACCAGTCGAGTTTGAAGTAACCTTCCAGGTGCTCGACATGGATACATCCTACAATTTTCTCCTCGGCAGACCTTGGATCCATGCGGCAGGAGCTGTGCCTTCCACTCTTCACCAGATGGTGAAGTTTGAGTACGAAGACCGAGAGATCGTGGTCCATGGAGAAGACGAGCATGCTATTTATCGGGACCCATCCATCCCATATCTTGAACCAAGAGAAGGGAGCGAACACACGGTCTATCAAGCTTTCGAGATTGTGTTAGCAGAGCAGCATGAAGAGGGAATACCTTGCCCCCAGCCTTTCTTGTCTAACGCCTCGATTATGGTGGCCAAAGAGATGATCCGGCACGGATTTAGGCCAGGGAAAGGGCTTGGACGAACCCTGCAGGGAATAACAGAACCCATCACCTTGCCGACCACCAAGAAACCTTTTGGACTAGGTTTCAAACCCACTCCAGGAGATGAAGAGTGGGCAAAGAAAAGGAAAAATGAGGGTTGGAAGTTACCTCGACCATTGCCGGATTTATATGAAACTTTCATCAGGCCAAGGTACACCGAAGAAGAAGACGATGAGGTCTTCACGGCTGAGGAAATCGAGGAGATATGTGGGGCAATGAGAGAAATGCTCTACGAGACTCACATGGTTCAACCAGGTGAAGGCACAAGCACTGCTGAGATGCTGTACGTGGGGCCGAACGCCAAACTTCGAAACTGGGAGGCCACGCCATTCCCGACTAGACGGAAGTCCGGGTAGACCTGTCCTGCCACCTTTCCTGTGTCACAAGTTATCTCCAGGACATAACTTGAACGTTTTCTTCCTTTCAATTATTGTTTTGAATTCCTAAGTTGTAAACATTGTTGTCTTCCAACTTCCCAAAGAAAATGAAAAAAAATCATTATTGCTTTCCCATTTTTTCTTTTGTTCTGATTTTTGTTATTTTTCCTTTTATCTTTCCTTTCAGTTATAATAATGCGGCTTTAAATATGACATGCTTGCGGACTTCACGCCCAGATCACAACGAGCTATTTAACTGTGAATTAATGAACCCAGAACCAGAATATGATGAAGAAGAAGCTTTTAGGGAAATAAACCGAGAGTTGGAACATTTTGAGAATAAACCTAAGCCAAATCTGAATGACACCGAACCGGTTAATTTAGGAACTCCTGAAGAAATCCGGGAGACCAAAATAAGCATTCACACGGACAAGAAAACGCGAGATGCGATAATTCAACTTCTTTTTGAATTTAAAGACGTGTTTGCTTGGTCATACGATGACATGCCGGGATTAGGTGTTGATCTAGTGGTTCATAAATTGCCAATTCATCCTGATTGTCCTCCAGTTCAACAAAAGCAACGAAAGTTCAAAACTGAGGTCAGTGACAAGATTAAAGAGGAGATCACCAAACAACTGAAAACGGGAGTGATTCGGGTAGTCCAGTATACAACATGGTTGGCAAATGTGGTTCCAGTACCGAAAAAGGACGGGAAAACTCGGGTATGTGTAGATTACCGAGATTTGAATAGAGCAAGTCCCAAAGATAATTTCCCACTGCCCAACATCCACATCCTCGTTGATAATTGCGCCAAACACGAGATACAGTCTTTCGTAGATTGTTACGCTGGGTATCATCAGGTATTGATGGATGAAGAGGACGCCGAGAAAACTGCCTTCACCACGCCTTGGGGCACCTACTGTTATCGGGTCATGCCATTTGGTCTGAAGAATGCTGGGGCTACTTACATGAGGGCCATGACTGCCATTTTTCATGACATGATGCATCAGGAAATAGAGGTGTACGTGGACGACGTGATAGTCAAGTCCAGGACGCAGGATAATCACATCCAAGACTTGAGGAAGTTCTTCGAGAGACTGAGGAAGTATGACTTGAAGCTGAACCCAGCCAAATATGCTTTCGGAGTTCCATCGGGCAAGCTTTTGGGCTTTATAGTGAGCAGGAGATGTATCGAATTAGATCCAACAAAGATAAAATCTATAAGGGATCTACCTCCCCCAAGAACGAAGAAAGATGTGATGAGTCTGTTGGGCAGATTAAACTATATCAGTCGATTTATTGCCCAGCTGACAAGCACGTGTGAGCCCATATTCAAGCTGTTAAGGAAAGATGCGACGATCAAATGGACGGCTGAGTGTCAAGAAGCCTTTGATAAAGTCAAAGAATATCTTTCGAATCCCCCAGTTTTGGTCCCTCCAGAGCCAGGGAGACCGCTGTTCTTGTATCTGACAGTCTTGGAAAACTCTTTCGGTTGCGTCCTCAGGCAACATGACATAATCGGAAAGAAAGAACAAGCGATCTACTACTTGAGCAAGAAATTCACCGGCTACGAGGCCAAGTATACTCTGTTGGAAAGAACGTGTTGCGCTTTGACATGGGTTGCTCAAAAACTAAGACATTATCTTCAAGCTCACACTACCTCCTCATAAGCAGGTTGGATCCTTTGAAGTATATATTTCAGAGACCAATGCCTACTGGAAGACTGGCTAAGTGGAAAATCTTGCTTACTGAATTCGACATAGTCTATGTTACTCACACGGCAATGAAAGCCCAGGCGCTAGCAGATCACTTGGCCGAAAATCCGATCGATGAGGAATACCATCCATTGAGTACCTACTTTCCAGATGAAGAAGTAAACACCGTAGAAGTGGTCTCGGAGGACGCTCATGTTTGGAAGATGTTCTTTGATGGAGCCGTGAATGCCAAAGGTGTAGGGATTGGGGCAATTTTGATTTCACCTTCTGGTCAGCATTATCCCGCCACAGCTAGACTGCGTTTCTTTTGCACAAACAATACAGCTGAGTATGAAGCCTGCATTATGGGCATGCATATGGCGATCGATCAGGATGTCGAAGACTTACTGATTATGGGAGATTCTGATCTGATTATCCGGCAAGCCCAATGTGAATGGGAAACTCGGGATGTCAAACTTATCCCTTACCGACAGCACGTGGAGGACCTCGGCAAGCATTTTAAATCAATAGAGTTCAGGTATATCCCGAGGTGTCACAATGAACTGGCAGATGCACTTGCTACTTTGGCTTCAATGCTACCCTACCCGGGCAACGCCCACGTCGATCCTTTGGAAATCCAAATCAAGGAAAGACACGGTTACTGCAATGTAATCGAGGCGGGATCAAATACGCAGCCTTGGTACCATGACATCAAGAGGTTCCTGAAGACACAAGAATACCCCGAGCACGCTACTGGAGATCAAAAGAGGACCATTAGGCGACATGCAAGTGGTTTCTTTCTGAGCGGTGAATTGTTATATAAGAGGACCCCGGACCTCAATCTCCTAAGATGTGTCGATATCGAGGAAGCGAGAAAGATCATGCACGAAGTACACGCAGGTGTGTGCGGACCTCACATGAACGGGTATGTCTTAGCGAAGAAAATCCTTCGAGCAGGTTATTACTGGATGACCATGGAAAAGGACTGCTTTAGCTTCGTTCGGAAGTGTCATCAGTGTCAGGTTCACGGTGATTTGATTCATGCACCTCCCATGGAACTGCATCCCATGTCTGCACCTTGGCCATTTGTTGCCTGGGGCATGGACGACATTGGACCAATCGAGCCAAAGGCTTCAAATGGACACAGATTTATACTGGTTGCCATCGACTACTTCACAAAATGGGTAGAGGCTGTCACTCTCAAGTCGGTCACTAAAAAGGTTGTAGTGGATTTTGTACACTCAAATCTTATCTGTCGTTTCGGTATTCCTGCGACTATCATTACAGATAACGCAGCAAACTTGAACAGTCACTTGATGGGAGATGTATGCGAGAAATTCAAAATAACGCATAGGAATTCTACTCCTTATCGGCCAAAGGCCAATGGCGCTGTAGAAGCAGCGAACAAAAACAACAAGAAGATTTTGAGGAAAACGATCCAAAGTTCCCGACAGTGGCATGAGCAGTTACCATTTGCATTGTTGGGATATCGCACTACGGTACGCACGTCAGTAGGAGCAACTCCTTATCTTTTGGTTTATGGGACCGAGGCTGTGATACCAGCAGAAGTAGAAATCCCTTCGCTTCGAACCATTGTTGAAGCAGAAATCGAGGACAGCGAATGGGTTAAGACTCGATTGGAGCAGTTGACTTTGATTGATGAAAAACAAATGGCCGCGGTTTGTCACGGACAGTTGTACCAACGAAGAATGGCCCGCGCTTACAACAAGAAAGTCCGACCTAGGAATTTCGAAGTAGGTCAGCTGGTACTGAGGCGTATTCTGCCACATCACCAGGAAGCAAAAGGGAAATTTGCTCCAAATTGGAAAGGCCCATACATCATCAGGAAAATATTGCCGAGAGGAGCATTGTACCTAGGTGACATTGAAGGAAATGATACCGAAACATCAGCAAATGCAGACGCGGTCAAAAGATACTATGTCTGAGTGACGTCCCAGTGGTCCTGACACATTTGAAATGCTGAAGGTTTTGTTCCCACTATCAACTCTCTCTACAGGCTTTTGAGCCGGTTACAAAAAAAAAGAAAAAAAAAGAAAAAAAGAAAAAAATAAATAAAAACAAACAAAACAAAACATTGATCGAGGCCTGAACTACGTTTGACTTGATTCCGAAAGGATACGTAGGCAGCCTCTCCCTGAGGTTCAGTCACACCACCAATAAAATCCCATTTACCCTGAAATTGAAATCGGGGCACGTCAAGCGGTTTAGAAGTTAGTATCATCTACCTCTCTTTACCAAGAACAAGCCTTCAGATCAATTACCAAAGATAGCGGGAAGCCAAGAAGCATCACGAACGGAGGCCGGCACACTCTAAATTGAGAGAGATAAAATGAGAGAGTCTCGTCGGTGAAAACCTTCGGGCACCGTGAGGCGACGGGAGTAGAGAAACCAAAATGAGAGAGCTTGTTTAGTAAAAACTCGCAAAGAGTGCTATCAAGCGATGACAGGAAGAGAAATGAGAGAGGTCAGCCAGCGAAAACCCGCAAAGGGCGCTGTTGGCCGAAAGAATGACTCCACCCAAGGAGGTCTCGGAAAAGTTCCACCGGTTTGGGATCACAGATCCGTTTTGGTTCGGGGAAACGCAAGTTCATTGAAGGTCAGGTGTCCAGTCCGAAGAGCATGTCATGTCCATTTAAAGCCAGCATTGTCTTCCTCAGATAAGTCTTTCTCGTCCCGGAAGGGACACTCCTTTTCTGAAATTTGCTTTCTCCTTTCTTTGTTTTTCTTGCCCTTTCATGCTTACTATAACTAGTTATTTCGCTTTTCTATTAGCGGCTTTAACTAGAACCTCAACTCTATTTATTGGTCTGAGCAAGATACTTATTATTTAAACTGAATATTTAAAATTAACAATTCATAAAAAGAAATCTTTCTGTGGGATTACATGAAGAATCATTCTATAGGCAGAAATAAAGGCTTTCTTGGTTTCAGAATGGTTACAGGAAAACTCCATTTTTTTATGCTTCTATGGCAGCAAGAAGGGGAAGGAGCCCTTTCTGGCTAATATCTGCTGGCCGTATTCGACACCTCTTTCTCTTACGGCTAGTGCGCTATTTGAGATAGTTGAAAATGGGTATAGCAATAGAAAGTTTTGAATCAATAATTGCAATCAAGGAAAAATGCCTTCGCCTTCTTTTTTCAAAATGAAAAAGTAAACTACCTTAGTAAGCTTCGAATCCCTTTCATGTTTAACCCCAAGTTCTAGATATACCGGAAAGGACAGGTGGCAGGTTTGGTTTCACGGAATTCCGTTTCATGAAGGAAAACACCTCGTTTCGTTGGTACGTTTGTCCAAACCTGATGAATCATGATGTTTGAATGCGTTCGAAGTAAAGAGGAAAGAGAGAAATTTCCTCAGCAAGTTCGCCTTGTACAAATAACCACAGGGTTTCCCTTTGTACAAATCCGCACAAAGAATCCACTGCGTAAATATTCCCCAAAGAGTCTGCCCAAACGAAATCCACACAGATTTTCTCTCTTGTACAGATCCCCACAAGGTCTTCCCTTTGTTAATAATAATAATAATAAAAGAGGATTTCCCCAGCAAACTCCCAGCGAGTCCCTTTGTAAAAATTCCCCAGCGAGCTTACCCCAACAAATCCTGGAAAGTCCGCTTTGAAACAAATCCCCAGCATGTTCCCGTTGTACAAAAATCCGCACAAAGAATCCACTTTGTAAATATTCCCCCACAAAGCTTCCCTTTATACAAATTCCCACAGAGTATCCCCAATAAAATCCTCGTTGAGAATCCCCAAGCAAAACGGGACACAAAAAGGGGATCATTACAAGGCAAATCATCACGGAATTTGGAAATACAAGCCTGAGCAGTCCAAAAGGGTTTCGCCATTTGAATCCAATCAATGGCAGGATTTCTCAACAGAAATAAGGACGCAACAAAGCAATGGGAACAATCAAGGTCACCGAACCAACCGCCATTTCCGAACTAACAATTGTTCTTTGTTTGAGAAGTTGAAACAGGTATAATCAAAGACAACCGTGCAAGAAGCAGGTGTCACCCAACAAAGAAGGTACATGAGTACAAGAAACAGTTTGGCAATAAGGAATCCACTCGAAAGGTAAGTTTCCACGAGATTCGTTTTTGTCTTCTACTAAAATAAGAAAATTCAAAAAAAAAAAGGTCATTTAGTATCCTCGAACTTTGTCCCCAGCCAGTTAGCATTAGGATTTTAAACCCTAAACTGATCTTTTCCTTCAGTCAGCATTAGGGTTTTAAACCCTAAACTGAACTATTTCCAGCCAGTCAGTATTAGGGTTTTAAACCCTAAACTGAACTTTATTAGGGTTGTAAACCCTAAACTGAACTTTCCCTTTAGTCAGCATTAGGGTTTTAAACCTTAAACTGAACTTTTTCCCATTCAGTCAGTATTAGGGTTTTAAACCCTAAACTGAACTTTTTCCATTCAGTCAGCATTAGGGTTTTAAACCCTAAACTGAACTTTTTCAATTCAGTCAGCATTAGGGTTTTAAACCCTAAACTGAACTCTTTCCAGCCAGTCAGTATTAGGGTTTTAAACCCTAAACTGAACATTCCCTTTAGTCAGCATTAGGGTTTTAAACCCTAAACTGAACTCTTTCCTTCAGTCAGTATTAGGGTTTTAAACCCTAAACTGAACTTTTTCCATTCAGTCAGCATTAGGGTTTTAAACCCTAAACTGAACTCTTTCCTTTAGTCAGCATTAGGGTTTTAAACCCTAAACTGAACTTTTTCCATTCAGTCAGCATTAGGGTTTTAAACCCTAAACTGAACTCTTTCCAGCCAGTCAGTATTAGGGTTTTAAACCCTAAACTGAACTTTCCCTTTAGTCAGCATTAGGGTTTTAAACCCTAAACTGAACTCTTTCCTTCAGTCAGCATTAGAGTTTTAAACCCTAAACTGAACTTTTCCGTTCAGTCAGCATTAGGGTTTTAAACCCTAAACTGAACTCTTTCTTTTAGTCAGC